>NC_090733.1:144510108-144602608 GCF_036898095.1 Palaemon carinicauda
AAAGGTTGGGGAACGTAACCTTCTAACTAACCTCTGCAATGCTCGAGTATGCTAGTTGCCAAATCTTTGTGGAAGGTGCATCATTGTACAATGCAGTTAATCTAAAAAAATATTCTGATTAAAAAATTAAGCTTCTGTGTTTTATGCAAGGCCATTATTTGCATGGTATTTTGATGTACTTGATAGAGTATTGATAGCTTTGATATACAGTATATAGAATCTTTTATGCAGTAATATAAAATCTGCCCTGGAGTACAGTACTGTGTTAAGTGTTTCCGTATTGAAAGAAGGAAAAATACTTACTGTAAACATACAATGAAATAGAGTACAGCACATTACAATACTGTATGCATATGTCCCTTCACCTAACAGACTTCAGTAGTTTTTTGCATGAGGCTGTTTCCTCTTAAACTAAAAGTTTCTATAGTTTTTTATACCTAATGTCTGAAATTAAGTCTGCTGTTTTTAATAAAATAAGATTTATAGTACTGTAGGTATGATGCTTGTATTATTGTACTGTAGGTTGCTGGTGACTTGGGGTATATAGTGGTGTATTGGGATATGTTTGTGCTCTCATGCATAAACTGGGCTTGTTTTTTCATTCTTTTTTATTCCTTGTAACAAACCTGTACTCTGCTAGAATTAAAGTTCTCATATTTTTTTTTATTTAGATATTATATTCTACAAAAATGTCAAGGAAATGTATGTACTAATTACTCAAGCAAATAACTTGTAAAATGGAACTTTGTTAGGCGAAGGTGGCCGCCCAACCCAAGTGCTTACTCATAGCCATGATATGGAGGAACTTCGCCCAGACCTTTTGCCTGTCTCCTGTACCAGCAGCAGCACTGGGGCCTCAGACACTAATGCCTTAAGCATTACCACTACCACATCTCCAACTAAAAGCAATAGTGGTGTAGTTGGTAATGGTGGTGGCACAGTGGTGAGCTCAGGCCTCAGTGTCATCTCCACTGCAGTACCTGCACAACAGTCCCAGCAACCTGTGAAACTACCTCCACCGCCCTCTAAAGGTGCCGTGACCACGGTGTGGCCCCTGGGAGTGACGCTCGCACCATCACTTCACTGGCAACTGCCTCATCACAAATGCTAAAACACTTTTCCTATGTATTTAAAACATGTCATCTTATAGCATTTTGTCATGATCATGAAAAGTTAGGAACTTTCATATGAAATATGACCCCAGAGTCAATTACTCAAAATTCTTTCCAACCATCTTTTTTCATTAATTAACTACTTAGTCAAGCTGAAATAACTGCTTGTATTTGTATTGGTGCAAAATTTGGGCAGATGACACGTTTTATTACAAGGATGAAGTGAATATGTTTAAGTAGAAGTATAGAAATATTCAAGTAAAAGTAATTTTTAATCGATACTTATTTTCTTCCTCTTAAACATGTTCATTTTTGCTTTTGGGTAAAGATGGTGGGGCTTTCACATGTCTGTTTAGACATTTTACAGGCTGTTACAGTATCTTGGTCTTATGTGTTTCTCTGTTTCTCTCAGTGGCATTGGAAAAGTAATCACAAGAGAATTGCTTTATAGATTTGGTGGAATTTTAATGTCGAAAACGCTACATGTTAGCAAGTGATGATTCTCATGCCATTGTTTATTCAAATTGCTTGTAGATAGTATGGGTTGTGGTACTACAGTATTGAGATTGGGTTATAATATTTCTGACTTTTGTGTAGAAGGTTGACAAAATTAAGGTTCTCTCTGTTTAACATTTCCATAATGTTGTTGCAAAAACTCCTATGACCCATCAATAATTAAGAAACATACAGTACAGAATTTAATTTAATTTATAAGTTCAGTATACAGTATACAATCATCACACCACATGAGTAGCATAATCCACGTTTCTGTGGGACGTAAATTAGTATTTCAATGAATCGTCTCAGAGTTCATTCACTATTCTTGAACCAAGGAAGATATTCGACAATAAAACTGAAAATAGTAGTTTTCTATCTCGCTGTAGAATAACCCCGTTCCCCTGTAAATAACCCAAACCATCGCTGCTGTGTGGTGTGGGTTTTCAGAATGTTTTCCTTCCAGGTAGTGGGTCATTTAGGGTATGAAGAAAAAAAAGTTATCTGCTTGTCCCTCTAACAAGACTTTTGTGAAGATGAGTTTATGTACAGTGTATCAAGTCTTGTGGTTAAATGCAATAACTTCAAGAATACTGATGCTTTGCAAATCATAAACCTAATTTCAATTACAGGGTACTTGCAACTGAAAAATTCAGACTTGTTACAAATGCCCATATGTTGAACAGGTTGACATAAATTTTTTCATAGTGTTTATACACTCCTTAGTTTATATGCAACAGATCTATTTTAACGTTATGATCTTGAATTGATTCATTACTTCTCTTATATAGTTTATTTCCTTTTACATTGGGCCACTTAACTTTTAGCCCTAGGGCTTGTGGCATCCTGTTTTTTCAACTATGGTTGTAATTTGACTAATAATAATATGACATCTTAAGGAATATAATTTCAAAATATAGAATATTTTTCACTTTCAAGTATGGCATTTTGAAAATATCAGAGGTAATCTACTGAGACTGGAATAACGTAATGGCCACAATTTCTTTTAATCAGGAGGGATGGAAAATCTTTTGTATTAGTTTTTATGGATTTTTTATGTAATCGTTCAAATTTGAATTTGTATAAAGCAGGGTGCCATAATTAAAAGTGAATTTTCTGATTTTCACACAACAGGATAAAAGAATTGTCCCACACTGCATTGTTCTAAACAATTTACTGTACAAGTATTCATTGACAAGTAATTTAGTTAAGAATATTTCAATTAGACTTATAGACCAAGAACTGAATATGACAAAAATTTTTATTAAGGGAATTTTCACTCTATCACATACAGCATTCCAATTTGGCTTTATCTAAAGAAATTATTGTATTGTTGTTTATTCTAAAAATTCACATTGATAAAAATAGTCAATGTCATTAAGTAATTTGACATGTTTGACAACAGTAAGCTACATTCATTGGTGGTAAACAGTGCAAGAAAAAAGGATCCTTTAAAGGTTAATAAATCCCTTTTGATGATATACTGTGAAAGCATACCTTCTTGCATTAGTGCACCAAAGTTGAAATTTGATGCCTTTTTTCTTCCTTTTTTAGTATGAAATGTGAATTCAGCAGTTTCATATTGTAACTGCTTAACTGGGCGTTAAGAGATCCTTAAAAGCTAACATGCAAGTTGACAGCACTTAAATATTTGAACGAGTATAATTTTATAAAAGTAATTTTGTCAGTTATTTCAAAAGTATTCTTGAATTTTATTTTTAAACTATTTAAGTGATAATTTTGGTTTTCTCCAAGGTCATATACAGTAAGTAGGAGTTTTTGGAATGACTAATACATTATTAAAACTTGACATTTTTGTCTATGATTGACAGTCTATTATCCAAAACAGAGCATTTGTCAAACCTTTTGTAATTGTTATTTTTCTTTTACATTTGTTTCTTGTGCTTTCAATTGGGTGATGGTTATCTTTTACCTATAAGTACAGTAGTAAAATGTTATTCTATATAGTCCTATACTTCCCACAAAATAGGCATTCGCAAGCACAAATAATTTCGTGGCTGACTTTCTCTTCCTGCCAATGTGTAGTATGTCTTCTGCTTTGGTAACTAAGCAATATTTTACACTGTTTCTGATTAGTTATCTAGGTGATATAAGTGTTAATGGTGACTGATTTATGTATGGGTATTAACATCTTTTTCTACAACACTTAAATCTTAGTGTGTCAATTGGAATTTAAGTGCAGTCCCCATTCAGTGCCTAATGGGCTTGGCTATTTACGATATATTTAATGATAGCCTTGTTATAAGTAGTGAGTTTTCAACACATTTCATATACAGTAGATACTCTTGAAATTTGTTTGATTCTTGTATATTGACCTTTCAAATGGTGTATATAGGTGCACAGGATAGATATACTGTACAGGTATTTTGCCTGTAAAATAGTTTGAGTTAAGCTTACTTATCTTGTTTGTTGGCTATCATTACAATGTGTAACCTTTGAAATGTAAATGTAAATAACCTTTGTTGGAGTATGTCAGTCTGTTGTACATTTAATTGCTGTAAATGGTTTGTTTTGCTTTAAAAAATTTAAATTATTCTGGTGTTGGAATAATTTCTAATTGGTAGTATTTAAAAGTTTCGTTAGTGGTTTTAACAAGCCCTTTGCTCTCAAATGTTACCTTTAAGAATTTGAATTGGCACTGCATGTTACCCTTTGCTTGTTGTAATTGCTTTTTTTGCTTCAACCAATTATTTTTGTTTTTGTTTTGTTATCTATAATTTAGTGAAATTCAGTGTCCCCTGGTAACTCATTAAGTTTCTTATATAATGTTAAAGAGGCATGGTTTTAAATTTGAAAGTTTTATTTTGAAATCAAGCATGGCTTTGTAATGTAATGATTTGGTTAAATACCTAAATTTTAACAAGTTTTTGTTGGATGTTTTTGCCCATGCCATCTTATTTTATCTTGTGTGAAAACAATGTTGTCACCCACCTTATTTCATCTGAGGTTTGAAAAGTAACATATGTAAAGAATCCAAATAACTTTGTTTTGTTCATTTATATAGGTGGAACCACAAGAGGCTCTGGACACACTGCCGTAAGCACCTATGATGCAGATGAAGTACCTAGATCTAACGGCAACAACGGAACTCACACAGTAGGTGGAGCAAATGGTGTGGGTTCAAGAAGTACTCAGAACGGAGGACGCAATGGAAATGGAAGGTCACCTTATAATGAGAAGACTATGCTATTAAGCTCCGATGATGAATTTCAGTGAGGGGAAAAAATATATATATTGTAAAGGCACCAGGTAAGTGTTCATTATCTAGCTTTGTTTCAAGGAGCTAGCTTTAAAAATTACTAAATGCTTTGGAATACAAAATTTTCAATTCAGTGATTAAGTATTATTGGAATACATCTTAACTGCTTGATTCTGAAGGAAAATGTTGATCTACTTCACCAGTACCTGTATCATGAGAAATTTTTCTTTTAGCCAAGCAGTAATTTAGACTGCAATAGGATTCCAAATGCATCTGAAAGAAAAGTTTTCCTTTGTGTTTTTCTTGTATAAGAATAGTATTTTTTATATATAAAACCCAAATTTAGTAGCAGTTTGTGATCTATGGAGATGTATTATTTCCTTGAAATCTGTGAAATATTTAGTTATTTCTATGAATCTATCATCATGATTATATTATTCTTTGGAAGCTTGGTTTACTCTACTTACCCATAAGATTTTTTGAATTTAAAAATGTTCCCATTTACTTTCCTTTCAATATATGCATTCTTTTAAGAAACGAATGGAATCTTCTAGTGGTAAGACACCCAGAACTGCCATGCCAGATACTCTGACCATTTCAGTTTGTCGTATCAGTTGTGATCAGGTGTTTCCCATATTGTTTAGTTACTGTTCACTATGTCCTCACGTAGTTTTGGTAGCAATTACAGTGTAAAGTTTCTAGATTATGATCCATATTACTTTTGTATATCATTTCTAGGGTAATACTGGGATTTAAATAAACGTGAAGAGTGCGTTTCCCTTGTGATACTACTTAAGAAAAAGTATGTTTCAATGGGTGCTGATTAATTTAACTGTTCAGAGCAAAGCCACAAAAGAGAAGTTTAGTTGATTATAGCGGGGATGATGGCGATAATGACACGCGTCCAGCTTTAGATAATTATTCATTCAGTAGTCCGGTGAATATTCTGTAAAAGCAGGGATTCTGGTCTTTCCTGCCCAATTGCCAAACC
Source organism: Palaemon carinicauda (assembly GCF_036898095.1). Lineage (NCBI taxonomy): Eukaryota > Metazoa > Arthropoda > Malacostraca > Decapoda > Palaemonidae > Palaemon > Palaemon carinicauda. The sequence continues at coordinate 144,515,927 of NC_090733.1, forward strand.
TAGCTTAACTCTCCAAGTTCAGTCTAATGTTTATAGGATTTCCTTCAGCAAGGGTTCTAAAAGTTTGCTGCGCAGTACAAATCCAAGAGCCTCAAGTTCTTTAATTACTTCAGATGCTTCTGCTGCTAAATCCTTGCAATGCTGCAATCCTATTCACTTTACATGACAACTAGATCAAGGCAGATGGTAAACTGAATAGTCTGGATCCTAATATCCCTCCACTCTCTGTAGTTGCTTTTAAACAGTTATAATACTTATGTCAATGGTATGGCATATCATGATTCCCTTAAATTCTGATGGGTTATAGATCCATGCTTAATTCTGTCTTCAGGCATCTGGAATTAGATATTCCTTTCAGGTATTTTAGTGGATATATTTAGTTAGTTTAATATTATAAGGCCTCTGGTAATAAGGTCAGTTTCCTGGAATATAGATGTAGTTTTATTGTATTTTAAAGATAAAAATTTTGAACTGTAAGAAGTTCTCTCAAGTATATTGCAACTGAACACTTTTTCTGTTGGCATTAGCTTCAGCTAAATTCATTAGTGAATTATACACACTGTCTAAAGTAGGCTTTGGAGAATGCTGATTTTGTCACTTTTACCTTCCTTCAGAGTAAAAAAATTATTTTAAGGCTGAGTCTGCCTCATTTTTTTCACATCCTGTCTCTAAAACTGGATGAAGGCATATCAGCAGAAAATAGGTTTCTTTGTCCAATAAGAGCCGTTATGTCTTATTTGGATAAAAGAACAGGTATTAAAGGTAATCGCCTTAATTTAATTTGTGGGATTAGGGTCCCTAATAACCCTTTGACCCAAAATTTGATCCCATGTTTAGTTTAAAACTGGGTCGCAGAAACTTGTGAAAAATTGGATCCAAACCTAATAAAAGGCTCTATTATTTGCACATGATATTAGGGGTGCAGCTACATCTTAACTTTTAGAGAGATCTTTGTTTAAAGGTTAAAAGGTCACTCATGAATGGCAGAGGCAAGGGACATTAATAATGCCCTAGACTGACCATGTATACATATGATAAGCACCCAATCTAGGACTGTTGGTGCCAGACAATAGCTGGTGAACTCAGCAAGTAGACTTACATGCTCTCTCCCAAACCCCCCAATCTTAGCGAAACAAGAATGGTGAAGTTGCAGACACTATAAGAAACTATCGAGCTTTAGCAGGTCTTAAAACCCCAGTCCAGCAGTTTGCCAGGCAGGGACATTTCTCATAGGCTTCCAAAAAGTGTTTTAGCAGCAGCTCAATGGTGATTAAGGTTTATTTATGCCAAAAATTATATTGAAGAATCCTAGTTTGCTTATGAAGAAAGCTGGACTCTAGGCCCCATAGTGGTTTCAGGGAGCATGGTGCAAGTAATCAAGGTTCAGTTAATTTATAACTATATAATGATTCGGAATGCGATTGTTATCAATCAAAAGTATCATTTAGAGGCAACCGACAATCCAGCATTTTAAATATCTTCAGTTGGACTCTCATGTTCTAAACTGTATTTTAAAGTGGCTTGTTGGAAGTAATCTAGACCAGGTTAGTAAGTCTTAATCTTGGTACATTTCTTGTACATGAAATTATTCACCCTACAACAGTGTGTTTAAATGTCAGCAATATGAACAGAAGGAGAGGTTCATAGAAATAGAAAATTTTATAAATCAAAATAGAATTTTAATAGATTTTTTACTATTTCTATATCCAGGCTAACCAATCGAGCAGTTAAGCTAACTTGAAATGCAACAAACATGAAGCAACTGCAACAGAAAATCTGAAAAGACAATCTTGGCATGCTACTTACCATTAACTACTAGATTATTTTATTACTTCAATAGGGTATTTATTTTGAAGAAAAAAAGAATATTGGTGGAGTAAACTTTTTGATAAAAAGCATCTTGAGAAGAATATTTAACATCAGGGAAGGTTATTAGAACTACTTTCTTATTTCTATACTGGCCTGATGTTTTTCATATACAATCCCATCCTCCTCCCCACTAACTTTTTACCAAGAGAATAGGGATAATGCCAACTTCAAAACTGAAAGGGATAGATTATCTGGCATGGCAGTGGCAGTTCTTGATTTCTCATTCTATCTTATTTCTTTTCCTCTTGTTATGTTAAAGTTTTTGTAGGAGATATTTATTTTAATCTTGTTCCTCTTAAAATATTTTCTTTTTCTTTGTTTCCTTTCCTCACTAAGCTATTTTCCCTCTTGGAGCCCCTGGGCTTAAAGCATCCTGCTTTTCCAACTAAGGTTGTGGCTTAGCAAGTAATAACATGCTTACCTGGCCTCTTATCACTTACTGCTAGAATGTTCAATTCCTTTGTCAGGGGCATGTAAGTTTTTTGAAGGGAAAGAAAATGGGAAAACTTTATGGGTGTGTTAATTAAACGGTTTCCCGAGAGGAAGCAATATGAATATCAGGTGGATATAAAATTAATTTTTATATTAAAATTCTGGTTTTCATATTTGTTCATTTACACTTTCTCCCACAGGTAGAGAAGTACAGTACTGTAAACATGTTCTTCATCAAAATGTAGCTATTGGAAATTCCCAGGAAGAGGAGACATGGTAACAAAATGAAAGCATTGAATAAGTATATTTCTATAAACCTTTGTTGGTTTTTCAAGAAGTTGCGACCCTGGGAAAGTCCTCAAGCCTGTTTTAAGCCTTATATTTGTTTCTGCAAAAGTTGTAAGGCATAGTTTTAGTTCCAGTATTTTCTTTTATATTGTCCTGTTAACTTATTTGAAGTTTATGATTCTTCTTTTTTATCTATCGATTCATTCCTTTTGCTGTGTTATGCCATAAGGTGCTAAACAGGTTTGATGAAGAATGATTTTTAAATGTTTTCACTGAGAGTATTATTTTAGTGTCAACATTTGCTGACATCATTCATTCATTTGAAATAAAGGATTTCTTTTATGCAGCAGGTTAGTAAGTGTGCAATTCCTTAAAGCCTTTCCTTTTTCTGTATCAGAGCAAATGGAATTATGTATTATAGCAATTTGTAAAGGCACTGTTATACTTATTAATCCTGCGCATGCTTTAGAATATACATAGATATATTATTTATGACAGGCCTCTCTCTTACAGATAAAGCGCAGTGTGCTGTAATTTATTGAAATGGGTAGTTTTCATACCAATGGTATTTAATAGTAGTGATTGTTATTTTTAAAGCCTACAGTCCAGTAAAAATCAACACTTAATTGTTTACAAAATACCCAAGCTATAACCAGACATTGGAACTGTAGGCCAGTCACAAATGTTAAATGATTAACTTTTGAACATGTATTTTGAAAGAGCTGTCAGTGCATAAATGTTTTGTATAATTTTTTTTTTTTTCAATCATCAGGGGTTTTAGAAGGCTCATAACATCAGTAATTATGTATAAAAAAAAGTTTAGCTGTTCCTCGGTGAATAATTTTCTTGCAGAGACCTCTAAAGCCTACACAAAGAGTAGCTTTTGTAGAGATCTTCTTAAGATTATAAAAATATATTGGGTAATGAGTGTGCTGTGTCTGGATGTTGTTCTCTGCTATCTTATACGCTACAGTTCAGGAATCTATCTAATAATACCAGCAACTAGATGTAATCAGAAATGAGGCTGCATGGGACATTTAAGGTTTCAATACAAGCCAAGATTTTTTAACTGCAGGGTTTTTTTTTATATATATATATTGAGCTCAATAGATTCATTGTAAAGTTTCAGTATATTTTTCGTATTCAGCTTTATCAAAGGAAGTAATCTTACCAGTTGGGCCTGGTTTTATTTTTTTTTTTCTTATACAGTTCTTTCCCTGTCTTGGTGGTACTGTACAGTATGTGTGCATAAGTACATTTATCACAGATTTAGTGTTGTCACACTTCAAGATCATGGCTATATAAGTACACTGTATTCCTAATTTCTCAGTAGGTAGCAATGGCAGTTTTTACAGCAATTTTCATTATACTATGATTTTTATATAAATTCTATTTGCAATTTTCATTTATTTAGAATTCAGTGCAATATGTATATAATTTGACCATATTTAGCATCATTAAATGTACTTGTTGACTTACTTTTGGGCAGGTCAGGTTATACAGATTTTCAGTTATGGTCTGGCAGGGAATTTACTATGATTGCTCTTGATGTTGGGAAGTTTAGTTTCCTTAAGTGGTTTGCTACTATTCACAAGACTTGGCAAGAATTTAGTTTTCAAATTTTTTTTGGGGGGGTGTGGGTTACGAGACATGCCTTTATAACACCTGTAATTTATCATGAAATATTTGGCAGTTTCCAGTTATTGTAACCATCTACTGTAAAGGGTATTGTTGTTGCAGTGTGTTAGACATAGCATATAGTCACAAATGTTATCATCTTCCAATTATTATTCATCATTATTCATGCATACTTCCTATAAATAATTAAAGTAAATCCTACAATTTCTTGAATTTGTTTCTTGTGAGAAAAGAAAACTGGGTCAGTGTACACTGTATCTTAAAAACCAAAGAGTTACATGTCATGCCAATTATTATGTATGTATGGATGTCCAAGAACAGTTGCTGTATTGTGGTTTATTAGATTTATTTTGGTGAAATAATGCACAAGCAAATATTTTTTTTTTTGTGCCAATCTTTTACTTTTAATGCTGATGTACTTAAGGGATTCCCGTTGATATGGCAAACTATACAATTGTGTAGTATCTATTATGCTGGTAATCATGATTTATACAAAAAAATTATTTTAAGGTCAATTAGTTTCTTCAGAGTCACTAGATGAAATACTGTAATATATTTTAAGATATCTTTGACAAAAATAGACTATAATGTACATGAGTGAATGTTTCTACCCATGTGTGATTGCCCTTAACAAATGATACAGACCTCTTGTACATTCAAAGTGCATTGTAACAACCTGATAGTTAAAAGAACAATGTTAATTATAGTCACGTCACAATTGTTAAAGGAGCAAGATTAAGTTTACTTCTAATTCAAGTATAACAAAAATATTTCAAATTGAAATAGTTATACTGAGATACCCTACAGATATCTAAAAGAAAATCATAATCTATATAAAAATGAAATACTGTATACAGTATGGCAGTGTATTTGTAAGTAAACTGTTCTGATTACTGAATCTGTTTAATATTCTTTATTTTACATAAAAAAAAACAAATGTTTTGCTAAAATATTATGGGTCTTTTATCAAAAACTTCACACATTTCTATCGAGTTGTCATGCTGTCATGTATTTCTAGTCACTGAACTCATTTCATGGTTTCAGTCTCATTTAAGGTGATTCAAGCAACCATCAATATATTTTGGACTCTTCACCATTATAATTTGTAATAGAATCACTGTTTCGACTGTCACAACTGGAGAAGTATCTTCGGCACCTTTGAAAAGTAACATTTCCTCAGATTTTAGAATACGTTACTGTCGAGTTGTTTGATGCTTTTCAAGGTACTGTATTTGTATTACATTTTTTGGGGCAAAAGTGGAGAATAATGTCCTTCCTTATGCTAAACTTTGAGAGGTTATAGGAGTGAACTGTAATGATTGCAAACCACCTGAGAGGTGCAGCAATGTTCCTAACTATTAGAAAGAATAAGGACTTGGGAACAGCCATTTTATTGCACTAGTAATGTACTTAATTTATATAAACTTACGTTAAAACACTTGTTAAAAGCTCAGGATAATTGACTTTTAAGGTTGCATTAGTAACATGTTTTATCGCTTTCACGTTTATTCCAATGGAAAATAATTATTTTTTTTAAGGAAGCATCCCTTTAGCAATTTATTTTAGCTATTGGCATTTGTGCCAAGGTGCACTTGTGATTGTGCTACTGTATTTCTTATATTTGCTGCAAAAATTTTTGAATACATGGTATTTTTTTTTTTAGTTAACGCTGAAGTTTACATATAGGAGCTTTGTATGGTTATTAAACAGCCTTATTTGAAAGTTTTATTTTTTTTTTTTAAAGTTAATTTTTGAAGGGATGGGGCATCATATTCCTCTTACACTGAAATGTCATTGCATTTTCTATCGTGCTTGAGAATGGTAGTATAGACTTGCAAGTTATTTTTGAAGATTTCTAATGAAAAAAAGCAAGTCTAATTCAAATTTATTTCTTGTGTAATTCTGTGATTTCTCAAACTGAACTTTGTAATAATTGTGTTGAAATTGTCACTATTGTATAATCTTGATATGTTGTACAAGAGCATATGTGTAGCATGTAGCGTATAGATATATATATGAAAAAAATATATATATATTATAAGGTATGAAATAAATAAAATGGCTTCACAATGAATTCATTTACCTTAAACTTGAAAACATATAAGTGGATACTGTCAAAAGAAGAGTGTAGCGTAATTATGCTGGACAGACAGAGACAGACGATATAAACACTGTTAAAAAAAGAAAAGAGAGAGAGGACACTTTCGACTGATATATGTCAAATTCTTAGCAATTTGTATTTTTCCTAGCATACTTACCACGGACTACTCTCTCAGGAGTTACTCTTTAGTTTAAACTTGCGACCAGAAAAATTTTCCCCCATCCATGACTCCATTCCAGGTGAGAGGCATAAAGCCTCAGGCCAATAATATGCCCCAGGGTATGTTCCTTGCCCAAAGCGACCTTCCACTGTCTTTGACCCACAATGCACCAAGAAGAAGGCCATGTCAGACCTGATAAGGACAGGGCAAAAGTTGCCATTCGTACTCAAACCAGGTGCCACCGTTGTCTCAGTGCCAGCTACTTCCAAGATCTAGCGGGGTAGGTAGGGTGGGACATACCTTCGAGAGTAGTCCGTGGTGAGTATGCTAGGAAAAATACAAATTACTAAGAATTTGATATTTGCTCCGAAGCATTGTAACCACGGACTACTCTCTCAGGAGACTTAGGCTTAGGAGGTGGGAACTGAAATGAGGAAGGGGCGGATGACAGGGTGATATGGAAGGCCTGTTGGGGAAAAAACTTCAAGAAACCTGCAATAACACTCACCTAAGTTGGGGGACATCCATCGACGTAGAACTGTCATACGTGCCATGTAGCTGGAGAGGGGGGTGTGGAACTCACCATGTCTCCCACCTTGGACAGTGTGCAAGTCATGGCATTAAATCCCTGTTGTGCCACCACATTAGGGCCGAGTCTGTACTCATCGCGAGACACTAAGCAGCAGGCTTTCAGGTAATGGGAAGTGAAGGTGTTCTGTCTCTTCCACACACCTGATTTAAGAACTTGTGCCACTGACATATTCTTAAAAAAGGCGATGTACTGATGGACCTGATATCATGGGGCCTGGCAGACTAGGGTGCAGGCTTGCCCTTCGAATTACCTCCCTGAGCCAGTAGGAAATAGTGTTCTTTGAAATCGCCTTCCTCACTTTGCCCGTGGAGACAAACAGGTGTTTCATGGCGGGCCTTAAGCTGGACGTCGATACCAGGTAGTTTCCGAGAGTCGTAACTGGACACAGCAGAAGGTCCTCCGAGTCATCTGACTTAGGGATGGCTAGGATCACCACCTCCAAGAACCTTGGATCTGAGACCGCTGGGTTCTGGGTCTTGGCTACGAAGGGAGGCACAAAGGTTAGGATTGCCTCCTTCCAGCCGATGGAGTGACTAACGTTGGCTGCCAGCCCATGCAATTTGGCCACCCTTTTGGAAGAGGCCAGGGCGAGGAGGAACAGTCTTCAGGGTCAATTCTCTGTCCAGGGCCTGCCGCAAGGGCTCGAACGATGGTTTCTTGAGGGAGTCCAAGACCAAGAGGACATCCCACTACAGAGCCATCAAAGAGTGAGGAGGGCAGGACTGCTCAAAACTCTTGATAAGCAAGGACAGTTGCCTGGAACCACCCAGGTCTATTCCTTTCAACCACGCGATATGTCCCAAGGCAGCTCTGACCCCTTTGATGGATGGCACCGACATGTTCCTATCTAGGTGTAGGTGAACTAAGTAATCTGCTATTGTCGGGATGGAGGCTCCTATGGGCTTACGGTCGTTCTTCCGGCACCACTTGTAGAACCCTAGCCATTTAGCTTGGTATATGGCCCTCGAGGAGGAGCGAAGGTAGCCCGTCATCTGGGAGGCCACCCTTGGGGAGAATCCTTCCCTCGTCAGGAGGCGCTCGATAACCTCCACGCGTGAAAGGATAGGTTTCCGAGCCCCTCGTGAAACTTCAGAAAGTGAGGCTGCCTGAGAAGATCTCCTCTGATGGGAAGGGGCTACGGCTGGGCCACTGCTAGGTCTCGTAGGTCGGGGAACCACTCCTTTTCCAGCCACCAGGGGACGATTAGAGTCAGCTGAGCCCCTTTGGAAGTCCTTAGTCTGTTTAGGGTCTGCCGCAGGAGCCCGAACGGAGGGAATGCGTAGGCATCCAGGCCGTCCAACGGATGTTGAAAGGCGTCTTCCATGATTGCTGTTGGATCTGGGACTGGGGAGCAAAACACTGGTAGTTTGGTGTTCAGCCTGGTTGCAAAGAGGTCCAGGGAGGGAGACCCCCACCTTGCTACTTCTGGATGAAGGGCCCACTCAGTGCCTAGGACTTGACCTCTCCTGCTCAAGCCGTCTGCCACCGTTTCTTTTTCCTGGAATGAATCTCGCCATCAGGGTAGTCCCATTTGCCTCGGCCCAGGTTAGAATCTCATCTGTCAGATCCTGTAGAAGACGGGACCTCGGACCGCCCTACTTCTTGACATAGGCGACCACTGTGGAGTTGTCCGACATTAGGGAGATTTTTCTGCCGCTGACTTTGTCCGCCAGGGTCAGTAGGGCCCTCTGCGTTGCCAGGAGTTCTAGCTCGTTTATGTGGAGGGTCTTCTCCTCGCTCCGCAGACCCGATACCAAGTTGTCCTGAAGGTGGGCTCCCCAGCCCTCCTTGGATGCATCCGTGAATAGTAGTACCTCCGGAGGAGTGTCCAGGAGGGATACCCCTGCCAGTGTATTCTTCTTGTCCAGCCACCACTGGAGCGCCTCCCTGGATGCCTGCGATAGGGAGAGCTCCTTTGGACGATCCCTGGTCTGAGGAGCTAACAGTAGTCTTTTCATGTCCCACTGGATTAGACGTAGTCGTATCCTGCCCAGAGGGACCAACTTTTCCAAGGACACCAGGTGACCCACGAGCCTCTGCCACTGATGAAGGTTGGCCGTTTCCCCCCTGAGGAACGGTTGACCGACTTCTTCCAGGCGTTTGAGCCTCTCTGACGTGGGGAAGGCCTTGGCTTGGGCCGAACATAAATCCATTTCCAGGTACACTGTCCTCGTAAAAGGAGATAGTTGGGACTTCTCCCAGTTCACAACAATCCCCAACTCGTTGCATAATTCCAGTCCATTTCCAGGTACACTGTCCTCGTAAAGGGAGATAGTTGGGACTTCTCCCAGTTCACAACAATCCCCAACTCGTTGCATAATTCCACCAACTTCCCCAGCTTTCTGCCCAGAGATGGGGCCAAGGGGAGAGACATAGGGGGACGAGCTTCTCGAAGGATGACAAACTGCTCCTCCAACAAAGAAATTTCCCCTGGAGGAACAACAGGGGCTGGCTCCGGCAGGTTATTGAGGTGCCTGATGAGCGCCAACACCCTGGAGAAGGAGGAGGAGTCTTCCACCGAAGGGTCCTCTTCTGCCAGACCCTCCGATGACTAGTGGGCATCGTCTCCGAAGTCTCTCCCCTCCGGAGGTCCTGTCCACGAAGGGGAGGATGAGCCCTGGGCGGAGCCTCTGCTCTACGCCCACTTGATGAGGCATGATGCTCTAGGGAACCTCTATAACCTTGGGAGCCCCTTGAAGAATTTTATGACTGGCGACTGCCTGCCGCATCCTCTAGCCTTCTCTTCCTTGGGTCGGGGTTCACCAATATCGATGCGGGAGGGGGAGAATGCGCCAGGGTCCTCGAAGAGTGTGTTCCTCCCCCCTTCTCTTCTTCTCTCCCTCGCCTATAGTCCTGCAAGGAGGCTGGAATGACGACGGGGGCATCCACTGAAGGGTTTGCTCTTCCCAAGGCGGCAAAGGATCCTTCGTAGGAGACCTGAACGGGGTCCTTGGAGTGTCTCCCCAGTATTCCTCATCCCAAGGGGAAGGATCCGAGAAAAGGTCGCCCCGATGCAGGTGGGGGATGGCTTCCGATGATGGGGTAACAGTTGCCGGTTTGGTGGAGGCGGGGGGCGCTGGGTTGGAGAAGGCAGCAGGCCAAGATGGCGGCGCAGCAGCGCGAGCCAATAAGGAGGCCTGTGAGGCAGCTCTAATAGATGGTGCTGGCAACTGAGGGGGCGCCCAGTATCCACGAGACTGCCATGCGGTAAAGGGAGGCTGTGTGCACATGTAGGCAGGCCAAGATGGCAGCTCTGGTGGCCAGTGAGAGCGCACCACGTGTGAGAAACGTGGGGCGGTTGACTCGCTCATCCTGTTGATCTTTTCCTCCAACCTCCCTAGAATGGATATGAGCGTCGAACTCACTAAAGGGGAGGGGCCGATAACAACGGGGAATCCGGTCGAATCGGCGTAGTCCCTTCTCTCTCGTTGATCTGTTGTAGCGATGGCAATATCGACGGAAGGGAAGGAATTGCCGAAGAACAGCTCGACGAAGGTCTCGAACCACTGTCTTTCTTCGAGGAAGAACGTTCCTTTTTTCCTTTCTTTTTCCTCTTCGTGGCCATAAGAGCACATTGGGTTTCAGACCACTCAATACACTCACTACATGTATCGCTCTGAGTACAGGTACGACCACGACACGAGGCACACAGAATGGGGATCAATTTCCAAATGTGAAAGGAAAGCCGAACACGCTTTCCCATTCACCCCTGGACAACAACATTGAACACGAGTGTTATCCATCTCAACACAAACACTTTACACAACAAATAAGTTGAAAACGCAAACACAGGTCACAGTTTAAGTCGCGAGCGAAAACTATAGGTCTACACTGAGCAACGACCTGAGTACGAATGGCAACCTTTGCCCTGTCATTATCAGGCCTGACACGGCCTTCTTCTTGGTGCATTGTGGGTCAAAGACAGTGGAAGGTAGTTTTGTGCAGGGAACATACCCTGGGGCATATTACCGGCCTGAGGCTTTATGCCTCTCACCTGGAATGGAGTCCTGGTTGGGGGGAAAATTTTCTGGTCACAAGTTTAAACTAAAGAGTAACTCCTGAGATAGTCCGTGGTTACAATGCATCGGAACACCTAATAATTATGAATGAAAACTGTATCCTGTAACATATTGGTGCTGATGTAATATTTATCATGAAATTTCAAATAAATTATGCTATATAAACAATACTCATTCTCTCACTGCGGTAGTGGGACCTTCAGAGCAGCCGATTTTAACCAAATTGTTGATATCAAGATGCTTCTGAAATTGAAAACTGCTTTTGAAAACTGCTTCTGAAATAAAAAATGTTACTAAATCCTTTAATATAGCATGATATGAAAGGTGAAAATTAAATATATAAGAAAATATTGTTATACTCTAATGATATACAAGAAAAGATAAAATTGGGCTTGTATGATTGCTGAACCATAACGCACCATACTAAATCTACGGAAAGTTTACTCTTCAAGTTCGACAAACGTCTAGATCGACTCGGTCCCTATTTCTGTCGTAAGTAGACTACTACCTGTATATCATTCAACTGTTCATAATAAAAGCTTTTTTTTTTTCTTTTTTTTTTTTTACAGTTGTTATTGTGGCTGTAAGCGTTTATGCAATGATTATAACATTACTAACGATACTTTTCGCATTTTCTTAATTTTCTCACTCATTGAAGTAGATGATGTGATAAACATTATTACCGGCTTACTGTATATGTCGGATTCCCTACAGTACTGCGTAAGAAACGACACCGACGCATCAGAAATTGCGTCCTACTAAACAACTGCTGCATAGAAATTCACACAAACGGTTAGTAGTCATTCTATGTAATATATACATTATCTGAAATTATATACATATTGTACAGTACAGAATTACAGTAATGTTGTTTATTGTAAATGTAGGCTACGTGTGCGGTGAGTCGAGTCGAGTCCAAATGAAAAAAGCGAACACTTGCAGTACAGTTAAGCTTTACTGTAGTCATAGTAATTTAGTATATTACAGTAATATAAACTACAGTATCAATTAGTGTTACACAGTATTACTAGATATGAACAATTCAACTATGATCTTAGTGTGTTAATTATCTGAAACATAGGCAATGGGCAGTAGGTTTTTTAGGTTAGGAGTTATCCAAGTCAAGGGCATCAAAGATGCATGAATTCGCGCCTGAGTCTGTTGCCTAACCCTCGTAGAGTGGGAGCAGTCTATAATCTGCGAGCAAGAAGGGAAGGGGGGAGCCCCTGCTCCCATTTAGTAGTTTACACCTAGGTATGTTTCCTTGCATTCAAACCTTGCTGTTATCTCTATGTAAAGGTGGAAGCTTTGTATTTGTACCGGGAGAAATAAATTTTTGGCAAAGGGGCATCTTTTCAGATAAGAAATAGAACCTGACATGCCTCAAAAAGGTCAAGGACAACAGAAATACTCCTAGTTTCACAATGAAAAACTTCAAATCTTGCAGTGGTTAATCATCAAAATTTCCCAAAATCTCAAAAGTTAATGCAAAGCCCTAACAAGGTTTAGCAGATGGCTGAAAAATGATCTAGTTAAAAGCATTAATGAAACTGATATTTCTTGGTTACAAATTTAGGAGTGATAAACCCTTTTACCACAGACAAGGACAACTTCATTACACTGAAAATATATAGTGACAGTGAGTGCACAAGTATTCCAGTAGACATCATTTCATTCTAGAATAAACTGTAGGTCTTGCTCCAGGAGGGGAACATATAAATAAGAAATTTGGCCATATTTCCCTGCTGAAAGGTAGTTGTAGATTTCTAGCATGGGGTTATAGTGGTGTGACAAATAAGCGTCTTTCATCATATTCCTCATCACATTTATTATCATAAATACGATGCATCAACTTTCCCTTTATAGGCTAATTGGTAAATGAGTTCTCTTCCCTCTCCTACAACCCTAATTGGGAAAGCCATGATAAAAGTCCAAGAGCTACAAATGAAGAAAGTAGTCTACTGAGGATGGGCATAATAATATCTAATGTTAGCCCCATTTTTCTATAATTTTCTAAGCCTTCAACCTGTTACTTTCCACATCCACTGATTTTCTGACCAACTAATATTCATCCCTTTTCACGAAGCTATATTCCGATCACATCTCGTCTACCAACCCATTCTTATTTGTAACACAATTTTCTACTTTTGCCATGGTTTGAATAATTTTCCTTTTCATTGCATTTGTGTATGCAACAAAATACTTAAAATACCAATGGTGTACTTCTGCAACAAAACTTTTTTCACACTACCTTTTCAACTTTTACTTCAGTCTGGTGTCTCCAAGTTGACAAAAATCCTTCACTTCTCAGACCTGCTCTTCTACCACAACACTTGTGCAATTCTTTTCTCTTCCCTATTTACTTCATTTACCTGTAAGTAGAAATTTTTCAATCTGTTCTTCCATGAAAGCTTAGCATTAAAACAAGTACAGTAAAAGGGAGCTTAATTTCAATTAGCCTGGCAATAATTGAGGATAAATTTAACAAACAACTAAATGAACAAAAACAAAAATACATTTCAAGAGGAATTATTTAATTACCTGAAATTTACAATTCCCCCAAAAATATATATATAGAAAAAATATGAGATTTACATTTAAAAACTTGTAACTGGAGCCAAGCATCTCTCGGTGAAGTAATGATGTCTCTTCTTTTTTGGTGGTGGTGGAACTGTTGGTTTGTCATCAGTAGAACCTTTTTGTTTTCTAGCAAAGAATTGTAATACAGATGGAGTGTCATCTTTTTTCTCTTCCTCTTCTTCGTCATCCTTCCTGTAATTTGATAATAAAAATCTTGAAAACACCAAGAAATAACTATATTTAGTTTGCAAATTTATCTTAAGGAGACTTTTTCCGTGACTGATAAAAGCAGAATGCTACAAGCCCCAGGGCTACAACAGGAAAAACAACCCGGAGGAAAGGAAATAGTTTATTTAGTAAAGAATGAAAGATATAAAAGATGCTACGATCAGTAACATTAAAATAGATGTCATATATAAACTATGGAATGAGACATGTCTACCTTCACTTTTCAGCTAAAAATTTATATTTAAAATATAAACTTCTGAAATTCCACCTGTTCAACCACCACATAATGAAGATCATTTTACAATCTGGTCACAGCTGGATTAAAACTTCTCAAATACTGTATACTTTTGTATGTCTAGTATTTCATACACGGTGGTAGTCTGGTTAGATTTGAATTATTAAAAATCTTCTGCAATATGCATAAAGACTTACAGAATGACAGTGCTAGAGAATAACATCAAGATCAGGAATAAGGAATATAATAGACTAAGTTTCCATTCACAAAATTAAGATGGGAGTCGGCAGCTAAAAACCAGACAGGAGACCACTACTCGAAACATGGTAAAATGAAAGAATTAGAAACTTTCCCCAGGATAAACTGATCACTGACGATCTTAAGACTTTTTTCAGCAAGTCAACATTTTGTGCAACTGAAGAATAAATGACCAAATGTGGCTCTCTACAGTAAAGTTGCAATCAAGAATCAAATTTTTTTTTAAGTTGTATACAGTTTAAGACTATCAATGCAGAGGTCTGGTTGTTAAGGATCCACTGTCCCTGACCTATTTACAATCATATTTAAGTTTTATTAGAGTTCAACTTAACACACCATAATATGCACCATGCGCTAATTTTCCATGTCTACATTAAGGAGATGGAATGGATGCAATGATTGTATTATCATCTGCATATACGACAAGCTTGTTTTCTAGCCAAACCACATAACATGCATAGACTAAAGAATAAAAAGTAATGGGCTGAGAATACAACCCTGAGGAACACCAGATACTACATTCCTATAGTCACTATGGTGCCTATCAACAACCATCCTGTACAATCTATTACTTAAAAATTCAATGAGGCTGTAAAGAAAAGACCCACCTACTGTCATTTCTTACAGTTTAAACACTAGAGGGCTCCTAATTAACATGGTCAAAGACAGCATTAAAATCAAGGCCAATCCTCTGGCCTTCCAGACCACAATCAAGTGAGAAGTACAGTGTTGGAAATTGTATAAAGGGCATCACGTGCTCCAAGGCCTTTTCAAAAGATGAACTAAAAATTAGGGTGCAGACCTATTTAAAAGTTAGGTCAAAAGACATGGATATTGGGCTGGAATCAGCAGAGATAGAGGTATCACAAACACATTTACCTAATGCAGTAACATTACCAATTCTGCAGCAAGTACAAAAATAATTTCTTCTCTCTAATTTGCATAAAATAACTTAGCAGGTCAAAAAAAGTCTGCATATATAAAATATACAAAGGAAAATACCATTTGGATCTACACCTACACAAGTATCAAGGTCCAGTAAGTGTGTTTTAATTTCACAGGACTGAAATGCTAAACTAGTTAGTTTAGCTTCACTTAAACAGGAATGAGGAATATCGAGTTTTTCATTACTCCGCTTATTGTCAAACATAAGTCAAAAGTTTGCCTTTTCTTTGAATAGAAAGTAACAGCCATCTGGTTCAAGTAAAAGAAAATTTTTAAAGCCTATACTAAACATAGTGCAGATTTGACGGAAGACCACCATCTATGCTCCTGGGTTGTACCAAAAAGGGGTTCTTTTAGTCACATTGTATTCCTTTTCAGTCAAAGCATAAACTCTCTGAGCAACAGCTCTAGCAGTCTAATTATTCAAAGTCAAAACTTATCTTTTACCTTTCCATAAACAATAAGTATTCTGTTTCTCTAAAAAGTGTGTCTACAATCACCACAGAACCAGGAGTCCTTTATGGAAGGAACAACAAATAAGTTGTAAGCCACCATGTAAGACATATTCATCTATACATTAATAGTGGAAGATGATTCTGATAAATGCTACCTGCTCTCTAAAGAGGGTCTAGATGTTTCTCAGGCTATCTTGGCAGCCTTGGTCAGTTTGACAAAGAATTCATGTAATAAGTCTGTGAATATTATAAGTTGGTTCAAAAGGACCAATATTTTAAGGTACCCGATGCCAAATGGTGAGAGGTCTTCCATGATGAGGTTGTATTGGCTGTCCTAGTCAGTTTATCAAAGGATTCATGGAATAAGTCCTAGATGAACATAAAGTTGGTTCAACATGTCTAAAAACTTTTGATCCCTAATGTCAAAGAGTGGAATATCTGCATAAGCTAACAGGTAGAACACACCTTAAACTAGAGAGGCATTCAGTAGAGAGCATGCCTTTGCCATGCTAAGCAGTCTTATTTTGCTCTCAACTCCACTGCATATTTGAACTTCAATGTATTTTCTTCAAAATTTAATGGATTTCTCCTTGAATAATACCCCACACCCAATAAATTTCCTTGAAATTGGTTTGTTAGTTTTTGCGTAATATTGTTCACAAACAAAAAATAAACTAACAAAATACTTGCCATTTAATTAATATTGCAATTATTTTTGTTCACAAACAAAAAATAAACTAACAAAATACTTGCCATTTAATTAATATTGCAATTATTTTTGAAGTACTGCTGTGGACTTATACTTAGAAGTACTTTATCCAAAATGTTACAGATTCATCCTTGGGTCATACCAAACATGACTACAAAGTTTGGTCAAAATCAGTATAGTAGTTTTTGTGTAAATTTGCTAATTTTTTGGTGAGAGCAATAAAGAATTAAGGCATACATCACAAGCTTGGCAAAATGGTGAGCTGGGTACTAATTAGCCACTAGATTGCTCCATATCCCCACAAAAATATTAATCTGTTGATGAAAATAAGACAGCTGATCATATCATTAAATCAAGATATCTGCATTGAAAATATCTCTGTTGTCGACAATATTGGATTGTTACATGTAGTCCTGGATACATCAGAACCTGTGAAGGTGGTAGCAGCAATGCCCTAACTTGCAATGCTAAAAATGTTCAAAGGTCTATTCTTGGCAAATTGTGCCTGGAAATATACTGTATGTATTGACTGTGACTTCAGAATACCACTTTTATTTGGCAGACACTATTACTGTCAATGAAAGAGTAAGTATATAAAAGCAGTGTCTTCAAGTTACTACCTGTCACAATTTTGGTTGCACAGCTAGAGCATTAGCACAGGAAGTGGGTAAATATGCTTATCCAATAATTTCTTGATAAAAGAAAATTAGTTTCACAAGAGTTGGGCGTAATTGCAAAATGCTTAGCCCATCAAATAGTACCCATTGCTCTTTTATTAATAAAAGATTTACCAGCCCAATGAGTCACGCTTGACTTACAGAGTTGGTCAAAAAGCTGTTACTGGAGGTAAGACAAGAAGGGATGTTCAACGGTGCACTGATGTACTAATGACTAGTGAGGGGCCAAGCCAGAAAGCAGGTGGAAATTTGTCATAGGCGGGGTGGGGGCCGGGAAGGAATTCAGACATAAGCAGCTTGGGTTTGTAAAAGTAGTTACTGTATGTTAAGTTTCTGGGATAGGCAATGGAGTTGAATACTCATCCACAGAACCAGTGGAAATGCAAGCCAGGTTTGCTGTCGATGAAGAATGCAACTTCAAGGAAGTCAAAGAGGTGGGCAGGTTACAGCAATTGTATAAAGTTCAACATACGTAAGAGTGGACAGAAAAGTATAGGGATGTGAAAAGTTTTCTTCATTTTATCATCTAGATTTATTTAAAGAGACTAGTGAGAATGAGATTTCTGCCGATGAAAATTTGGCAATAAATGATTAATGGGGTTGTAATAAAACAAATTCATAATTGCATCACATTCAAAGGGAGGTGCTAAGCAAAACAATTCAATGAGGAATACATGGAATAACAAATCAGAAATATTAATGAAAATTTCTAAGGATTCTGCTCAGTCAATAAGTGAAAATGAGGCAGAAGATGGTTGGATACCAAAACTCCCAAGTCTTTTGAACAAATGGATCATGATGAAACAATATAAACAATCTTTTAGTAAAAACCCAAAAGAGATAAGGACTTCAATTTAGTGGTCTAGTCTAAAAACATAAGAAGAATAATGGATCCATATAAATGATTACACATCTATCCCTACAGAACTCTAAATATCCTACTTAAAATAAATTTTGAAATCATACTTAAAACAAAATTAAAGCTTACCACAAAACAGGAACACATTTTTCCTCCAGAATTTTTTCAGCTGTAGACCAAGAGAATCTAACTAATCCAGGAAAACCAAAGACTGGGTCCAATGAATTCATTAAAAAGTTCTTTGTAACTGCATCTGAAAGAATAAAATTAGAATATAATTTTTCTTCCACAGTTTATTTTTGATAAAAAATGAGTAAAAGATCAAATTTATCATTCATGTTTGCAATATAGGCATCTGCCACATCACAATTGTTAGGTTCCTAAAAAATAATTTGAAGTACTGTAGATAGATTTGATAAGGACACAGATATAATATGGGTTTAAAGGGACAAGACAATGTCCTAAAGATCAACCAAATATTGTACAGTTGGCGCTCAATATTTGATGGTTCTATCGCTATGGATTCAGTCATTTGCAATACACAGAACTGTATAACCTAATAAATAAAAAACCACCCATTCTGGTTCCGCGATAAGTACTCTCGTGGGCCCACATTTTCAAACTGACTATGCAAAGCAGAAATGGTCAACTTTGTAAGTAACACATGTAAACTGTACAGTGATAAACTCTTTGTATAGTCGCAATACAGTAATAAAAAGGAATAAAAGAAGGTCTTACATACTTTATGTTTAAGTAATATTTGATAATGTGAATGATTTGAAGCATTTTCATGTTTGGCATCACTTACATTGTACATCTGAATCTAGCATTGCAAATTTTTTCACATCACCAGCTCTGGTTTCCTCAAGTTTTCTATTAACATACTGTATTAATACCCATTAAAAAGGAACTTTCTGGTACCACATATTGTTTTAGTAAATTCAAGACCAAACTGAGTGGATAAAAGGATGCATATGCTGTATATATTTTTTTAAATGTTACTAAATAGTGATCTACTAAAATTGCAAAATCTTATAAGTAGGAATTCCTTTTTTAACATTATTCCTAACCATTATAGAAAGAATTTTTCTAAATTAACTATCTTTAACTCATTAAAATTTAAAGTGCCAAATTGGTGCATTCATCATTAAAATAAGTACAGTAGGTAGGAACACATTGGGCTTCATATCTGTTCAGTCTCTTGACGTCATTGAGGATCCAAGCCTTAAACACCTCAAGGTCAAAGTAGCGTAATGCCCTGTCTCACTCTCATATCAGTCTCCCCCATCTTAAGGAAGGCTGCACGTCAGGTAAATTATCACCAGCACAACCGCTTCCACCGACAACTTGCAACGGGACCTATCTTCGAAAAGGAGCAGGACTACAATTGCCTTTCAATTACTTCTCCAATGGCTTTTTCACAAATTACTATGACCTCTATGACTCCGCCCTCTCATACTGGAAGCCGAGGGATAGTTTTTACGTGGATAGAGAGTTATAGGAGCCTAAAATTGTCATCCTTGCAGCCCTCTGTAGATGCACCTTGTGGCTTGCTCACCTCCATGACAACCAATACGGGATTGAAGCTACTCAAAGTTATGTAAGGCACACAATATTTTAGCCAGGAATCAATCCTGATATAAAGAAACACAGTAGCAAGTTGCGACACCTGCCAAAAACTTCTACTCAGTCAGCAACAAGAACCTTGCAAATGTGATGAATACCCATCAAGTCCTTTCTTCAATGTACCTTAGAAATCCTTTCTTGTTAAAGCCGAGACTCTCAGGCACGCCTGTAGTTGTTACAAGGACACTTGATAACCGCAGCTAAAATCGCCAAAATGTCTTCTTTGCAAAGTTAGTGTCCCATTCCATTTTTCAATAAAGAACTTTAAGCAAATCGCTGAAATTTTGTTGTGTAACCAGGTTACCATTTCTCTGTATTACTCTCAGTCTAATGGACACGCAGAGTCTACAGCAAAGGCTGCCAAACAATCATCAAGTCCACCCAATCCAGGAATATACATTGTGAAGCCTTTAATATATAAGACTGTAAGAGCTCAGGAACACGTTGACCACGGATAGACGCTACCCTGCGCAGATTATACATGGTTACCCTATCTGCACCTGTATTCTGGCTTACCCCCCATTATTCACAGATGAGCTGTAATCTAAGACTGAGGATTACAACTACAGCTGTTGTGCTGCCGCCCACAATGACCAGGCCAAGAACCTTCAAAATTCACATGTTTGCCTCTCTAATCAAGCTCACCATCGGCCACCAAGATACAGGACATCACCAGGCTATGATGGGACATCAGCAGCATCATAATGGGCCGCAGCAGGTCAAACCGAGTACAAGGCACACCTCTCTAGTGGTTGGGTATGGTTCTGAAACCGCAGACATTTGCGTCTACTACCTAATATGAGCAATAACACTTCTGGTCAATTCATTGTCTCCTAACTTTGGTCAGGAAAGAGAGCCATCATTTAACCCTTTTACCCCCAAGCTATTTGGAACTGTCCAACCCTTAACCCCCAGGAGTTTTTTTTTTTCAAGCACATTTTGCTGTACAGTGAACCCTCGCTACTTCGCGGTTCGACCATCGCGGATTCACCACTTCGCGGATTTTTTTCATAACCCATGTATATACATATATCGCGGATTTTCCGGAAATTTCGAAAATACCGCGATGTGACCGATGGTGCGAGATTGGAGAAAGTAAGGAAAATTGAATCATGATTGATTTTCAATATAAATGAAACTTTGAGGAGCAACAAAGATATCATTTGTTAGAGAGATAGAGAGAGGTAAGGAATGGGAGGTAGTGAAAAGTAGCCCACAGAGAGAGAGAGAGAGAAGTAGAGAGTGAGAGAGAGAGAGAGAGAGAGAGAGAGAGAGAGAGAGAATGAATCAGCTGTTGTAATCAAATGGCGTGTTTTTGTTTCGTGAGAATTTCATCGCCACGACTTTAACAACAACATACTGTACTGAACTTTACAGTATTATACAGACTACTGTAATATGATAAAGTAAAATATTTGTAATCTATTTTATATGAAATGGGGCTATTTTTTTTTGTTTAAAATTTACATTTACGTATGTAAAACAATCTCTCTCTCTCTCTCTCTCTCTCTCTCCTCTCTCTCTCTCTCGTAAATTGTTTTCCTGCTTTGCTACGTATGTATGATTTTATATAAATACGGTAAATAATATTTGTAATAACATATTTTATAAAAGCTTTTACTGTAATATCATTATTTATCACTTTCATCATGCGCGTTAAATGCCTTCGTTTGTTTACTGAGCGTACTTTATGACGCTGTCGTTTCAGGTGGCGTCATAAAGAAAAACATTTCATTTGGAAGTCCTAAGAAAAATTAAGTAAAACATTGGTAATAACAAAATCAACATACTGTACTGAATAATCAATATAATGAATGCAAAAACTAACCTATACACATATGTGTAAATGCGTTTGTTTTTTCATTATGATCAGAGATAAACGAAAACATAACATTGGTTGCCATTTTTTATCATGCTTTTTGGCGTGTTTAGGAAACGCATGATATAAAGTCGCCTTTAATATTTGTGCCTGTTTTAGTTTAGGGTACTGTAGTATATGCATTAAGTGTTCTGTACATTAAAGGGTAGTTTGTTAACAGTACTACGTACAAGGGAAGGTTTTAAAAGTCTGAATATACATGTTAAATAGGTAAATATGGTGTCACTACTTCGCGGATTTTCACCTATCGCGGTCGGGTCTGGAACCTATCTACCGCGATAAACGAGGGTTCACTGTATATATTTTTGAAATTGCTCTAACAGCCTTAATTTTTGTCATAGAGAGGTCAGGTTGGTCTCATTCTTTTGGAAATTGCCTGAAGTTTCTCAAAAAATTATCAAAAATATGCAAAAAAAAAAAAATGTGAATAGCAGTTTTTTGCAAGGACGTACCAGTACGTCCATGGGGGTAAATGGATGAGTTTTGTGAAATGTACCAGTACGTCCTTTGGGGGTAAAAGGGTTAACATCCCCAATACCCGTTGTTCATCTCGACTCGCTCAAAGGTGTATAGTTATCAAGTATCATATTGTACATTACTTACAGCTTACATGCATCCATGGGTATTTACCTTATTGATTTACAGACGAATAGACTTGGGGTCTATTGTTGCAGCAAATGGTGGAGTGGAAGCAGATGTACGTCAGAGAGTGAATGAAGGTTGCAAAGTGTTGGGGGCAGTTAAGGGAGTAGTAAAAAATAGAGGGTTGGGCATGAATGTAAAGAGAGTTCTGTATGAGAAAGTGATTGTACCAACTGTGATGTATGGATCGGAGTCGTGGGGAATGAAAGTGATGGAGAGACAGAAATTGAATGTGTTTGAGATGAAGTGTCTAAGGAGTATGGCTGGTGTATCTCGAGTAGATAGGGTTAGGAACGAAGTGGTGAGGGAGAGAACGGGTGTAAGAAATGAGTTAGCGGCTAGAGTGGATATGAATGTGTTGAGGTGGTTTGGCCATGTTGAGAGAATGGAAAATGGTTGTCTGCTAAAGAAGGTGATGAATGCAAGAGTTGATGGGAGAAGTACAAGAGGAAGGCCAAGGTTTGGGTGGATGGATGGTGTGAAGAAAGCTCTGGGTGATAGGAGGATAGATGTGAGAGAGGCAAGAGAGCGTGCTAGAAATAGGAATGAATGGCGAGCGATTGTGACGCAGTTCCAGTAGGCCCTGCTGCTTCCTCCGGTGCCTTAGATGACCGCGGAGGTAGCAGCAGTAGGGGAGTCAGCATTATGAAGCTTCATCTGTGGTGGAAATGTGGGAGGTTGGGCTGTGGCACCCTAGCAGTACCAGCTGAACTCGGTTGGGTCCCTGATTAGGCTGAAGGAACATAGAGAGTAGAGGTCCCCTTTTTGTTTTGTTTCATTGTTGGTGTCGGCTACCCCCCAAAATTGGGGGAAGTGCCTTGGTATATGGATGGATGTTAACATTCATCCTATACCAATCCCTATACTTTTTGTATGACCACCATCTCGATTATGCATCGTGGCAACATTGTAATTATAAGTGACAACTATCATTGTCTTCCCTGTCTATTTAATAAAACTGTAATGTAGGGGACATTAAAAGTTAACAAATTGGAGCTAATTATAAGTACATGAAATGGGTCTGTTAGAAAATAAATGTATAATTGAAAATGGTATAAAAAAAAAAATTTGCATAAAGACATTATCTAAATAAAACACTGTACTTGCACACAAAACCCAACTTAAATAAAAACCCTGTCAATATCCTCTAAAGCAATTCCTACCTCCTGGATAGCCGCTTCCCCAATTGTCAATTTCAATATTTTCTGGGAAACTCCAACTTTTCAGAGCCCTGTCTCGAGCAACCTGGAGAAAAAGAATATTTAGAAAGTTTATATCATGATTGAAATTTTTCCAGCTAGTTTAAATAATTGACTAAAAACTAAATTAAGAACCTTTCAAATATCTTTAAAATCTAAATAAAACTTTCTTGTATATGTATGTTGAGCCTGAGGGAAGTTTAAAATACAAGACTGGAAAACATGAGAGAGCACTGATAACCAATGTAACAAAGATTATGATATACAGGGTGGAAGCAAAGGAGAATATTTAGTATGGAAAACCACAAGAACAAAGCAGAAGATACATGGGAGAAAGAATCCGATATGAAAAAGGGCCACATAGAATATTGCAAAAAATTGGGATTGGATATATAAATTTGGGCCATTTAGCAACAATATGTAACTGACAAAACCTGGTTTTTACAATCTAAGTAAAAAAGAAAAAAGGATGTGGAAGAGGAGGTAAAGTAAGAGTCTTAAAGTTGGGGGCAACTAGGCCTGATGAGATACTGTACTATAGACAGTAAATTAATGCCTAAAGTGAACCATAGAAGGTGCACTGACAGCATTTCAACCCCTTGTAGGTAGATATTGCCGGAGGCAACTGGATGAATGCAATGCCAGTTTCAAATAGCGTGAAGCTTGAATTGCAAAGCGCACAATGTTATGATGTATATGTATATATATATATGCACTTCAAACCATTTGATATGGATAATTTAAAGATTCAGAAATGATAACAATTTGCTGAGAGTTGTGGAAGTGAAATGGATAAGTGACATTAGTACTGATAGGAAAGTTACCCGAGATATAGTGTGAAGAAGGAAAATGACTAATAAAGTTTGGCCATGTGACAAAAACGGGAGAAAGGCAATCACTTACTGTAATAAGAAATATGGAAATACAATAACAATGACAGTGAAGGAATTTCTAAAACATAAAAGAAAGGAAATAAATAAAAAAGTAGACCATATGGGAGTTCATGAAAAGCGGTGCAAGATAGAAGCAAAAGAAATCTTTATAAACCAACCCGTGTACGGCAAAAATTAAATTAGATATTGATGACCCTGGTCAAATGTACTTCAACCAGACCACAGAACCATATTCCTAGGCAAAGAAAGATGACCAAAACGACTTGTCATCAATAAGCAAACGTTGGAGGAAGTATATACAAAAGGCTTTAAATATCTGAAGACAAGTAGGAATGGATGAAAACAATATCTTTTCAGTAATTAGTTTAAATGCATTTTATAATTTCTCTGGTATTGTATTTATGTATTGCAAAAAATTTCTGGAAAAGTGCATGTAAGAAATTCTTAAAATTTACAAGATTAATCATTATTGGGCAGTTTAATCACTCACATATAAAAAACACTAGTCTTATAAGACAGGCCTAAGAAAAATGACACACATAAACAAACAGAGAGAGAGAGAGAGAGATTGCTTGTGTGGGCTAACCAAGACAAGTTATAGACAACTGAATTCAAAACATTTTCAAATACAGTATTTCTATTGTTTAATATTATCCTAACAATGAAAACATAATAAACTAT
Source organism: Palaemon carinicauda (assembly GCF_036898095.1). Taxonomy (NCBI): domain Eukaryota; kingdom Metazoa; phylum Arthropoda; class Malacostraca; order Decapoda; family Palaemonidae; genus Palaemon; species Palaemon carinicauda. The sequence goes on from NC_090733.1 coordinate 144,540,892, forward strand.
GCATATCATGCAGTACCAAACAAAAGTGACTGACTAAGCAGAAATTATTGAAATATTATTCTCTCACACTCTCTATAAATCCAAGGAATATGCGAATTTTAGGAGAGCATATGATGGAATTACCGCAGCACTGTATATATCACATAATAGATTAACCAGAAACATACACATAACTTGATAATACAAATATGACAAATTCGGAGATAATTTGTATTTTTCCTAACCATACAAACCTTAGCTATTTACATTAGGTTTACCTTTTAGCGTAGCTAAAATGACGAGCCAATAGTTTTTAACGAGAGTTAACTACCCCTGCGCTAGTTAGCGGGGGTAGGGGAAGGGATATCTTGTTACCCCTCCCCCCCAACACACCGGTGATTTGCTTCACTTCACTTAGAGGTAGGACTTGACTTGGGGGCCAGGGCTGGCGGGCAAATGTGTGTAAATAGCTAAGGTTTGTATGGTTAGGAAAAATACAAATTATCTCCGAATTTGTCATTTGTTCCGTAACCGAAATACAAACCATGCTATTTACATTGGGTGACTTACCCCTTAGGAAGGGTGGAAAGTCCCCAACCTTACTGACTTCAGCTTTGCCCGGGGACTCCGTCCCTCAGTGAGTAGCACTTGAGAGAAGGAGCCCCTGCACCTCACAAGTTCCTTGCTTCGCCAGGAACAAGTGGCCTACATAAGTTGTGTGTGGAGGAAAGTGTGATTCATCCTATGAAGTTGACCTTGAGACCTTTAGATAGGAATCTAGGATAGGACGTTCCCAATACCAACTCGTCAGGGTATGGGGGACGCAACAGTATTAAGCTTAATACTAGGAGCACAAGGAAGCATGGGTTACCTGCAGAGGTCGAGGTCAGCTATGCGAGGACCAGGATGCTGCTTCCCCAAGAGAGGGGAGAATGAAGAAAGAAGTAAGGGTCAGACATACAGTGAACCCTCGTTTATCGCGGTAGATAGGTTCCAGTCGCGGCCGCGATAGGTGAAAATCCGCGAAGTAGTGACACCATATTTACCTATTTATTCAACATGTATATTCAGACTTTTAAAACCTTCCCTTGTACGTAGTACTGTTAACAAACTACCCTTTAATGTACAGAACACTTAATTGCATGTACTACAGTACCCTAAACTAAAACAGGCACAAATATTAAAAGTGATTTTATATCATGCATTTCCTAAACATGCTAAAAAGCACGATAAAAAATGGCAACCAATGTTTTGTTTAAATTTATCTCTGATCATAATGTAGAAACAAACTGGAGGTAGAGCTTTGCTTATTACCCAGACATATTTCCCATACTTTTCCCTTAGAACTACATCACATCTTCCTACTTTAGATATATAGATATATATATATATATATATATATATATATATATATATATATATATATATATATATATATATATATATATATATATATATATATATATATATATATATATGTGATTATATATATATATATATATATATATATATATATATATATATATATATATATATATATATATATATATATATATATATATATATATATATATATATATATGTGTGTGTGTGTGTATATATATATATATTTATATGTATACACATACATACCTACATATATACATAAATACATGCATACATATATATATATATATATATATATTACAGTATATATATGGGTTATGGAAAAAATCCGCGAAGTGGTGAATCCGCGATGGTCGAACCGCGAAGTAGCGAGGGTTCACTGTACTCTTTCATTCACGCAGACTAAAACCGGGTAACAACGCCCTCAACCTACTGCTACTTGTCCATAAAGGAGCCTGAGGTTAGACCAGCTGTTGTGCAGCCACCACAGGGCCAATAAAAAACGTATCGAGGCTCCTGTGGGTCACGTCCTGCAGGTAGTGGGCTGTGAAGGTCGTCTGACGCTTCCAGACCCCAGCTTGAAGCCCCTACGTCACAGAGAAGTTTCTCTTGAAGGCCAGGGACGTAGCAACACCCCTGACGTCGTGTGCCCTAGGGCGACGTGACGGAGCAGGGTCTGGATTCAAGGCGTGGTGGATAACCCTTCGAATCCAAGCCGAGATGGTGTTCCTGGTGACCCTCCTCTTTGTCCTGCCTGTGCTTACAAACAATGCTCGCACTTGAGGACGGACTGCCGCTGTTCTCTTCAAGTAGTACCTCAGACACCTCACTGGACACAGTAGCAGCTGGTCTGGGTCGCTTGTTACAGAGCGGAGACTCGCGATCCTGAAAGAGTCGAACCGAGGATCCGGCACTCCAGGATTCTGAGTCTTGGCAACAAACTCAGGGACGAACCTGAACGTTACCTTCCCCCATCCCCTTGAATGGGGGATGTCGTACGAGAGACCATGAAGTTCACTAACTCGCTTGGCCGAAGCTAAAGCGAGCAGGAAAGCCGTCTTCCAAGACAGGTGGCGATCGGAGGCCTGGCGTAATGGTTCGGAGGGAGGTCTCTTAAGAGCCATGAGGACCCGAACCACATTCCAAGGAGGAGGTCTCACTTCTGACTAGGGGCAGGTAAGCTCATAGCTACGTATAAGTAGAGAGAGTTCTAGCGAGGAAGAAATGTCCACGCCTTTCAGCCTGAAAGCCAAGCTTAAGGTTGAGCGATAGCCTTTCACTGCCGAGACAGAAAGGCGCATTTCCTCCCGCAGATATACGAGGAAGTCCGCTATTGCTGGAATAGTGGCATCGAGTGGAGAGATAACCCTCCCACGACACCAACCACAAAAGACTCCACTTCGCCTGGTAGACTCCCTCAGAGGACTTTCGCAGGTGCCGAGACATTCTCTCCGCAACCTGTTGCGAAAAGCCTCTATCCGTGAGGAGACGCTGGACAGTCTCCAGGCGTGAAGCCAAAGCGAGGCCACGGCCTTGTGAGGGACGTTGAAGTGTGCTTGTCTGAGAAGCTCGTATCGTGGAGGAAGTTCCCTCGGGAGCTGCAGAAGGTCCGGGAACCATGCCGCGTGATGCCATAGCGGAGCTAGCAGAGTCATCGAACAGTTGACCGATAGTCTGGTCCTGTTGAGCACCCTTCTCATCAGACAGAACGGTGGGAAGGCATACACGTCGATGTTGTCCCACCGTTGCTGGAAAGCATCTTACCAGAGAGCCTTGGGGTCCGGGACTGGGGAGCAGTATAGAGGCAGCTTAAAATTCAACGCTGTCGCGAACAGGTCCACGGTCGGGGAACCCCACAAAGTCAGGACTTTGTTAGCTATCTGAGGATCCAAAGACCACTCAGTGCTCACTATCTGCGAGCACATTCTTCTTGCCAGGAATGAAGCGAGCTGATAAGTGTTATCGAGTGGACTTCGGTCTACCTCAAAATCTCTACTGCAAGATGGGATAGCTGCTGCGAAAAAGTGCCTCCCTGCTTGTTGATATAAGCCACTACCGTGGTGTTGTCGCTCATCGCCACCACGGAATGACCCGCTAGGGTCCGTTGGAACTGTTGAAGAGCCAGAAAGACGGCCTTCAACTCTAGCAGGTTGATGTGCAGGCACTTTTCTGATTCTGACCAAAGGCCTAAGGTCCTCTGGTTCAGAACGTGCGGCCCCCCCCCCCCCTTTCTTTTGACGCGTCCGAAAACAGTGTCAATTCCGGGGGGAGGAGGAGAAGACTCACTCCCTTTCGCAGGTTCTCGTCGACCAGCCACCACCGCAGGTCCGTCCGTTCCAAAGATCCTATCGGGACCTGAACGTCCGAGGAATCGGATCCTCGATTCCACCGGGACTTGAGCCGCCACTGTAGGGATCTCATCCTGAGGCGGCCGTTTGGAACCAGGCGAGCCAGGGAGGACAGGTGACCTAAGAGACGCAACCACGATTGGGCGGGAAGCTCTTCTCGCCTGAGGAAGGGTTCCGCCACCCTCCTCAGCCTTGCTATCCTGTCGTCTGATGGAAAGGCTTTGTGGAGATTGGTGTCTATCAGCATGCCTAGATAAACTAGTCGTTGGGACGGCTGCAGAGAGGACTTCTTGAGGTTTACCATGATCCCCAGATCCTGGCAAAGACCTAGAAGCCTGTCTCGGTGTCGGAGAAGGGTCGACTCCGAGTCTGCTAGGATCAGCCAGTCGTCCAGATAACGAAGGAGACGGATGCCGTTCCTGTGCGCCCAAGATGAAATCAGGGTGAACACTCTGGTGAACACCTGAGGTGCTGTGGAGATACCGAAACACAGCACCTTGAACTGGTAGATCTTGTCGTCTAGGCAGAATCTCAAGTACTTCCTGGAAGACGGATGGATTGGGATCTGGAAGTACGCGTCCTTTAGATCCAGCGTGCACATGAAGTCTAGGGGTCTCACCGCAAGTCTGACCGTGCCCGCTGTCTCCATGCTGAACCGAGTTTGCTTGACAAACCCGTTCAGAGCCGAGAGGTCGATGACAGGTCTCCAGCCTCCAGACGCTTTCTTTACAAGAGTTGACTGAAGAAGCCTGGGGAGCCGTCGACGACCTCTTGGAGAGCATCCTTCTTGAGCATGGTCTTGACTTCTGCCCAAAGGGCCAGCCCCTTTGCCGATCCCGTGGCATAAGAGCTCAACGACACTGGATTCGCTGTCAGGGGAGGTTGAGACGTTATGAACAGGATGCGATAGCCTTGGCCGATCACTGAAACCGTCCAAGCATCGGCCCCGTGTTGCTGCCACCTGTGCAAGCAACGTTGAAGGCATCCCCCCACAGGTGGACACGTGGGGGGACTGCCACTCATAGTGTTTGCATCCGCGGCCGCTCCCTCTAGGAGTCTTGCCTCCCCTGGAGGACTTACCGCCCCTCTTGACCTTGGCTGGAAAGGGCTGGGGCTTAGACACCACTTTCTTAGCTGCCGGTGCCTTACGAGGCTGCTGCTGCTGTTGCTGCGGAGCTGGAGGCTTATAGGGCCGAGCTGTAAGGGCCCTATGGAGGAGGGAGTCCGTGCTAGATTTCCTCCACCTCTCAGCCATTCGCTCCATATCCTGGGGCTCCAACAGATTCTCCCCAAGGAGGGAAGCATGTCTGAGCCTACAGACATCCACGGCGGGGACCTTCGGGTGAAACCTATCGGTCACCGCATCGCGCCGCTTCAACACCGAGTTGGCCCACAGGGTGGTGACCTGGTGCGCCAGGAACTCGATGGAGCGGGTGCCCGAGAGTAAGAAGGTCTCCAGGGCCTTCCTGTTGTTCTCCTTAGACAAGTCCTCGGAGCGCAATAGGATGCCCAGAGTTCCTAGCCATATATCCAGCCACGAAGTGGCCTGCATGGCGCACTTCGCGACCTTCTCATGGCTCTGGATCTCCAAAGCCGAGAACAACACCTGCCAGGCGGAGAGCTTCTCGAGAGGAACTCCCTTAGCCAGCTCTTCTACGGAGTGATGGAGAGGAAGAGCGAGACTAGACTCACCCAAGATCTCAAAATACCTCCTCTGCTGGAGACAAGGAGGTGGGATGAGTTTGTTCCTGGCAGAGGAACGACTGGAGGAGGCAAGAATCGCGAGTTGGGCATTGGCCCTGGCTCTGGCACTCTTCAATCCCCGAGACCAGGGCAGAGCCGCACTGGTCTTAGGGGCCTTCTGAACATCGAACACTTGGTCCAGGACCGTGTCCTTGCCTTCTCGGGGGGCGATCACGGGATCCATGAACCCATTGAGTTGCCTCATCAGGCTCAGGACCTGCCAGAAGGCATGTTCAGATTCCTGCTGGTCTCCTCCTTGCGGGCTGGCAGCTAAGTCTCCCGTCCCCGGAATCTCTTCCTGGGGCGAAGCGTGGACGTTCTCCCGGGGAGCAGCGGGTTCCTGGCGAATCCTTGAAGACGATTTCGGGATGGTCTTGGAGTTCTTGGGTTCCCTCCTGGGAGGGATACAGGATCCCAACAAAGAGGTTCGGAGAGCCCCTTCCGCGCAAGACGATTCTCCTCCATGAAGAGAAGGCTCCCCCCTTGGTGCCGAGGTGGAGACTATCACCTCACTGGACTCACCCGAGGACGGAAAAGCCTCGTCCACGGGAGAAGGAGAAAACGCCTGCGAAGGGGATGGGGCCTTCCCGACAGACCTCTTAGGAACCAACTTCTCCCTGGGGGAAGTCACAACGAAGTCCACTCCTCTCTTTCTCTTCAGCGGAGGTGATGCAGTCGTTGGCTTGTTCCCGTGATCGGCGAGTGCTGGCTTCATAGCCTTCACTAACGCCCGCATCAGAGAACCAAACCAAGTCTATCGCTCCACGGACACAGAGTCCGAAATCCCCGCTGGAGGGAAGGGGATCGGGCGATCCTTCAGAGTGGACACCACTGGACCTGCCTGAAAAGGAAAAGGGGAAGAAAGATGCACTGACCTCTCTGAAGTGTCTTCCCTGTCCTGCACAAGGGTCCTGCGCTTTGGTGGAGGCGATCCTAAGCGCGGTCTGGTGACACGCGTTCCTGCTGCTGTCCCGGGCTGCGAAATTCGGCGCGAACGGTCGCGCAGGCGAGTGGGCGTACAGGCGAACAAGCGTGTGGGCGAGCCGGTGAACGAATGCGTTGGCACGTAGGCGAGGGAACGCGTTGTCGCGAGGGCGAACGAGAACGCTCCGAAGATCACTGGCGACGTTGGTTAGGAGACCTGTAGCGCGTGGGAGAGCGATTGCGAGCAGGCGATCGGTGGTGCGCTGGTGAACGATGGCGCGTTGGCGAGCGATACGCGTAGATCGCGCAGGCGAACGACCGCGCAAGGGCGAGCTAACAGAGGGCGACCCATGTCCTTCCAGATCTTCTGGGCGACGGCGCGTTGGAGAACGCTTGCGCGCAGCCGATAGGTCACGCGGGTGGTCTGGAGATCGCCGATGTTCAGGTGATCGCTAACGCGCAGGAGAACGCTGACGAGCAGGCGATTGTTGAATCGCCTGTGATCACTGGCGAGCAAGAGGGCGACGCGTGGAATCCTGCGAGGGAACAGTCGGCGCAGGGCGCAAAGGCGAACGCTCACGAACAGGAACAGGAACAGGAAGCGCGTGGGCGTATGTGTGTTTTAGAAACACGCGCTGGAGAACGCGAACGATGTTGTGCAGGAACAAGCCGAGGATCGCGAGGGCGCTCAGGAGACTGATGGCACGCAGGGCGCACAACAGAAACTGCAGGATGTTCGGAGACCACAGGGGAGCGCTGGCGAGCAGTGGGGCGATGGTCCTCAGAAGAGCGCTGACGAGCAGGAGAGCGCCTGTGCGCTCGACGGGCGAGCAGGGGAACGCTGGCGCGCTGGGCGCTCATCAGGAACAACAGGTTGAAGGATGTCCTCAGGAGAGCGCTGGCGAGAAGAGGGGCGATCATCCGGAGAGCGCTGGCGAACAGGAGATAGCAGACGAGCAGGAGAGCGCCTGTGCGCTAACACTGCACGCGTAAGGGAAGAATCCCTTTGCCCCGAAGGAACCGTCGTCCGTCGGGTGACGAGGTCAGGTTGCTGAACATCTGCCCCAGAAGTTGAAGGTCTGGAAGGCGTAGGAGACCGATCCCCAGAGAGGTCTAAGGAAGCTGGAGCTGCAGGCTGTTTACGGCAAGGAGAGTCCCCTTCGAAGGAAGAAGGAGAAGATCCAAAAAGGCGCTCTTAGCACCCTTATAAGGAGACGGGAGGCTCTTGCGACGCAGTGGACGGTGAGCCTTACGGCGAAGGCGGCCACAAGGAAGATCGTCAGGACCATCAGTCCTCCGAAGGGGAGTCTCAGTCAAAGCACTCCCCTTAGAGGAAAGCTGGACAGCAGAAGAGCCCGTAGGACTCCCTTCCCCCTTCGAAGGATGTACGGAAGGGGGAGGAGAGCCGTCAGTACCAACATCCACAACTGCACCTGCAGAGGATTGACCCGCCCCGTCGGAAGCCTCTGTCACCACGACGTTGACGATAGACAGGATCTACCTCTGCTATCACCGGCGACTGCTTAACGGCGGCCCCCAACTGGACAAGGTCAATCAGGGCTACCCTGGAGGGCAAGCCCTTAAGCCCCAGGGAAGCCCAAACCTGAAAAAGATCATCGTTAGACAAAAATTCATCAATAATCTCCCCTGGAGGAGGAGGAGGAACCGCCCCGCTATGGGAGGCGACGCCCTCTCCCCCAACCCAAGGTCGGGAAACAGAACTAGGGCCTGCGCTCCAACCCGGCCGACTCTCCTTAGGAGCCGAAGGAGGGGGAGCTTCGGAGGAGGTTTGGGCGGCGAAAGAAAAATCCCGAGAACCTTCCTCCTTCAAGGCAACCCCGGAAGGAGAACGGTCTCTCTTGGACTTCTTACGCCGGCAGCCAAACCTCTCCCACGAGGAACAGACCACTCCCTGCACTCACTACACTTATTTTCCTGATCACACCGTCGGCCTCAACACTGCGGGCAAAGGGTGTGAGGATCAGTGTCCACGGCCGACATAAAAGTACCACAAGGGCGGCCGGCAATTCCAGGGCACGTACGCATAGTAACAATAAAGGTGGTCAACTTCTAACACACACACACAAATTGAAAGAAAAAGCAGAAAAAGATTAAAGGCTGTCAACGAGGACGATGGACAGACACATCTGTTCATCGCCAGAGCCAAAAGTGAAGTGAAGCAAACTAGCGCAGGGGTAGTTAACCCTCGTTAAAAACTATTGGCTCGTCATTTCAGCTACGCTAAAAGGTAAACCCAATGTAAATAGCGTGGTTTGTATTTCGGTTACAGAACAAATACTGTATATAAAATAAGAAAAATAAACTTTTATGGAATTTAACTTACCTTGGCACAAATACTAGCTGCAGACACACATGGAAATAGAGAATCGGCTTTCTTCGCAACAGTTACTTTCAATGTAGGGAAAATTTCCTGCAGCTTTGCCTGGTTAACATGAAAAAGTTTCAGTTCGTTACCTTTCACAATTAGCGTACAGTAAAATGTAAAGACATTATATAATTAAATATCAGTATCTATAAGATTCAAAAGTTTCAAATACAGTACGTCAATAATGTCCCATCAAAGCATACACAGGCTGCTAAAAGGTTAATATTTTCACCTAACAAGCACAGCTCGGCCCCAATACAGTAGTTCAAACTTTATCTACTTTCTCATTTCCCAACTGATTTTTTTTTTCATCTAAAAAAACCATTTGAAACAATTTTATACACAAAAAGATGTACATGTGAAATTCTCTCAGGAATTAATTTCTTTTAGATGTACACTTTTATCAATGTATATTAGTTTTAAAGGTCACTATTTTTCAAATGTATGTTTAATCTTTGCTAAAGGGTCATGTACAAAATATAGGCTATAAAATCCTTTATTTTTTTCATGTTTGAAAGACAAAAATCAGTCAACATATGAAATGCCTAATATTTATTTACCTTGAAAACTTCCTATTTTGAGAAATCAGGCTTCAGTTTTTTTTTTTTTTTTTTTTTTGTAGATTGATTAAATAGACTTTAGTATGCAAAGTATGGACTTTAGGCTGTAATTTTGTCTCACCATTTGGGATCATAAGGACATAATCAGTAGTAACTCCTTTGTTTAAATCCAAATATTTCATCCCCATATGTACCAAATGCACAAACATAACCAAAACTGGCTAACATAATATAAACTCATCTCTATTTTTCTGAGCAAATTTTATGCCTTTTATCATTTATAGACACTTTATGCATCTTTTAGCATAATTATAACAAAAATTATAAATATATAAATGAAGACATAGATACATGAAAAGTATCCATAAATATACAATTCACAAATAATGACACTTTTGAATAATTACTCTTTTCAATTTAATATACATTTTGAATATATATCTAATGTACACTGGCATCACGAACTTCTGTTTGGTTGACCATGTTGACGATGTCAGTTCCAGGTCGGTTAGTGAGGAAACCAGGCTAGTTTTTTTATAATTTTAACTTATTTCCCATGTGGCAAATTGTTTTAAATTATGAAAAAGTAATATAGGAAAACAACAGCTTTGCATAATTTGGCAGTATATGAAGAGCCTGGTCTTGTAAACAAATACCGTGCGGCTTCTTGACCACATGGAATCAGCAACTTGCTGCCTAGAACGCTGGAGAGAAACAGACCATTGCCCACCTGGTGTGGCCATCCAGAGCCCATGGGAGTCTCTTCCCCATGGATCAAATCTCTGTAGAAAGGATTGGGTTACTTAATTGAGCAAGAGCTTGAGTTGGGAGGACTGGAGACAAATGACATTAAGTGGGGTCTCGCCCATTCATGAGGTCATTCCATCCAGACAAAGGACCACATTCTTCGTGGGTGTGAATGGGAACCCAATCTGTACAAATTTGGACCTCTATAATGTAATCAGGCCGTAAAGCCGTGGATACAATAAATAAAGCTCAAATTTCTGATGCTCAACTTAATACTGTTAGCCGATCTGATTAAATACTTTTCTTTTAAAAGAAAGGGGCATTTAATTTTTGTAATCTCACTTTGTTTTCCAAAATCTCTCCATCCCATATTTATCCTTCTTTTAATTTTGGTCTCATGTCCTGGGGAAACACTACTGTCTGACCTAAGCACGTAAATTCATTAACAATCTTTAAAGGTTCGTTTATAACCCTTATTTGTTGCCTCTGCATTTTCATCAAACTTTATCTAAGTTTTACTCACATTCATTTTCAGCCCTACATTTTTGCTTTCTCTATTCAAATCTTCCAATACCTTTTGCAATTCCTCCCATGATTCAATAAATAGTACTATGTTATCTGCAAATCTCATGTTTTTAAGATATTTCCCATTAATCCTAATTCCTATATTTTCCCATTCTAAATTCTTAAAAATTACTTCTATGCACACTGAATAATTTTGGAAAATAATGTCTATACACATACAGTATATACATTTACACAATCTCATGTTACTACTCATGAAATGTTCTTAGCATTGACAAAGAGTTGTTTCTAACATGAAATTTCTTACAAAGTATCAACTTTAGGAACATTCCTACTGGATAATTCTCAACTAAATTTTCTTATTTCGATTAGAGTTTAATGCAATTTCAATTCCTCAAAGATAATTATCATGACATTGTTTTTCACTATCAAGAATCTTTATCCAACATCTAGAAGAGAATTAACTAGGAAATTTGCATTTTAAAGCAATAATTCTATAGTTGTTTGCTACCATTCATTTTACCCACCTCATACTTTTCTGGAGGTCCAACTGTATCCACATAAACTTCTGACACCTGTACCCCAGCAGCTATTGCTCTCTTGATAAGATTTATGGCTGAATTATGCGATACTTCATTTAGTGACACCTTTGGCCTAGTTTTGTGGGAATAAAGTGGGAAGCATATAAAGAAAATTTATAGAGTAATAGTACAATGATATCACAAATTTTAAAAGCATTTTCTATTTTTCTTCACGATACAAACCCAAGTACTTTAATAGAAGAATGATTTCTGCCTATCTGGAACAGGGCTCTTCAAATTATAACAAGGTGTCGATAGTTACTGGCAGGTGGCAGGGAAGTCCTGCCCCTCGCCAGCACACTGAGTAGTCACTTTAACTTCCACCTAGGACAAATACTATAAAGTACTTGCATCAACATTCTAGCCACTGAATAACGGAATGACCTCTGTACCCAAAGAGAGGGGAAAGAAATCAGGAAAAAGGCCAGACATCTTGCCTCTCATCCTAGACTTATGTCATGGCCGCTATCTTAACGAGATACTTTTTGTCCTATGAAGGAGAAGGTTAACTAAACAGCCTGCTGAGCAGCAACAGCGGGTTCCAATGAGAATGCAATAAAGGATTAGTAAATACACTGCACTCCAACAGATAGTGGGTCGTGAAGGTTTTTTTTCCAGACTCAGGCTTCAACACTTCACTCACCGATAGTTTTTCTTGAGGGCTCATGTAGAACCAATCCCTCTGACTTCATAAGCATGACCGGATTCTTTCAGATATTTAGCTAAAGGAAGATTATGTTCTAATCATATCTAGAACCCAGAAAAATATGGTATTCTTGGAGATTTTCTTTTTGAGTATACCTACATTAACAAAAAGGTTTTATAGCTATGGTCTGACTGCCAGCATCCACTTCAGGTAGAGATGTAGAGCCTTCACAAGACAGAAAAACAAGTCCTTCAAATTATTGGCAACATCTTCAAGGGATGAAATAGTAAAAGGTTCAAATCTGTGATACTGAACAGAAGAATTCTGCGTTTTTGTAACGAACTGTGGAAGAAAAGATAAAGGAAAACTTTTTTCATCCCTTTGTATGTCTTGTGGAATATAAAATGTAGACTCAAAATTATATTTTTCATTTGTATTTTTTTGTTTTATAAAGTCTGCTGATTTATTAGCTCCTGAGTTATCTTATTTTCTGGAAGTTAGCAAGAACAGGATCTTTTAGCACTTGTTGGAGAATTGGTAATGTTACTCCAGAATGTAAAAGTGTTTGTGGTACTGTAGCTCAAGTCCAGCTGATTACTGCCCTATTTCCATAACTTACACATTATCTTATGTTTTTTCAACTCTTGGCAAAATGTCTAAATGTGTATGCTGAAGGTAATTATAAATTACGTAGTTTTCAAATTGGCTTTTGTAAAGGCTTTGGAACATGTGATGCCCTTCTTAAAATCTCCAATTTTTTTTCAGAAATCCCTTGGTTGTGGTCAAAAAGTTTGTATAATTATCCTTGATATTAGTGCTGCCATTGACAGTGTCAATCATGACCTTTGTTTTCAAACTCAAACAGTTGGGAGTAGGTGGGTATATTCTTAGCATCATATACTCCATTATGTAAATATGCTTGGGGTAGCTCAGGTTCAGCTTATTACCCCAATTTCCATAACTAACATACTGTCTAATGTTTTTTAATGTCTTTTGACAAAATGTCTAAATATGTATGCTGTTCCCTGTGTCTTTAACTCTATATAGTATGACTTTTTAAATTTCAGGTGTGATTCTTGATAAAAAATTTATTTTGAAAAACACATTCAGTCTGTTTCTTTTTGCACAAAAATGTGACTTATTGATAAACCCTTAAGATTTTAAATGATCAATCTATTCTGAAAAAATCTTAATTTTTTTAATTTTGCCTTCTTTCGAGTACTGTATATTCTCTGGTCTTTAGCTTCCGAATCGCATTCCAATTTGTTGGCTAAGAACTTGCCTTCTATTAAATTTCTTATTCCTGATCTAGATATCAATCTCTGGAACTGTTGTTCACTAGTTCTTTTGCATGTTGCACAAGATTTTTATCATTCTAACCACCCTTTGAATGCATATCTTCCCTGACTGTACCATACTGTATGTAGTACAAGTTATGCAGTTAATTCTCTGAGATACCTTCTTCGTTATAAGGCTCAATATTTCACAGTATTCTACAAGTTTCAATCCAGCTGTGACCAGATTGTGGAATGATCTTCCTAATCGGGTACTTAATCAGAGGAACTTCAAAAGTTCAAACTTGCAGCGAATGTTTTCCTGTTGAACAGGCTGAATTAAGTCCCTCTTCATAGTTTATAAATGACAGATCTATTTTAATGTTGTTACTGATTTTATATTTTATATAATTTATTTATTATTTCTTATGCGGTTTGTTTATTTCCTTTCCTCATAGGGCTACTTTTTCCTATTGGACCCCTTGGGCCAGTAGCATCCTGCTTTTCCAGCTAGGGTTGCAATACAGCTAGTAATAGTAATTGTAACTACAATAATAATAATAATAGTGACTGGTGTCCCGTCTGCCTCCCTAAGGTCAATGAACTCTAGGATGAGGGCCAAAACCTTGATGAAAGTTCAATTTGCTTCCGGATTCTCTGTTTCCGCCATGGATGGTCCACTACCAGCTGCTGATGGGTCCAAGGTGACTCTGGACTCCTTCTCCCTAGGTTTTACTATTGTGGGTAATGGACAGACAGCTCTATTATTACCCAACTGTTGTCTTCGTGAATTGTATCCTCGACAGGTTCTTCCCAAGAGATGGGATATTTTCTAACTTCGTACACGTCGTCTCCTCGCTAGCCGGAGGAGCATTTCTGAATTTTCAACAAAGCCAGAAAGAAGTGTTCTAGGATCTTTTCTCTTTATCCTTCTATTACAGTTGTAAGTCATAGTCTCCTCCCAGGATGGGAAGGCAAGTCTTCCTGGTCCCAGCTAGACCCTTCTTGTAGGGAAGAGATGAAGAAGAACTTAAAGTCGTGAACGGCTGGGTTGTTGGGCCTGATCACGAATTCCTGAAACTAGGTGACTGAGATCTTCTATCCTCCACAATGACTTGTGACAAGCCAATAAACACTGGTTTGTACTTGCTTAGCTGGGCTAGTATTGTAAGGGTTTTAGCGAGATTGCTTTAAAGACATGTAAACCTGCAAAATTTTCCCTGCGGCCAGACAATTCTCGAGAAGAGTCCAGACCTATGTTCTAGCTGAAAACTAGTATCGAATGCCAAGAAACAGGAAAATGGTAAAAAAGGAGCAAAGGCTTAGAATTCAGCGGGATGGTGGATGGCATCCTCAAACGCTGCCAACAGATTGGTACTAGGGAATGCTGGAAGATTCTCGTTAGGTGAATGGTGAGCTGGTCAAGCGTTGGAAATGACCTGGAGTTAGAAGTCTTTCTATCAAGTAATCATGCAGGAAGCAGTAACTACTGCCACTTCAGTAAAGTCTTAACAGCCATATCCAGCTGTGCTGAAAGCATACTCCTATTAAAGGATGAGAGTTTGTATTCAAGAGTTTAGGAACAAATTAGTATTTTAGAAAAAAAATAAAAACTTACCTTTTATACATTGATGTTGATATGTACATAGGGGAGATAATTTCTAACGACCATCCAATGTAATCTGCATTTTCCTTAATCTTGTCAAAGATTTTTTCTCTTTGTTCCTCTGTTAATGTTTTAGAATCTGCAACACCTTCCGATTTGAGAACTTCATGCTTAGAAACAGGACAGTAACATATTCCATAGACCATTGGACCTGAATTATAAAAATGTTATTTTTATTAATAAAATAAATTTTTGAATATACTTACCCGATAATCATGTAGCTGTCAACTCCGTTGCCCGACAGAATTCTATGGAGGGATACGCCAGCTATCACAATACTAGAAGGGGGTGTATTTACCAGCGCCACCTGTGGCCAGGTACTCAAGTACTTCTTGTTGACACCTCCTCAATTATTCCTCGGTCCACTGGTTCTCTATGGGGAGGAAGGGAGGGTCGATTAAATCATGATTATCGGGTAAGTATATTCAAAAATTTATTTTATTAATAAAAATAACATTTTTCAATATTAAACTTACCCGATAATCATGTAGCTGATTCACACCCAGGGGGGTGGGTGAAAAACCAGTGTACAAGACTAAAGGATAGCTAAGTATCCCGTATTTCATATAAGCAGTTATCCACAATAACAATGAAATAATAAGTACCTGGTAAGGAAGTCGACTTGAACCGTTACTCTGCCTTTAATAAGATCGTCTTCCTTACTGAGCGCAGCGTTCCTCTTGGGAGGCTGAATCAACTCAAAGGTGCTAA
The DNA here is from genome assembly GCF_036898095.1 of Palaemon carinicauda. Taxonomy (NCBI): domain Eukaryota; kingdom Metazoa; phylum Arthropoda; class Malacostraca; order Decapoda; family Palaemonidae; genus Palaemon; species Palaemon carinicauda. Next base: position 144,556,368 of record NC_090733.1, read on the forward strand.
AGTATACAGGGCTGCAACCCATACTAAAGGACCTCATCACAACCTTTAACCTTGGCGCTTCTCAAGAAAGAATTGACCACCCGCCAAATCAACAAGGATGTGGAAGGCTTCTTAGCCGACCGTACAACCCATAAAAAGTATTCAAGAGAAAGGTTAAAAAGTTATGGGATTATGGGAATGTAGTGGCTGAGCCCTCGCCTACTACTGCATTCGTTGCTACGAATGGACCTAGGGTGTAGCAGTACTCGTAAAGAGACTGGACATCTTTGAGATAGAATGATGCGAACACTGACTTGCTTCTCCAATAGGTTGCATCCATAACACTCTGCAGAGAACGGTTCTGTTTGAAGGCCACTGAAGTAGCCACAGCTCTCACTTCATGTGTCCTTACCTTCAGCAAAGCAAGGTCTTCTTCCTTCAGATGAGAATTTGCTTCTCTAATCAGAAGCCTGATGTAGTAAGAAACTGAGTTCTTAGACATTGGTAGAGAAGGCTTCTTGATAGCACACCATAAGGCTTCTGATTGTCCTCGTAATGGTTTTGACCTTCTTAGATAATACTTAAGAGCTCTAACTGGGCAAAGTACTCTCTCCAGTTCGTTCCCCACCATGTTGGACAGGCTTGGGATCTCGAACGACTTAGGCCAAGGACGGGAAGGAAGCTCGTTTTTAGCCAAAAAACCGAGCTGCAAGGAACATGTAGCCGTTTCAGATGTGAAACCTATGTTCCTGCTGAAGGCGTGGATCTCACTTACTCTTTTACCTGTTGCTAAGCACACGAGGAAAAGAGTTCTTAATGTGAGGTCCTTAAAAGAGGCTGATTGGAGCGGTTCAAATCCTGATGACATTAGGAACCTTAGGACCACGTCTAGATTCCAGCCTGGAGTGGACAACCGACGTTCCTTTGAGGTCTCAAAAGACCTAAGGAGGTCCTGTAGATCTTTGTTGGAGGAAAGATCCAAGCCTCTGTGGCGGAAAACCGCTGCCAACATACTTCTGTAACCCTTGATCGTAGGAGCTGATAGGGATCTTACGTTCCTTAGATGTAACAGGAAGTCAGCAATCTGGGTTACAGTGGTACTGGTTGAGGAAACTGCATTGGCCTTGCACCAGCTTCGGAAGACTTCCCATTAAGACTGATAGACTCTGAGAGTGGATGTCGTCCTTGCTCTGGCAATCGCTCTGGCTGCCTCCTTCGAAAAGCCTCTAGCTCTTGAGAGTCTTTCGATAGTCTGAAGGCAGTCAGACGAAGAGCGTGGAGGTTTGGGTGTACCTTCTTTACGTGAGGTTGACGCAGAAGGTCCACTCTAGGAGGAAGAGTCCTGGGAACGTCGACCAGCCATTGCAGTACCTCGGTGAACCATTCTCTCGCGGGCCAGAGGGGAGCAACCAACGTCAGCCGTGTCCCTTTGCGAGAGGCGAACTTCTGAAGTACCCTGTTGACAATCTTGAACGGCGGGAATGCATACAGGTCGAGATGGGACCAATCCAGCAGAAAGGCATCCACGCGAACTGCTGCTGGGTCTGGAATCGGAGAACAATACAAGAGGAGCCTCTTGGTCATCGAGGTAGCGAATAGATCTATGGTTGGCTGACCCCACAGGGCCCAAAGTCTGCTGCAAACATTCTTGTGAAGGGTCCACTCTGTGGGGAAGACCTGACCCTTCCGGCTGAGGCGATCTGCCATGACATTCATATCGCCCTGAATGAGCCTCGTTACCAGCGTGAGCTTTCGATCTTTTGACCAAATGAGGAGGTCCCTTGCGATCTCGAACAACTTCCTCGAATGAGTCCCTCCCTGCTTGGAGATGTAAGCCAAGGCTGTGGTGTAGTCGGAGTTCACCTCCACCACCTTGTTAAGCTGGAGGGACTTGAAGTTTATCAAGGCCAGATGAACTGCCAACAACTCCTTGCAATAGATGTGAAGTGTCCTTTGCTCCTGATTCCATGTTCCCGAGCATTCCTGTCCGTCCAGTGTCGCACCCCAGCCCGTGTCAGATGCGTCCGAGAAGAGACGGTGGTCGGGGGTCTGAACAGCCAATGGTAGACCTTCCTTGAGAAGAATGCTGTTCTTCCACCACGTTAGAGTAGACCTCATCTCTTCGGAAACAGGAACTGAGCCCGTCTCTAGCGTCATGTCCTTTATCCAGTGAGCAGCTAGATGATACTGAAGGGGGCGGAGGTGGAGTCTCCCTAACTCGATGAACAGGGCCAGCGATGAAAGTGTCCCTGTTAGACTCATCCACTGCCTGACTAAGCATCGGTTCCTTCTCAGCATGCTCTGGATGCATTCTAGGGCTTGGAAGATCCTTGGGGCCGACGGACAAGTCCGAAAAGCTCGACTCTGAAGATCCATACCCAAGGAGACAATGGTCTGGGATGGAACGAGCTGAGACTCCTCAAAATTGACCAGGAGGCCCAGTTCCTTGGTCAGATCCATAGTCCATTTGAAAATCTCCAGACAGCGACGACTTGTGGGAGCTCTTAAAAGCCAGTCGTCTGACGGAGCCGGACACAAGATCATGATACTGCTGCACAGTCTGTAAACTGTCAATCATGGGCAAGCGAGGAAGTACAGTGACAATCCGAATCTGTCTAGACTGTCTGGGTCGTACAGACAACTCCTTAACGGGTTGCTGAGGTTGCCGCACTGCGTCACAACAAGTCCCTTCTGTTGGTTGTTGAACGTCTTCCCCGTGACACATTGACTCCGTAAACAAAAAATCCTCTAACAAGGACTAAGCTTGGACTGCATGTCATGCAACACAGCTCAAGGTCTATGGGAGCAGGTGTGGTAACAGACGGGATTAGCGGCTGAAGTGGAACCATTACCTTCCCTGTAAGCATGTTATGCTTAAATAAAAGTCCATAAGAGGTTATGCAGCTAAAGGCTCCCTCCAAATGACAGAGTCCTCAAGGGAATATCAGAAGGAGGGAGAAAAGAACTTTCTCATCTACAGGGACCTTATCCTAGAAAAGCTAAGTTCTCTGAGTGAGGGTTCACTGGTGCAAAAGCAGCAGACTAGAAGGCAACGTTATGAAACTGCTTGACAGTCTAGTGAGTTGGCAACAACCCAAGATGTGTTGAGAAGCATGCGGTAAGGTATGCAGAGCATGATGTATGCAGAGTATGCTGTATGCAGAGCATGCTGTATGTAGAGCATGTTGTATGCAGAGCATGCTGAATGCAGAGCATGCTGTATGCAGAGCATGTTGTATGCAGAGCATGCTGAATGCAGAGCATGCTGTATGCTGAGCATGTAGTAAGCAGAGCCTGCTGTAAGCAGAGCCTGCTGTAAGGAAAGCAGAGCGTGTGCATGGCGTTTAACATTTCTCAGAAATTCCATGACCAGTGCTAGAGTGCTTTATGCATGCTTGCATGGGGTTTAAACCATGGTATGAAAATGGAGGTAAGGTATGCTGAACAGCAGAGTCAGAACGAGCTGGAACAACAATAGTTGTGGTTTCCTCTTCAAGACTCCGATGAGGGAACACCTGAGGCTCAGTCTGCAAAGGCTGAATAAAAGACAAGCAGAAGGAAGGCGCATGGGTGGAGGAGGCTGACTCCTAGCATGAGTGGTTGAACCCAAGGGTTGCGCTTGCTGAGCGGTTGGCGGAAGCGGAGTAGCAAGTTCCAGTTCCTGTGGTGTGAGCGGAGCGCGATGAGGAAGAGGCTGCGCAGAACAAGGTAAATGTCTCGCAAGCTGAGGCTCCTGAGGCGCAAGGCTAAGGTGTTGTGGTGCTTGCCTTGTGGAGGGTTGAGCTCGCTGCAGCGAGAGCTGAGGAGACTGACTCATGGACGGGAGAGGTTGTTGTACCTCAACCGAGTGTTGCATCACTGGTGGAGCAGCAAGTGGAGGTGGAGGAAGAGAGGTATAATCCTCCTGATCCCAATGTAAAGGTTGCCTTAAGGAAGGCGGAGGCTGAACACCACAGGGAACAGCAAACTCAGCACGTGGCTCAACATCGTACGCCTGGCAGGTGGAACTGCTGGCAGGTGGTACTGCGATCAGGCGGAGCGAGTGTAGGTGGAGGGAGTGTAGGCGGAGGCGGAGGAGCAACACTCTCAGCCCGACACTCACGCATCAAGTCCGAAAGCTGTGCTTGCATGGACTGTAGTAGAGTCCACAACATCGTACGCCTGGCAGATGGTACTGCGATCAGGCGGAGCGAGTGTAGGGGGGAGGGAGTGTAGGCGGAGGCGGAGGAGCAACACTCTCAGCCCGACACTCACGCATCAAGTCCGAAAGCTGTGCTTGCATGGACTGTAGTAGAGTTCACAACATCGTACGCCTGGCAGGAGGTACTGTGATCAGGCGGAGCGATCATAGGCGGGGGGGGAGTGTAGGCGGAGGCGGAGGCGCAACACTCTCAGCCCGACACTCACGCATCAAGACCGAAAGTTGTGACTGTATGGACTGCAGTAGAGTTAACTTGGGGTCGGCAGACACTAAGTTCTGCTGAGGTAAAGCCTTAACAGCAGAGATCTGTTGTGGCAGAACCTTACTCCTCTTAGGTGGAGTGTAATCAACTGATGACTGAGGAGAGTCAGAGCTAACCCAATGACTGCATTCGGGTTGTGAACTTTAACTTCGTACGTCTGGCATAGGTCTGGACTTAACGTTTAAGAGGTCTTGAGACCTGAGACCAGCGTTACTCTGCCTTTATTTTCTCCCCTAATCTCTTCTGCAGACGAGCAAAATAAGGGCTCAATCGTCTGCGGGTGGGAGTGACGGTCTCGGTAAGACACGCCCACAACCACCGAGAATACTTCTGTGCGCCGATCAAGGCCTGCTGAACCCTTATGCCCTTCGACATTGCTTCTCCCCTGGGCTTGGGAGCTTGCAAGAGGTCCCGGACTGGGAGGACGACTGGCGCGCACAAAAGTACCCTCACGCACTAATCACTTATCACTTTGATTTCTGTTTGCACTTATTTCACTGAACTCGAAACTTTAAGTGGTTTGTACCTGAAATACGCAATTCTATCCTTTCTCAAAGTTAGTAATTGCGAAAACAGAATTACAATGTAACAGAAAAATCTAATGAAAGATAATTCAGTGGTTGGAAAGAGACTAAACACTAGATCACTCTAGAAACGTTTAGTTTCTTCCCCTAAAGAGACTAGGGAGAAGAGCAAAAACGATAACGACGTTACTCGTACGCCTGGCAGGCTTGAATGAAACGTTTATCCTCTTTCTCCCTCCGTCTCTATCTCTCTCTCTCTCTCTCTCTCTCTTGACTTAGAACCTGAGAGAAGAGCCCAATCATATATATCGTTAAAACATATTATTGTTAAAGGAAAAAACTGAAAAGTTCCTTTATTAGGATCAAAACCATTAAGTTAAGAAAGAATGAACAAAACGCTAGACACGGTTACTCTTACTGCAACGTGAAACCGTGAACATTCTTTCTCTATCGTAACGATAGAGTGCAAGTTGAACGTTCTGAACGTCAACAACTGCAGAGACAAAACAAAACGTTAGTTCAACTTTGAAAACAGTACGAGACTGTCAAAGAAAATCTTTCAAACTCTGTGGCGGAAATAGCAAAATATGTTAACAGGTAAAACCGAAATGACGGGCTCAAAGTTTATTAACTTCGGTAAAAGACCGCCTACTATTAGGAAGGTCGAATATAAACAAATATAAAAATTAATTTTAATGAGTTTATAATAAAAGGAAGTTAATCGAAGAGGCCTATAAGAGGCGGAGAGATATAAAATAAATCTATAACTTTTGTTAAGCAAAATTAAGAAAGAGAGTCTATACTCTCTTAGACACCAACACTTCCGTCTAAGGGAAGGGTCGGCCATTGAAAGGTGAACGAGAGTTCATACTCTCTCGTCACCATAATTAATCAAATTAATTCCAAAAGCTAACTAAGCTAATATAGAAGTTTCCAGTAAAGCGACAGCCGAAATCAAAGAGAAATACTTCACCAAAGTCGTGAAAATACTCCAAGAACATAAGCGTATCCCAGAACGTCTTGCCGGAAGCACGACAGAGGAATAATTGAGGAGGTGTCAACAAGAAGTACTTGAGTACCTGGTCACAGGTGGCGCTGGTAAATACACCCCCTTCTAGTATTGTGATAGCTGGCGTATCCCTCCATAGAATTCTGTCGGGCAACGGAGTTGACAGCTACATGATTATCGGGTAAGTTTAATATTGAAAAATATACTGTATGAGCAATGAAAGAAACAATTTTTTTTTGTAAAGGGTTAAAGAAATATGACAATGAAATATCACAAACTTTAAAAATAATCTATACAGTATTTTTCATAACTATACAAAGAGTCATTTAACAGAGAGCACACACAGTCAGTCTAGTACCACTTTCCCAACTATAATCGACAACCTAAGGGACTTTCCCAAGGATGTTAACCCTCCTGACCAGAGACAAGGCCATGCAATAGGGAAGATTCTGACTCCTTGCAATCTGGACTGGCTGCCTGCAGCACCCGTCCTACGGAGTCAGGGAAGTCCTCAACTCGGGAGAGTCCCCTTCTTTCTGGAGAGGAATTGTAGTGCTTCCAGTCTTCCTGTTTGAGCACCATACCTGGCAGGAACCATATTTGGGGTACAAAAAGGTATTGCAGGCGGGCAAAATTTTACCTTTCGTTAAAGAACTCGTCCACCTACCAGGTGGAGAACAAGAAGTCAGGGCTTGTCTACGAACACATCTAGGGGAGTCAGCCAATCTCTTAAATTTCTTTTGAATTCTTGTCTCCCCTCTCTTGGATCCCCTTAAAAAGTGTGAACAAGGATCCTCTGGACTTCTGAGCAGGCAACACCTTTGGGAGATTGAAGGTGGTTGTTTAGATGAAAACTCCTCCACTGGTGACAATCAGAAATTTTAACCATGGGAGATGCATCTTTACAATCTTAATTGCATAACTAACTAAGGGCGAGGATCTAATGCCAAAGCTGAGTCAAATTCGCCAAATTACTTTCCCTGCATTCACCAGCAATCATTGAACTGCACTGAAGGTGTGTAGAATCAGTCCACTTGCACATTTTTATTATCTTCTTCTTCTTCTTCTTCCCAGCTTTATCCCTATTCGGGGTCGCCGTTTCTAATGAGTCTCTTCCATCTCCCTCTGTCCTGTGTCATTTCCTCCCATACTCCCTTCTCCCTCATATCATCTCTAATGCAATCTCTCCACCTGGTCTTAGGTCTTCCTCTCCTTCGTGTTCCATCCACCTCCACGTCCATCACTTCTCTTGCCATGTGTTGCCCTTCTCTTCTCATCAGGTGGCCATACCATCTTAACCTTGCCTCTTGCACTTTCTTTGATGCCTCAGTGACTTTTACTGTACCCCTAATATGTTCATTTCTAACCCTGTCCTTTTTGGTTACTCCACTCATCCACCTAAGCATCCTCATCTCGGTTACGTTCAACTTTCTACCCTCTGTTTTCTTTAGGGGTGCTGCTTCCAATCCTTATGTCATTGCTGGTCTGACCACTGCCTTGTGCACTCTGCCCTTCAATCTTATAGGGACTTTCCTATCACATATGATACCAGACACCCTCCTCCAGTTGTTCCAACCACACTGAATCCGGTTGTTAATTTCCTCTTCCATGTTCCCCCCATTGTCGATCACTGAACCAAGGTACTTGAATTTCTGAACCCTTTTGATGTTTCCTCCGCCTAATTTGATTGTTGTTTGCTGGTCGCCATCCATCTCGGTTGTCATATACTCTGTCTTCTTCCTGCTTATTCTTAAACCTCTACTCTTCAAGGCATATCTCCATCTTTCTAGTTTCCCCTCCAGTTCTTCCCTGTTCTCGGCTACCAAGACTATATCATCTGCATAGAGCAGACCCCATGGTGGCTCCTCCCTGACATCCTCTGTTAACACATCCAAGACAATGTTAAACAGGAGTGGGCTTTTTATTATCTATCCTATGTATATTTGGGAGTGAAGGGAGAGCGCAACAAGAGCAAAAGGTCACAAGCCCGTTCTGCTAACCTACGAAGGAGCTGTAAAACAGTACCTCCTTGCTGTTGACATAGGCCAATATGGTGGAAGTGTAATTCATAAACACCACCAAGTGATCTCTCATCTGGTACGATACTGAAAAACTCCCTGGCCAGGATCATCACTTTCATTTCTAATACATTGATGTGAAATCCTCTTTCCTTCATGGACTAACATCCTCAGGTGCCCCCCCTCCCAACATTCCTTTGATGCGTCCATACAGAGCAGCATCTCCAGAGGGGGAAACTCTAAGGGAGTTCCCTTGAACAGATTCTTGTCCTTTAGCCACCATGCTAGATTCTCCCTCACTTCTTCGTTAACTAGAACCAGATATTGAGGAAGCGGTGGCTGCCGACCTATGTGTTTTCAGGCACAACTGGAAAGAACACTAATGAAGTTACCTGTGAGGCGCAAGCTTCTCCAGAGATGAGAGGTGTCCAAGCACCTTTGCCTTTCCTCCACTGGAATAAATTGCTTGTCGAGGGAAAGTTGTGCTACTTTCCCATGTCTGGTGCTGACTCTCCTAATGAACGATCTTTACCCAACTTCTGTCCACCAGCATACCCAGGGCTCCATCCAATGCTTGGACTTGAGGCAGGGCATTTTTCCAACTAGGGTTGTAGCTTAGCTTGTGAACAAATGACAAATTCGTAGATAATTTGTATTTTTCCTAACGATACAAACCTAGCTATTTACATGGGGGGTAATTACTTTGGCGACAGCCGATGACGAGCCATAAAGTTTTAACGAGGGTTTCCTACCCCACCGCTAGTTAGCGGGGGGGTTAAGGAGGGGTAGCTAGCTACCCCTCCCCCTCACACACACCGGAGAATACTCCACTTTACTTAGAGGTAAGACTTATCTTGGGGGATAGGGCTGGCGGGCACATAACTGTAAATAGCTAGGTTTGTATCGTTAGGAAAATTTGTTGTCATTTGTTCCGTAACTGAATACAAACCACGCTATTTACATGGGGTGACTTAACCCTTAGGAAGGGTGGTAAGTCCCGGCCATACTGGCTTTTGGCTTGTCCGGGGATTCCATATTCGAGTGGTCAAGTACTTGGACAATAGGGAATCCCTGCTCCTCGCTGGCGGTTGTAAAACTGCCGCGGCCTACATAAGGTGTGTGCGAAGGTGAAAAGTAACTTGTCCCAGGCAGTTGTCCTGGAGTCCCTCAGAAGGAAATCCAAGCTAGGACTCTCCCAATACCACCTCGTCAGGGTATGGGGACATGACAGTATTACACATAATACTAGGAACACAAGGAAGCATGGTTTACCTGCAGTGGTTTGAGGTCAGCCGTGCAGAGAACCCAGGATGCTGCTTTCTCCGTGGGAGAAGAGGATGAAGAAAAGAATAAGGGCCAGACAGATCTTTTCATTCATCCAGACTAACACCAGGTAACAATGCCCTCAACCTTCTGCTACTTGTCCATCAAGGAGCCTGAGGTTCAGACCAGCTGTTGTGAAGCCACCACAGGGCCGATAGAAACGTATCGAGCCTCCTGTGGGTCATGTCTTGCAGGTAAGGGGGGTGAGAAGAAGGTCTGAGGCTTCAACATCCCCACTTACAGGACCTGCGTCACTGAAGATGCTCCATGAAGGGTAGGGACGTATCTAAGTCCCTGACATCATGGGTTCTAGGGCGATGCGACGGAGAAGGGTCAGGATTCAAGGCAGGGTGTAGCACCCTGCGAATCCAGGCCGAGATGGTACTCCTGGAGACCCTTCTCCTCGTTACCCAGGATCCACGAACTAGACTTGGACCTGGAGACGACCTGCAGCTGTTCTCTGAAGACATCAGGTCGGACTCCCTACCGGCAAGGTAGGAGATGGTCTGAGTCATCTGCTACAGGACGGAGACCCGAGCCCTGGAAGGAGTCGAAGCGGGTCCGGCACTCTCATATTCTGAGTCTCGGCAACAAACCTCAGGGACGAACCTGAAGTTGTCTGCCCCTAACCCCCTGAATGGGCAAAGTCGTAAGAGAGACCATGTGACTCGCTTGGCTGAAGATAGGCTAGCAGGAACACTGTCTACCCAGAAAGGTGGTGGTCTGGGGACTCGTAGTGGTTCGTCAGGGGGGGTCTCTTTAGAGACTCGAGGACTCGAACCATGTTCCAAGGAGGAGGTGTCACCTTCGACTGAGGGCAGGAGAGGACAAGGCTTCGCATGCGAAGGAAGAGTTGCAGCGGGGGAGAAATGTTTGTCCCTAGAGCCAGGAGGCAAGCCTTAAGGCTGGGGGATAGCCTTTCACAGACGAAACTGAAAGGCACACTTACCCCGCTATCCCACTAGGGGCTCCGCTATGCTGGAAGCGGCAACGTGTGGAGGGATGCCTTCTCCCCGACACCGGTTACAGAAACTCGCCCAATCGCCTGGGAGATTACTTGCGGAAGACTTGCGCAGGTGTCCAGGCCTCCTTTTCGCCACTTGTTGTGAAAATCCTCTCTCTTTGAGGAGGTGCTGGACAGACTCCCGGCGGGAAGAGGAGCAAGCTACAGAGGCAACACATCGATGGTGTCCCACCGTTGCAGGAAGGCCTCCTACCAGAGGGCCTTGGGATCCGTGACCGGGGAGCAGTACAGCGGGAGCTTGCAGCTCAGTGCTGTAACGAACCGGTCTACCGAGGGAGCCCCACCAAGGCAGGACTTGTAGGCTAGTTGAGGATCCAAAGACCACTCGGAATGTGGTGTCCGTGACACACTGCTCAGATTGTCGGCGAGCCCATTCCTTTGCCTGCAATCAAGCGAGCTGCCAAGGAGACCGAGGGGGACTCGGACCATCCCGGTATCTCCACCGCAGGATGGGATGGTTGTACTGAAAAGTACTGTACCTCCTTGTCTGGGCCAGAAAACCATCACTGTGGTGTTGTTGATCCTCATAACCACAGAGTAGTCCGCCAGGCTAGGTGGAGCTACTGAAGAGCCAGAAACATAGTTTCCGTCTCTAGTAGGACTAGAGAAGGTTCTTCCTGGTTCTGACCCCCGGCCTGAGGACCCGTGGATCAGAACGTGGGCCCCCCCCCTTTTCTTTGACGCGTCCGAAAACAGCATCAAGTCAGGGGGAGGACGAGAAGGACCACTCCCTCTTGTAGGCCCTCGACAGCTTCCCACCCCTATGGGTTCGTCTGTACCGGTTGTCCCCTAGGGGTCTCGGCGTCTGGGGAGACGCGCCCCCGACTCCCCCGTGCCCTGAGTCGCCACTGCAGAGAACTCAACCTGGGGCGCCTATGGAAACCAGACGGGCCAGGGAGGGGAGACGAAACAACCTTGGGTTGGAGGGTCTTCTCGTGTGAGGAAAGGTCTTGCGACCTTCCTCTGCCTTGGTATCCTGACGTCTGAAGGGAAGGCTTCGGGAGATAGGCGCCTAAGAGCAGGCTCGGTATACCAGACTCATAGAGGGCTGCGGGGAGGACTCCTCGAGGACCACCATGATCTTTAGAACTTGGAAAAATCCGAGGAGCTTGTCCCGATGATGAAGAAGGGAAGCCTTCGAGACTGCCAGGATCGGCCAGCCAACCAGGAACGGAGTGGCTGGATGCCGATGCTGAGCGCCCGTGAAGAGATCCAAAAGGAAGTATCGGAGAACTGTTGAGGTGCCGTGGAGAGGCCGAAGCACAGCCCTTGAACTGGTATACCCGCCTTCCAGGCAGACTACAAAGTACTTCCTTGAAGATGGGTGAACCAGGACCGGAAGTACGAGACCTACCGGACCAGTGTACCCATGAAGACTTGTGGTCTCACAGCAAAGCAGACCGAGTCTGCTGTCGCTATGCTGGACAGAGACTATTTGACAACCCTGTACTGAGTCGAGGAGGGAAGGAGGCGACTACGGAGGCCTCGAAACCCGTTGACCACCTCTTGGAGGGGGCGCCTCTCCGACATGGACTGGACTTCCGCCCGGAGGACCCGTCCCCTCACCGATCCCTACCCAGGGAGGAGGGAGGGGCTCGAAACCAACCGGGACTGTTGAAGGAGACAAGCCCGGAGAGCTGGCCCTTGGCCTAGTCTCTGGCGCTCTCCATTCCCTAAGAGCAGGGCAAGCTGCACTGGCGTAAGGAAGCCCTTGGGTGAGTAGAACTCGGTCCAGGACCGAATCCTTCCCTTACCGAAGAGGAATCTCTGAATCTGGGATCCCCTTGAGGTTTCTCCTGAGGGCCAGAACCTGCCAGAACGCAAGTTCTGACCCCTGGAGCTCATCCTCCTGATGGACTGGCAAGGTCTCCCATTCCCGGAGGCTTTTCCTGGGAGACTCGTAGACATGCCCCAAGGGTCCAACTGGATCCTGTCGGATCCTTGCGGAAGACAGGACCTCAGGATCCCTCCTAGGAGAGAAACAGGACCCCAGCGATGAAGGATGTAAGGCTTCGCCCCCTCAGCACGATAGGACCCTCAGGAAGAGGCGGAGATTCTCCCTATGGAGTGAAGGGGGAGAGAACCGGGTCTTCCGACCCTACTGGGGATGGGCAAAGCTCATCTGCGGGGGAGGGGAGATGGAGACTGAGGAGGGCTCATCGCCTGCGTAAGGACTCGCGAAGGGACAGGATAGTCCTTGGGGAAGATACCATGCCAGGGATTCCTCTCACCCCTTTCAGGGGGAGAGGAAGCTGCCACTGATTAGTGACCCCAGTCAGAAGGCACAGGCTCATTGCCTGTTTGAGCGCTCTGACTACGGCATCCCACCAGGGATGCCGACCAATCCTCGAACTGACAGGGAGTCCCTCTGGAGGGAAGAGGATCGTTCGATCCTCTGGGGGAGATGACACATGAGGGTTCGCCCGTAGAAAAACTGCAGTGAAGGGAGAAGATACCTTTGACCTGACCGGAAACCTCCCCCCCCCCCCTTTCGGAGAGGACGCTATTCTGCGCTGCGGGGGAGGGAAACGCGAAGGTGGCCTGACTGCCATAAGCCCTGATGTAAACAGGGCGTGGCCGTGTCGGAGAACAGTGCGCCGTTCACGCTGACAATCGCGCGAAAAGCACAGATCTGGGTAGCACGTGAATAAAGCATGCGTGGCAGATAACCGCGTCCGCATGCCCGCGAGAGCGTGGGCATATCGGCGACCGCGTGAGCGATTCCTGTGGGTATGAAAATCGCTGGCGCTTGCGCGTGAAAGATCGTGGGCGAGGGAAACCATCCCACGCGTGAACGATCTCGGCAAAAAAAGATCGCCGGTGCTAGCGCCGACGGCGATTGCATGTGGGGAACCATCCCACGCGCGGAAGAATAACGCAGAAGAAACGCTGATGATCTTCGGTGCTTACGCGAGTACGAAGATCGTCGGCGCTAGCACGAGAAAAACCGAAGGAGACAGTGGGCGAGGACCCATAGTGCCCGCATGCGAAAGATCTCCACCTATTTAAGGCGATCGTCGGCGATTCACGCGAGCCTTGACGATCTCCGACGCTCCTGCGTAAGCGACGATCGTCGGAGCTCGCGCGCGAGAGAAGATAGTTGGCGATTACGAGCGGGAACCTCGGTGCCCGCACGCGGACGATCTACGACGATCGCGAGCGGGAAAAGCGTGCGCGGACAACCCGTGCGATGTTTGCGTGAGCCTCAATGGTCGCATGCGGGAAACTATCCCGCGAACGGAACGATCTTCGGTGCTCACGCGTACCGTGAAGATTGTCGGAGCTCACGCGTACCGTGAAGATTGTCGGAGCTCACGCGTACTGTGAAGATTGTCGGAGCTCACGCGCCTAGCGCCGAATCCGAAGATCGGCGGCGAACGGCCGTAGGCGATCGTGTGCAGAGAACTGCACGCGGATGGCCTCGTTGTCGTGCGTGGGAACCATCCCGCGCACAGAACGATCATAGGAGCTAAGCGCACAAAGAAGATCGTCGGCGCTTCCGCTTAGCGCCGGATCCGAAGATCGCCGGCTAACGGCCGTTGATGATCGCGTGCGGAAAACCATCCCGCCCACAGACCGATTCTCGGCGCTTACGCACACTAAGAAGATCGTCAGTGCTTACACGCCTAGCGCTGGATCCAAAGATCGCCGGCTAACGACCGTTGCCGGGATGACGATCGCGATCGAAAGGGCCTGAAGATCGCGCGCGGGAAAGGGCCTGAAGGTCGCGCGCGGGAAACTACCCAGCGCGTGGGCGATCATCAACGCTTACGCATTAGCGCGAACAGAAGATAGTCGGCTAACGACCTTCGACGATCGCGAGATCGCGCGCATGAAACTATCCCGAGCGCGGGCAATCATCAACGCTTACGCGTTAGCGCGAACAGATGATCGTCGACGATCGCGAGATAGCACGCAGGAAACCATCCCGCGCGCAGGCGATCATCAACGCTTACGCGTTAGCGCGAACAGAAGATCGTCGACGATCGCGCGTTCCTCGACGATCGCGGGAAACCATCCCGCGAGCAGGCGATCATCAACGCTTACGCGTTAGTGCGAACAGAAGATTGTCGACGATCGCGCGTTCCTCGACGATCGCGAGATCGCGCGCGGGAAACCATCCCGCGCGCAGGCGATCATCAACGCTTACGCGTTAGCGCGAACAGAAGATCGTCGGCTAAACCGTCGACGACCGCGAGGTCGCGGGCGGGAAATAATCCCGCACGCGGGCAGTCTTCAGCGCTTATGCGTGAGTGAAGATCGTAGGCTCCTGCACAACAGAAGATTGTCGGAAATGGTTGAAGGATCACTAACTCGTAGATCAGGAACTGGGATGTGTCCCTAAAAGAGAGAGCATCCCCTGAAGAGGACCAGGAGGTCTACTTCAGTGCCGACGATCAACTGAAGGACTGCTAAATACTCTGGGGAGTGGTCTCTGTGAGGTACCTTTCCCGTGAACGGGAGAGGTGGCCTTCGTAGAAGAGACTTAGACACACCGAAGGCTGAACTGCTGGTGAGCGCCAGTGCGCTATCTCAGGAACCCCAACGATGTGTGCAAATGCGCAGGAAACGTTGGTAGCAGCCTAACTGGATACTGGAACAGGGACTCTCTAAGGCAGTCTCAGGAACAGCAGGAACAGCAGTCGAGCGCTAGCGCGTAAGGGAACGTTGGCGCGCAGGTAATACCTGGCACTTAAGAGACTTACTCAAGGTGTGAGAAAGTCTCTCCTGCCCCGAAGGAAGGAGCCCGTTAGATAACGGGGGCGTGGGCGCCCAAGGCGCGTCTGCAGTCAGGAACGGATACAGCAGGCAACAGGAACACTGAGGGACGAGAGACCAAGGGTCTAACGTAGCCTGAGAAGCGAGGCCCCAAGGGGATAGTTGCAAGACCCCGAAGGGTCAATGCAACGAGAAACCGAAGTTTCTCCGTCACTAAACACCGAAGCGTAGAAGTGACTAAAGTTACGAGAGCCCGAGGGAACTGCGTAACTAAGATCCGAGACCCCGAAGGGTCAGGGAAAAAGAGAAACCAAAGTTTCCCTGACACTAACACCGAAGTGCTAGTGACTGAACAGCAAGCTGTTGATGACAGGAACAATCCTCCGAAGAGGAGTCTCTATGAGTGGTCTCTCTCGCGAACAAGAGAGGTGAGCACTTCGTAGAAGAGACGAGAAGGAGCCCCGAAAGGCCGGGAGATCAGCAGACATAAAGAGGAACAATCCTCCGAAGAGGAGTCTGTGTGAGTGTCCTCTCACGCGAACGGGAGGGAACACTTCGTAGAAGAGACAAAAGGAGCGATCCTCCTCCGAGGAGCCCTTAGTGCGGCCTCCCTCGCGAACGAGAGAGGGCCAGACTGATCCTGCAGCTGCTCAGCCCCTTGAGCGTAGCTACAGAAGCGACCGCTCAGCCTCGAGAGCATAGTCGCTAGTACCATGGTCTAGCCTTGCAACCGCTCAGCCCCTTGAGCAAGTCACAAGGGCGGTCGCTCAGCCCCAAGAGCATAACCGCCAAGGACCAAGGAAAAGTAAAAGGGAAGTTAACTAACTACCCTGGAGGCGAACCTCCTTATCGTTCTAGGATGCAAAATAGAGCTGGCAATAATCACGGGGGAACCTCGAAGTGAAGGGAACGCCCATGACGAATGCCTGAGAGACGGCGGCGAAGCCGACTCCCCAGGATAAACAGGACAGCTCTGTTTCGAAGGCACACACAACAGGCACAAAGAAACAGCATCGTAAACTGGAAAATAAAACAGAATAATTATTTAACAGACAATTCCCCCGGGTGAAACTCCGAAGAGAAACCCCGAGGGAAAGAACATAAGAACGAAATAAGGTATGCGCCCCCCTCCCCCACCCGGCATGCCCAGGTGAGGGGGGGACGAAAGTTAACAAAACAGAATTATAACATGATAATTATGCAACTGACTTTGAATGTTCCAAGGATCACCGACCCCCGAAGGGACGTGAGCCCTGAGCTGAAAAGTTAAAACACAATTATATTCGTAAAAATAATTGAGACAAAAAAGACGAAATAGCGATTCGGTTCTGAGAAGCTATCGTAGGCGTAGTACGGAGTAAGAGGTGAACGACCTCAAGATAAGGGCCGGACACCACGAAAGGCAACCATGGTGGCCTAGAAGTGTAACGCCGTGATCACGGAAAGATCGCGGTGGCCAAAGCCGGCGAACTCTAGCAGACATACACAATACCACACAACACCAAAAGCAAAGGAAACTTACATTTTCTATACACAAAAATATATATAAACATGACAAATTCGAAGATAATTTGTATTTTTCCTAACCATACAAACCTTAGCTATTTACAAAGGGTTATTACTTTTAGCGTAGCTGAAATGGCGAGCCATTAGAATTTAACGAGGGTGTATTACCCCCGTGCTAGTTAGCGGGGGGGTAGGGGAGTGGTAGCTAGCTACCCCTCCTCCCCCTCACACACAGGTGAATACTCACTTTCACTTAGAGGTAGGACTTGTCTTGGGGGACAGGGCTGGCGGGCAAATATGTGTAAATAGCTAAGGTTTGTATGGTTAGGAAAAATACAAATTATCTTCAAATTTGTCATTTGTTCCGTAACCGAAATACAAACCACGCTATTTACAAAGGGTGACTTATCCCTTAGGAAGGGTGGAAAGTCCCCAGCCATACTGGCTTTGGCTTTACCCGGGGACTCAGAATCCGAGTGAGTCGCACTCGAGAAAAGGAGTCCCTGCACCTCACAAGTTCCTTGCTCCGCAAGGAACCATGTGGCCTACGTAAGCTTGTGTGTGAAGGAAGAAGTATGACTCGTCCTAGGCAGTTGACCTGGGGTTCCAGAAGGAACTCCGGGTTAGGACGTTCCCAATACCACCTCGTCAGGGTATGGGGGACGAGACAATATTGACTCAATACTCGGAACACAAGGAAGCATGGTTTACCTGCAGAGGTTCGAGGTCAGCTATGCAGAGACCAGGATGCTGCTTCCCCGTAGAGGGGATGATGAAGAAAGAAGTAAGGGCCAGACATACTTTTTTCGTTCATGCAGACTAAAACCTGATAACAAGGCCCTCAACCTTCTGCTACCTGTCCAAAAGGGAGCCTGAGGTTAGACCAGCTGTTGTGTAGCCACCACAGAGCGATAGAAAACGTATCGAGACTTCTGTGGGTCACGCCCTGCAGGAAGCGGGCTGCGAAGGTCATCAGATGCTTCCAGACTCCAGCTTGTAGCACCTGCGTCACAGAGTAGTATTACTCGAAGGCGAGGGACGTTGCGATGTATCCAACATTGTGCTGTAGGGCGACGTGACGGGGAGGGTCTGAAGACAGGACAAGATGAATGTCCTTGAGTCCGGGCTGAAGAGGTATACTGGTGACTCTCCCCCCATGTCCTCCTTGTGTTCCCAAATCGGCTGCAACTGAGGACAAACTGCAGCTGTTCCCAGCGCTAACCTCTCGATTCCTTACTGGCAAGAAAGAGAAGGTCTTGGAACATCAGACACAGAATGGAGACTCTAAATCTTGAATGAATCGGACCGAAGGGCCGGGACCCTCAGATTCTGAGTCTAGCCAACAACTCAGGAGCGAGCCTGAATGTTGCCTTCCCCTCTTCCTTAGAAAGGGGGGAGTAGTAAGAGACCAAGAAGATTGCTTACACACTGGTCGTGGCCAGAGTGAGCAGAAGACCCAAGGCGGAATACAATCCGAGGCCTGTCGTAAAAGGGTCTTGAGAAGATCTCTTAAAGGACTAAAAAGTCCGAGCCATGCTCCAAGTTGGAGGTCTTCCTCCGACTAGGGCAGGGACGATCGTAGCTTCGCATGAGCGAGGATAGATCCAGCGGGCAGGAAAAAGTTATTCCTTTAAGCCTGAAGGTCAGGGAAAGGCTGAGCGACAGGCTTCATTGCCGAGAGCGGAAAGGAGTTTCCTCCCGCCGAAAGGCAATAAGACCGTTATTGCTGGAGAAGAGGCCTCAAGGGAAGAGGTATATCTCCCACGGCACCAACCACCTTAGACTCTTCACTTTGCCTGGGAGACCCCTGTGGATGACTATCGCAGATGACGCGACCTCCGTACCGCGACTGTAGCGGGCTGTCTCTTCTAGAGGAGGAAGCGTAGTGTCTCCAGGCATGAAGCCGAAGCGATGCCCCGGTTCGGGAGAGATGTCGCAGTGTGGTTGCTTGAGTAGTCTGCGCCGTGGGAGAAGCTCTCCCGGGAGTTCCGTCAGGGGAAGCAAAGGGTCCAGAAACCGTTCTGCGCGTAGTCCCAGTGGGGCTCTCCCATTGAAAGGTTGACAGACAACCTGGTCTTGTTGAGGCCCATTGTCCGCAGACAAAAAGGAGGGAAGACGCAGGCGTCGAAGTTGTCCCACCATCACCGGAATGCATCTTGCTAGTGTCTCGGGGTCTGAGACTGGGGGGAAGACTAGCGGAAGCTTGAGGTTCCAAGCTGTCGCGATCAGGTCCCCCAGACCAGCACTTGCTGGTTACCCAAGGTCAAAGACCCCTAGGTACACTCTCTCTATGAGGCTCTGCTCGGATAGTCTGAGAGAAACATTCCTCTGCCTGGAATGAGAGAGCCGATGGTGGTATTGAGAGAATCTCAATCATCCCGGTATCTCTACTGCAAGATGTGAAGGTGTGAAAATGCGTCCCCTGCTGGTTAGAATGAAGTCGACGTGCAACGGGGAGACTCGGCAGGAGCTGTAGGATCTGAAGAGGGGCCAGACTAAGGCCCCTAAGCCTGCCTGAATGATGAAGAGGTATCCTTCAGGTCTTGACCATAGGCCTGGACCGGAACATGCCCCCCCCCCCTTTCCTTTGACGAGTCCGAGAACCGCATCAAGAATGTGGGGAAAGGACAAGAATATCCACTACCATCAAGAGGCTCCATAGGTCAACACCCATTGCAGGTCTAATAGTTCCGCTGGTCCCATAGGGCCAGGGAGTCCGGTTAAACATTGCCTGAAGCCACCGGAACTTGGATCGCCCTACATGGAACTTATCCTGAGGCGACCGTTCGGACTATAGACGGGTCAATGAGGAAAGAAGAACTAGGAAACGTTCCAAGGTAGGGCTGAAAGCTCTGCTTGACTGAGAACAGGTACTGCGACTCTCCTCAGTCTTGCCACAGTCAACCGAAAGGAAGGCTCGGAGGATGTGGTAACAGAATCTGGCGTTCCCAGGTGGTCACCCATCCAAGTACCGACGTTGCTTAACCTCGCTGGATGGACGAGAAGCGGGGTTTCCAATGTGGTAAGGCGGTTGACTCAATATCATGGCCAGATACTCCAGATGTTGAGGCAGAGGAAGAGAAGGCTCCAAGCAAAATACCATGAGCCCACACTCATGGTAAGCATCCGGAAGCTTATCCCGGCGCTGAAGAAGGTCGAAACCCGAGCCTACCGGAGTTGACCAGTCCTCCAAACAGCAGAGGAGGCGGAAGCCTGCACCTGAGCGCCCAAGAGGAAGGCAGGGAGAGTTCTCTGGGGAAACAAACCTGCTATGCCACGGCGGGATAGCCACACTGCATCATAAGCAGGAATACTTGCAGTCTAGGCTGAATTCGACGAGCACCCTGGAAGATGGATGGAATGGAAACTGAAAGTACCCGTCCTTCCGATCCAGGGTTTAAGGAGTCCTGTCGCCTCGTTACCAGTCTGATCGATTCTGCTGGCCGAAGTTTGTTCGACAAACTTGATCGGGGCTGAGAGGTCGACTATGGACATCCCCTCTCAGATCCTTCCTTACAAGAAAGGATCGACTGAGGGGGCCGGGGGTGAAGCCGTCGATGATCCTAAGGAAGACCTTCGCCTAAGGTATGGATCATTCTGCCCAACCGGGCAACTCTGCTGACGCTATGGCATAGAGGTTCAGAGACACTGAATTCGCTGACAGAGACGGCAGGCGCGATATCCTTGGCTACTCACAGAGAATATGCGGGAATGGGCATCGGGAAGCTGTC
Organism: Palaemon carinicauda; assembly: GCF_036898095.1. Taxonomy (NCBI): domain Eukaryota; kingdom Metazoa; phylum Arthropoda; class Malacostraca; order Decapoda; family Palaemonidae; genus Palaemon; species Palaemon carinicauda. Next base: position 144,576,664 of record NC_090733.1, read on the forward strand.
ATTCGGATGAGTAACCTTAAGCATCCTCCCAGCGAAAAACCTGCAATCCTAGAGTTCGTGAACTCCTTTTAGGACTATGCCCCCCCGGGGGAGTCTCCCGTGCCATCTGTTCCTGACAGGAGGAAACTGCAATTGGACACCTTGTCCCAGTTGTCGTAGCCGATAACTTAGGCCGACGTGGTTGAAAGAAAAGGCGCTGGAGCCCTGCAGAGTCTGGAAGAAAGCGCCTTGGAGGAGTAAAACCGGAAGTCGATTTACTCCGCACAGCAGCTGTCTAAGTCTCTGTCCTTGGGCACAACAAACTCTTCTCAAGGATGGAAGGGTGTCTGAGGTCGTCGACCTCCACAGATGAGACACCCGAAGGAAGCCCTCAGTCAGCGCGTCCAGATGGTACAACATCGAGCTTGTCCGCAAGTTAGATACTTAACGACGAAAGGCCAAGGTGCCTGAGCTCGAGAGGAGGAAAGTACCCTTGATCTTCCTGTAGCTTCCTTGAACCAAACCTCGGGCCGTAACCGAGGAGGGAAAGAACCTGGTAAGCTCCCAGAGGAAGAGGTAAGCAGTCACCCCTTGTCCGATGGAGAAATCTCGAACGGAAAGCCCCCCCGCCAAAAATCCTTCCAGGGAATGACAGGGAAGGGCTAACCCAGGTTCAGGAATAGAGGAGTGTTGCTCAGATCTCCCTTAAGTTTCTCCTATTCTTGCAAGTGCCATGCTCTGTGTTTACGGGGTGAGACAGTGTTCTGGAAATACGCTCCAGAAGAACTAGCCAGGCTGGTCATGCTGCGAAAACCCCATTGAGAATCGTGGTCGCAATTGCCCTGGAGCTCGCGCGACGGGAATTCCTGGTGGTCGGCGGGCGATAACCCATAGACGAGCAATGGATACTGCAAGAAATAAGCCGACATTTGTGCGAAGAAACACTGTAGGTTCGCGCGACGGAACACCATCCGTCTGCGCGATGGAAAAAAACCGTTGGTTCGCGCGTGGGCGAACATTGGAGAGCATGAGCGTAGACATGCAGGCACGTGGGCATGCGGTTGCACGGGCGAGCGGTCGCGCGGTTGCACGGGCGAGCGGTCGTGAGGGTGGGCAGGTGGATGAGAGCGAGTCCGAGGCGGCGAACGCAAGCGTTAGCGCGATGGCGAGGAAACGCGCGGCCGCGTGGGCGAGGAGGACTGCTGGCGATATGGATCAACAGGCGATCGGTGGTGAGCGCTAACGCGCAGGTTGGCGATGGCGCGTTGTGATATGCCGACGCGATGGTCGAGCAGTATGCGCAGGTGAGCGATTGTGCGATGGCGAGCAGCATGCGCAGGGTCGCGCGATCGTGATCAGTATGCGCAGGGTCGCGTGATGGTGGTCAGCATGCCAGGGTCGCGCGATGGCGATCAGCATGCGCAGGTTAGCGGTCGCGCGATGGCGAACAGCATCTGCAGGTGGGCGATCGCATGATGGCGAACAGCATCTGCAGGTGGGCGATCGCATGATGGCAAACAGCATCTGCAGGTGGGCGATCGCATGATGGCAAACAGCATCTGCAGGTGGGCGATCGCATGATGGCAAACAGCATCTGCAGGTGGGCGATCGCATGATGGCAAACAGCATCTGCAGGTGGGCGATCGCATGATGGCAAACAGCATCTGCAGGTGGGCGATCGCATGATGGCAAACAGCATCTGCAGGTGGGCGATCGCATGATGGCAAACAGCATCTGCAGGTGGGCGATCGCATGATGGCAAACAGCATCTGCAGGTGGGCGATCGCATGATGGCAAACAGCATCTGCAGGTGGGCGATCGCATGATGGCAAACAGCATCTGCAGGTGGGCGATCGCATGATGGCAAACAGCATCTGCAGGTGGGCGATCGCATGATGGCAAACAGCATCTGCAGGTGGGCGATCGCATGATGGCAAACAGCATCTGCAGGTGGGCGATCGCATGATGGCAAACAGCATCTGCAGGTGGGCGATCGCATGATGGCAAACAGCATCTGCAGGTGGGCGATCGCATGATGGCAAACAGCATCTGCAGGTGGGCGATCGCATGATGGCAAACAGCATACGCAGGGTTGAGCGATGGTGATCAGCATCCGCAGGTGTGTGGTCGCGCGATGGTGATCAGCATCCGCAGGTGTGTGGTCGCGCGATGGCGATCAGCATCCGCCGTTGAGGGTCGCGCGATGGCGATCAGCATCCGCCGTTGAGGGTCGCGCGATGGCGATCAGCATCCGCCGTTGAGGGTCGCGCGATGGCGATCAGCATCCGCCGTTGAGGGTCGCGCGATGGCGATCAGCATCCGCCGTTGAGGGTCGCGCGATGGCGATCAGCATCCGCCGTTGAGGGTCGCGCGATGGCGATCAGCATCCGCCGTTGAGGGTCGCGCGATGGCGATCAGCATCCGCCGTTGAGGGTCGCGCGATGGCGATCAGCATCCGCCGTTGAGGGTCGCGCGATGGCGATCAGCATCCGCCGTTGAGGGTCGCGCGATGGCGATCAGCATGCGCAGGTGAGATAGTAGCTGGCGAACCATGTTCCTTCAGAAGTGTTGGAGAATGTTGGCGTGCCGGCTGTAACACACGTGGGCGATCCGGAGATCGCTGGCGAGCTGATGATCGCTGGCGGGCTGATGATCGCTGGCGGGCTGATGATCGTTGGCGGGCTGATGATCGCTGGCGAGCTGATGATCGCTGGCGAGCTGATGATCGCTGGCGAGCTGATGATCGCTGGCGAGCTGATGATCGCTGGCGAGCTGATGATCGCTGACGAGCTGATGATCGCTGACGAGCAGAAGGCTACGCGTGGAAGCCTGCGCAATGAAGAGTCCTTGACCCCAACCTGAACCGAAGTTCTAGATCGCGAGGGCGAACGTGGGCGCACAGGGCGCGTAACAGGAACCAACAGGAACCGCAGGGAAGATCATCTTGAAAGCGCTGACGAACAGGAGAGCGCTGATGAGCAGAAGGGCGCGCAGGGAAACCCTGACACGCAAGGGAAGAACCCCCGTGGGGGCAACCCTTTGCCCCGAAGAGATCGTTGTCCGCTGGGAGACTGATGTCCGTCGGAAGACCGCTGTCCGTCGGGCAGACCGTTGTCCGTCGGGAAGACCGTTGCCCGTCGGAAGACGAGATCAGACTGCTGTCCATCTGCACCAAGGCGGAAGATCGAGAAAAAGGAGTTGTAGGCTGCAAACGGAGATCCAAAAGGGCGCCTCAAGCACCCTTATAGGGAGATGAGAGGCCCTTACGACGAGGCGGACGGTTGGCTTTACGGCGAGGGAGGCCAACAGCAACAGAAGAAACCTCCAAAGAGGAGTCTCTATGAGTGTACTCTCTCGCGAACGAAAGAGAAACACTTCATGGAAGAGACTGGTCAGCCAGTGACTTAAAAGGAGCAATCCTCCGAAGAGGAGCTCCTGCAGTTGCCCAGCCCCTTGAGCGAAACTGCAGCTGCGACCGCTCAGCACCAAGAGCATAGTCGCACGAAAAAAAGGCAAGAGAAGAACCCCCCAAAAGGGGAAAAACTCAAGCCTGGACAGGAAAAAACTTCCCTCGGAAGGAAAGTTATCCGCCCAAGGAGGCAAGCCTCCTGACTGTTCTAAAATGAACTGGAGAGCTGTCCGTCGACACGGGAGTACTATCAGTAGAAGGAGACACGCCCCTGACGAAAATACAAGGGGGGAGGCAGCAACAGCCGAATCCCCAGGACTCAACCAGACAGCTCACACCGTTGCTATATTACAGAAACGAACTACTGTAGATCGGTAACTGTAAAAAAATAAAACAAATAATATTAGTACACATTCATTCCCCCGGGAAGGCTCCGAAGAGGAATCCCGAGGGAAAGGAACAAGAATTACACAACAGGCACGTGCCTTCACAACCACTTACACTCGCGGAAGGAGAGCTGTAACCAAAACAGAATTATAACAATTATAATTATGTAACTATGTAATTATGTAATTTAAAAATGAATGAACACTAAAGAAAGAACGAAAACCCCGAAAGGAATCGTTCTGCAAGCTGAAAAACAAAAAACAACTACAATTAGATTCATAACTAATTGATACAAACGTACGGCGTAGCAACCCCCCACACGGAAAAGGAAGCTAGGCTACAAGGGCGTAGTAACACGTAGTAAAAGGGTGAACGACCTCAAGAGAGAGAGAGAGAGAAAGACATAAGTCAAACTCGATCGCCACGCATAAAATACGCCGTGGTGGCCTAACTGCCGAGGCCTCCACGTAGATATCGTACACTACACACACACATCTGAAAAGGAAACTTACTTATTTCTATACTCAAATATATATACAAACATGAAAACATGTTTACATATATATTGCAGTAAAAGAAAAGTAAGCGATTAAGTAAAGACAAAACAGACAATGGCTGCCAAGCGAGGACCAAGACAGAGACGTCTGTCACAGTCCGAGCCAAAAGTTAAAGTGAGTATTCACCTGTGTGTGAGGGGGAAGAGGGGTAGCTAGCTACCACTCCCCTACCCCCCCCCGCTAACTAGCGCGGGGGTAATACACCCTCGTTAAATTCTAATGGCTCGCCATTTCAGCTACGCTAAAAGTAATAACCCTTTGTAAATAGCTAAGGTTTGTATTTCGGTTACGGAACAAATCAGAAATGTTTAAATATATCCAGTATAAGAAAAGGTAAGTTAAAAGACAAAACAATAATGGCCGTTATGAGAGCATAGGAGCGGAACCTCCGATCACTATGCGAGCCAAAAGTAAAGTGGAGTATTCTCTGGTGTGTGTGAGGGGGAGGGGTAGCTAGCTACCCCCCCCCCCCCCCCCCGCTAATTAGCGGTGAGGTAGGAAACCTTGTTTAATACTTTATGGCTCGTCACCGGCTGTCGCCAAAGTAATTACCCCCCATGTAAATAGCGTGGTTTGTATTCAGTTACGGAACAAATTAAATTTACACCTCAAAACAATGAGGTAAGCCATGGAGGTTAAGGTAAGGGGGGTCATAGGCCCCTGGTAGGTAATGACAGGATCATAAATCAGGTTAGGTTGTACTGCATTCCTGTCTGTTTCAAGTGAAATATAGTGGTTAATTTTCTGGCATGAAAATACATCTAGCAATGCAAATGGCAGCCAGGCTTTAATACTACTGTAAAATGGAAAGTAAAAAAAGATAATTTCAAAGGGGGAAAACTAGTTGTTTGTAACAAATGGTAAATCTCAGAGAGTGATAAAGCAAGAGGACCGTCGAGACTAGGGTATGAATATATGGGAACCTTTGTATAATGATGGACCGGACCTACTTCGTGCATAGAAAGTAGGAATTTCTGGAGCCTTTGTATATCAGTGACCACCTAACCTACAAGCCGTGTCCTTACCCAATAAGTTAAACTGCTGTATTCTTAGCCACCCCTCACCGCACATAGAGATAGCTGTTATCACACATACACCCTAAATTTCCTAAAAATTTTCAAGGTAAGCCATGGCCATTGTACTACAAAACCTGCGTTGGGTGTTCTGCATAACTTCTACACGATAACACTACCTAACCTAACCAACGAGCTGTGTCCTTACCTACTTACCTAGAGGAGGAGCGTGGTATCTTCTTCACAAATTACATCATCTTTTTTTGTGGTGAGTGAGATGAACTGGCAATTAGCGAAGAAAGAATAGGATGATGGGACCGAGCAGGACTTCCAGAATCACGGACATTGACCACCAAACGGGTTTGACAAATTCCAGGGATGGCTTCCGTTTACAGCCAGTATCCTTCAAATATCGTTTCAAGGTAATGTAAATAGCGGAGAACCTATCATACAATTAAATTATAAATGAATCACAAGTTTCTTCGCTCTTACACCAATAAGGTTGCCCTCTTTGCGTCTCCATGGGGGCTAAGAATGAGCATCCACACCCAGCCTAATGCTCCCACTACCCTGTTCGAATTTTGAATATATTAAATTCTGACTGGATAAAAAAAAAGCACTCCGGCAATTTCCCCAGCCAGGCAGTGTTTGATTGGGTCGCTTTAAATTACCGAGCCCAATGTTTGGTTCAGACTTTTGCCGCTAAATCACGACTGAATCGATAAAACAGTTATCTACAATGAAATCTATGAACTAAGGGAGTGAGGTACAGAACTTGTTTGGCATAAATTTCATAGCAATTTAGATGACTTTCAATATAATTCTACACTATATAGGATAAGTATTTACCTGGGGATATCGCGAACATTTTGAAGTTTTTTCTTTTTTATCACGTTTGCGATAGGGTTGAAAATAGGGAATTCTGTCGTTATACATACACCCCGAGGTGTATGTATGATAGCGGCCACCAGCATGTATGTTTGCGTCTAACTTAGAATACGGCAGTATAAAGGGGGTCGCAGGGGGGCATCAGCCACCCCGTTAGTTAAGTAGGTAAGGACACGACTTGTAGGTTAGGTTAGGGGGAAAGTCGAGGTTAGTCGATATCCATTTTTAATCAACGTGTGAGGAACTGGCCACTGATATACAAAGGCTCCTACACCCCAATACATGCATCACCATATATGGTGGTGGTGCTAGTGTAAAAAAATTATAATTTATTAACAATTAACAAAAATTAGTTTCATAAGAAACACTATAATGTAAATATAATTTTAATATTACGAATCAAATCTTGGTTTTAGCTAATAATTGTCCCATATTTTGAAGTACAATAACAAAATGAGCTGACAGACTTACCCAAAACAGGTCCCCTTCCAGCTTCGTCAACACCTAGAACACAGGGCTCATTCTTACAGACTTCAGGAACATCTGCATCTACATAGAGATTCTCCCAGTTTTTTTCGGTATACTTGGATAAGTCCATAACGAAGACAAAAATGTGGAGATCGTACTACAAAATGAGACTGAATTGTTAATCATTCACTTATTCCCGCTCTTCTGTTAACTTAACCTCCAGCATCTTCTTCTTCTTACGGGCTAATGTATTAATGTAACCTAGGTCGATTTCAAGGACCAGATTCATCATCGCTCACTACACAAGGATCATAACACAGTGATTGTGGATGTAACCACACTACTAGATGAATAAGTGCAAAGCATTACAATTTACAGAAAAAGTTAAATATTATTAGTTAACTTCTACTTTTATTCTCAAGTTCCATGGCATGTATAATACATAGGGCAACTTCTTTGGTTCCCAATTCTAATTTCCTCAATTCTCTGCTGCTAGTTCTAAATTTTCTTAATTCTCTATAAACAAACATTTGTTCTGTTATATCACCTTCCTCTCTCCACAACTAACAAAATCTATTAAATAAATTCATGCTTCTATAATTTAAGTGGATTTATTGCTATGACTGCTTCCTTGTTGTTCAGTTCACCTATGTAATCTCGTATGCTTATGCCATTGTCATTCATAAACATTAACTTGGTAATTTTTGCTATAATTTCTTCTATTTTTTCGCCGAATTTCATTAAAACTTATATTTTAAATCTCTAGAATTCTTCCTTTCTCTGTGTTCTTACCTCTTCACTATCTACAGTATATACTTTTTGCCTATTTCTAAGCTATATAGACCAAAACATACCTAACTACTAATAATATCGGATAAATGTGATAAAAGATTAATTTGCCTTAGTACATTTCCATATCACAATCAACTTCAAATATGCATCTGATATACTACCCCTAGAGTTACTGGGTACTTTGACTGCCCAGACAGTGCTACACTGGATCCCTCTCTATGGTTACGCCTCATTTTTACTTTGCCTACCCATACACTAAATAGTCTGGCCCATTCTTTCCACATTCTCATCCACCTGAGTCCTGACAACACTGAGATTACCCCATATATATATATATATATATATATATATATATATATATATATATATATATATATATATATATATATATATATATATACATATATATATATATATATATATATATATATATATATATATATATATATATATATATATATATATATATATATAGGCCTCTATATATATATATATATATATATATATATATATATATATATATATATATATATATATATATATATATATATATATATATATAGTGTGCAAAGGGTTAATTACTGCACTGTAATTGTTCTGTGGCTACTTTCCTCTTGGTAAGAGTAGGATAGACTAGGGTAAGCTGCTCTTCTAGAAAGACACTTCAAAATCAAACCTTTGTTCTCTAGTCTTGGGTAGTGCCATAGCCTCTGTACCATGGTCTTCCACTATCTTGGAGTAGAGTTCTCTTGCTTGAGGGTACACTCAGGCACACTACTCCATCTCATTTCTCTTCTTGTTTTTTTTAAGCTTTTAAAGTTTATATATGAAAGATTCATTTTAATATAGCTACTGTTCTCAAAACATTTAATCTTAATTATTCACTAATTCTCCTGTAGTGTATTTATTTCCTTTCTTCACTGGGCTACTTTCCCCGTTGAAGCCCCTGGCCTTATAGCATCTTGCTTTTGTAACCGGGGTTGTAGCTTAGCTAGCAGTAATAAAATAATCAGCCATTAATAGTCAACTATAGAACAAAGGCATCAGCCATGTCCTACTTTTGGAAGAAAGATGGGATTTTGCTCTCGTATCCACGCTTATCTTTTTCTGTCTGTGTGCGTTATTCTCGTCACAATTCTTTCCAAAGTCCTTTCAACTGTACCTAGCTTATGTTCTGAGGCTTTAGTAATACTCCAAGTTTCGGATACATAAGTTAATACTGGTAGGACTATCTGATTAAAACTTTTCTTTATGGAGAAAGTGGCAGTTTACATTTTTTATGATCTCATTTTGATTACCAAAAGCTCTAGACCTACATCCCATGATTATTCTTCAATTTCAGTCTTGTGTCCTGGGGAAACACCATCTATTTCAAGTAGACCGACCTATGTATATTCATTAACAATCTGTATAGGTTCGTTCATAACACCTACTTGTTTCTGTATTTCATTGAACATGACCTTAGTTTAATTAATTTTGATTTTCAGTCCTACATTTTTGTTTTCTCTATACAGGTTTTCTATCATTTGTAATTCCTCCCACGATTTACAAAACAGAACTGTCATCTACAAATTTTAATTTGTTAGGATGAATATATATACACTGTATAGACATACATACAGTATATGTATACAGTACGTACACATTAATACATCATCATCAGCAGCAGCCTCGACTAGCCCACTGCAGGACAAAAGCCTCAGACATGTTCTTGCACTTCCGTCTGCTTATGATTTTTCTACGATAGTCTTTACCCAAATATTTTCTTAAAAGCTCATCATTCCATCGTCTTCTCTTACTTCTCCTACTTATAAAAAATTACAGTCTCGAGGAACCCATTCCCTTATTGTTAACGTCTATCTATCATGTCATTCCTACTATAGATATATATATATATATATATATATATATATATATATATATATATATATATATATATATATACATATATATATATATATATATATATATATATATATATATATATATATATATATATATATATATATATATATATATGAGGAGGTTGGATCTGGAAGAAGATGCCTTCTCCAGCTATCATAAAGCTCGATACTACAAAGTATTCTAAAAGTTTTATTTCAGCTGTGACCAGATTGTGGAATGATCTTCTTTTCTTGCAGCTGAACTGGTGGAACTTCATAAGTTCAAATTTGCAGCAAATACTTTTTCATGTTGAATAGGGTGACACAAGTGAAGTCTCTCCCAGTTTATAAATGTCATTTTTATTTCAATGTCCATTTTAAAGGTTTAAAGGCTACTCATTAATGGCACAGGCAAGGGCCAGTGATATTGCCCTATTAAGCAGGACAATGCCTTAAAGGCTGACCATATATACATATGATCAGCACCCGGCCCCATATCCAACCAAGCTAGGACCAAAGAGAGCCAGGCAATAGCTGCTGATAGACCTATAGTCCCCCAAACCCCCATCCTTAGCTCAAAAGGATGGTAGGATGGTGAGGCTGCAGCGACCAAAGGAACTAACAAGTTTGAGTGGGACTCAACCCCTAGTCTGAAGATCACCAGTCAGGGATGTTACCACATGTATTAGTTATTCAATACTTTTCACAATGCATATGCATTTCCTTATTTCCCTTTTTAACTGGGCTATATTTCCCTGTTGGAGCCCTTGTGCCTACAGCATCCTGCTTTCCTACCTATCGTTGTAGGTTGGCTAGTAATAATGATAGAAACGGATTAAAAATTAGAATATGAAGATAATTCTAAACACACAGCAACCCCATACTGTATAATCATCATTAGCCATTACTTGTCCGCTGCAGAACAAAATCCTCTGACATGTCCTTCCACTTGCAGCTGTTTGAGGACCTCTACGAGTCCACACCCGCAAACTTCCTTATTTAATCTTCATCCTTTTCTCTTCCTTCCCTTCTTTCTTTTGCAAACTCTAGGGACCCATTCTGTTATCTGCCATTTCCATTATATGTCCTGCCCATGTCCCTTTTCTTTTTCTTACTTTTTTTTTTAATTATCCTCTACTTCAGTTTGTTCTCTACTTTATTTCTGGTCCCGTTTAGAAAAATTGCCAGACGTATAACTACTCGATCACTCCCTGTCCCTATGGTAAGAGAGGAATACCCTAAGAGGTACCACTCAGAGGGGATAGGAAGAGTTGAATTTGTGTGTGCAAATCTAAGTATTTAGCATTCCTTTTTTATGGGTCACATAATTTACAATAGCATTATAACTGATCTTGAAACCGAATCTTCTGTTTATATTGAAATAAGACCCTTTATTGTCATTGCATTGAAAATAAAAATATTCAAACTGTACCATAATGCTGCATCATAACTGAACTGAGGAGTCAACACTGACACCACTTATTAGGATTCCTAGTTGGGTAATGGTTGGCCCGGTCCTTCTCAATCCTTGCAGCTTAAGGCTTTAATTGACTGATAAGAGTTGCTGCAAAATTATATTGCAGAGTGAGCATCTAGGATAGGAACCAGGAACTCACAATTTTTAGCAGGTACCCAATTTTTTCTACAGTAGCTTACTTGATCCCTCTAGTTTTTGGTATGGCTTCCTTTTACCTTTTAAATTATTTAGTTTTCATTCCTGAATTTCCCACTCGATACAACTAATGTCACAAGGGAAGTCATCAAATTGATTGTAAAATAATGGTGTGGTAAACAATTAGAATGTTGTAAGCGTGGACTTAGCGTAGGTTACAGTATTTGACATACAATAGCTTTTACCTTGGATCTGCATTAAAAAATCATCTCAAAATCCAATGTTGCAACATCTTAACATTTTCTTGTTATATATTTATATGGTCATCTATTATATAATGTATCTGGTTTTATGCACTTCATACTAAGTGTTGATGCAAAGCGTAAATTTAGTTTACAGGTCTGGATTCTCTTAAATAATATAACAGGCTCTTCATGATACTGTAATATCAACGTTTTGATCGAAAATACCTTCATCCCTATTGGAAATTATTAGTTTCAGAGATAGAGCACCAGCAGGAAGAACAACATAAAAATGTGGGTCAACATATGTTTGGAGTTGGGAGAAAACACAAAACTAATGTTTAACGTAACCACAAACCCTCTTAACCTAACGTAGGGTGATAGGTCTTACTTACTTACCATTGGGACCTTGGGGAGGCTTGATATTAAAACCCCCAACAAATCTCCTATCATGACCTACATTGTATAACTTCGAAAATGTTCAATAAAACCCTTTTGTATTTAGGTTAGGCCTATAACAGAGATACAGCACCCACATATCGAACAACAAGAATGTGAGTTAACATTCATGTTTTTGGTTGAGAGATATCACAGAACTACTGTTTAACGTAATCACACACCCTCTTAACCTAACGTAGGGTGGTAGATTTCCCTTACTGTTGGGCCCTTGATATTAAAATCCCCTACAAATTTCTTATCATGACCTACATCATACCATTTCGAAAATGTTCAATAAAACCCTTATGCATTTAGGATAGGCTTATAAAAGAGGTACAGCACCCACATGGAGAATAACATAAGAATGTGAGTCAACATCCATGTTTTTGGTCGAGAGAAAACAAAACTACTGTTTAAACTCACTCTTCCTCCTTACCGGCAGGGTCATGAGGAGGCTTCATTTAAAAAAAAAACCCCTACAAGTTTCCTATCGGCCCTACATCACAGCACTTCAAAACGTTCAATAAAACCCTTATGCACTTAGGTTAGGCCTATTACCCTTTTACCTCATTCAGAATAAGAATTTGCAGGTGTTTCGCCTTCTTGTGATGTGAACTCCCTCTCTCAAGTAGGATGCAAACAATAGTCCGGATATCTACTTATACACTCCAGAACTGAAAATCTTTATCTTACCTGGTTATGTAACAACCCGTGGCTCCAATTTTTTAATTTTAGGATAAGATTTACCGAAACAAAAATACAATCGACACAAGAAAATTTACAACTTTCGACTATTTATCACCCGCAAATGGAGCTGGCTTAGCCTAGTATTCTTGATTTGCGAACAGACAGACCCAAACTAACGATTGATTGCCTTCATGCAGTCTCCTAAAACCATAATGTGGTGCTTTCTTTTCAAGTAGTCCACTGATTAATTGTACAGAAGGTTTTATTATAGTAATTGCATAATAAAGTACTGTAGTCTGCTGTAGGACAAACTCGCATTTTTACATTATTTCTTTAATAACTCCTATGAATTATCTGTAGCATTCTAGATTTCTATTCTTTTCCTGGTTCTAAATCCTTAAAATTTAACTTTTCAATCCCATAATTAAGTTTGTTATAAATAACCTAGTTATGATTAATTTTTATTTTGATATGAAATCTCTCCACAATGTCTTTACATTATTTTTAAAAATCTATTATCCCTTTAAATTTATTTTCCTTCTTTTCATATTTTTTATCTATTTACTTTAGGCTTATTATTTCCCTCTATTAATATATGTGGCATTCCTGCATAAGTGCATAACTTAACGCATTTTATGTTCCATATCAAATATTACTTAAACACAATTTATGTATGAAACTCTTTCAATCCTTTTCATCAGAATATCTATGCAACGAGTTTCTTACTAAACGGTTTAGATGTATTAGCTTATAAAGTTGTCTTGTATATTTATTAGTTTTTCATTACCACCTTGTGCAGGAAGGAAAACGGTGCGATGGTGCGAAGGTTAGGTGTTGTTAAAGAAGTCCTGGTAGTTTGAAAACATCTGGATGCGTATAGTAGTACTACTAACTGTGAGGGCATAGCAACAACGTATCCTTGTGTGTCGTATGAGGACGAGGGGACTGGGAATCCCATCTCCACTTTATTATTCTATTCCTGAGAGATATAAGAGTTGTGGGGAATGACAAGTGAGAGACAGAAACTGAATGTGTTCGGGATGAAGTGTCTGAGGAATATGGCTTGTGTATTTAAGTTGGATAATATTAGGAACGAAGTATAACAGCGAATAATGAATTAGCAGCTGAAGGGGACATGAGTGTTGAGGTGGTTTAGCCATGAGGAGAGTATGTAAAATGGTCGTATGCTGAAGAAGGTGATGAATGCAAGAGTTGATGGGAGAAGTGCAAGAGGAAGGCCAATGTTTTGGGTGCATGGATGGAGTGAAGCGATCCCTAGGTGACAGGAGAATAGATAGGAGAGGCAAAAGTGTGCTAAGAATAGAAATTAATGGGGAGCGATTATGACAGTTCTGATGGGCTCTGCTGCTACAAGGTGACCACTGAGGTAGCGGCAATAGGGGTGTACTCATATGAAACATATTTCATGGTGGAAGATGGGGGAGGGTTGGCTGTAGCACTCTAGCAGTACCAATAAAGTTTGGCCGAGTCCCTAATGACGCAAGGAGGGACAAGGAGGAAACAATCCTCTAAAGACTATATATCTATCTATATATATATATATATATGTGTATATATATATATATATATATATATATATATATATATATATATATATATCTATATATATATATATATAGATATATATATATATATATATATATATATATATATATATATATATATACATATATATATATTATATATATATAATACAGCATACATCTGCTATATGTCTACCAGGGGAAGTGCGTCATCTTCTGTGATTGGTGTGTTGTAGGGATACTTCTCCAGTTAGAACCTCTCTGCAATTGTTGCACATGCTTAGTCTCTAGGGTTGATTGACCTGTTTTCCAGGCAGCTGAACAAGAAGCTATCAGTATTCTGCTCGTCCATTCTACACCCACTAGCATCATTGGAGAGATGCCTTCTAACGCCCCTGGAGCAACATGAACAGGTATGCCTTTCCACCCTTCTGACTTACTGCCGACCAAAAAAAGCAGACTGTTGGCGACATTGGATCTCATGATGACCCTTGACTAGCGACTCCCTGACTCCTCATTAAGATACCGAAAGAACTGCCCTTATGGCCTAGCCTGTTTTGTGAGCTCCACTTGCAGAGGTACCACAACTTATTAGCTTCCATTGCTCTTCACAGTTGGAGACTATACAGTATCTCATCAGAGTGAAAGGCTTTTTGCATGGCACTGCACTGCACAGATGTATGGATACCAGTGAGGATCCTCTGCAGCTCTTTACTCAGAGGAAAGGGTCATCTGCAATTAGTATCACAGATGGCCAGAATTTTGATTTTGGGTGCTCCCTAAAACACTATAAATGACCATCAACACCAATAGTTCCAAAACCACTCCCAACATAACGTAAAAAAAGCTTCTAGAGCACCAACAATGGCCCTTTTACAGTAGGTGGCCTGCATCCACCAACACGTGCACATTTTTTCATCATGAATAAAATGATAAACACCTTCACCAACACCACCCTACCACACTTGTCACTCACCACTTGGTAAGCACTCGGATCTTGAATCTTATATTTTCGTCTGAATAAGTCTCTCAGCTACTTTAACTTGATTTTATTTGGTGTTATGTTTGCTGTACGATTCTAAAACGCATAAGTTCTGCTCAGATGTTGAAGGAGAACTTATACTTGAATCATCTTGCTTTTCCAGAGAAAATCCAAGTCACTGGTGTGGTCCCTTAAAAGTCACAAGAACTGTAAAAGATTCTTCTGATCACTAACGTCACTGAAGTGTTCCAAAAGCCTTCATCCAACGTTTGGTAAAGTATAAAGTAAATTAACGATCAAGGGTGTATATCCAGCCTAGCTATACCAAAATAGACACATGTGCTTTACACTCTTAGCAAAGCAAAGTGAGGAAAAAGTGGCAGACTGTAGCATTTGGTGCACGTAGCAGATTCGTAAGTTTATCAGTTATTCCAGATCATAACAATATAGTTAAAATAAGGTTCCACCACTAGCATAAGATCTAGTATTTGCTTAAGCACGCAATTCGATTTTTAATATTTGAAAAAAATCTAACTGGGGACATATACTGTATATTACGTCAGGGGTGAAGACTTTCAGAATTTATATTGGATCCATCGGTCGTCAGAGTTAAATGTTGTCATCGGTAACAATGGACTACCTTCAGATGGTAGTTTATGACCAGAACACAATCAGAGGGAATGAGTAAATGATCAAGATATTTTCGCACAAGTTTTTATTTATGGACAAAAAACTGGTATATGGATATACATAAACTAAAATCATGACTTGGAGAAATGTTTGGAGGAAGCCTTACCCTGCTTTTCATTCAATCTCAATTTCTTTGGAACTGGAGAGGAGATAATATTGTAAACTGCTGTTCCAGGAACAACAAGGTTTATACCATTATACTCACAAGCTCCCTTACAGAGGAAAATGAGAATATGAGAATGACAGCAATTAGATATCCTCCTTTACTTAACATATTCTCTAACTAATGCACTTAAATTGACTTCATATTCAATGAGCCTCAATTATTGCTTTTATTGGTTTACATTAGAAAATAAAGATACAGAATAGAGCAGTTGAATTTCAGAAATATAGAGGACAGGAGACAGGAAGGCAACACATTCGTGTAAAATATAAGATGCAATATGAATTCTATACCCTATGATGACATGATTAGATGAGCAGATTTTTATCTTTTTTTCACTATAAAAATACATTTTTTTTTCAGAAATTCAGATATTTTTACACAAGAACTAACAATTGGATACAACAACAAATTTCAACACAAAAATCATAAGGTGACGATAAACAAAATATTATAGAAGCAATAGCCAAATAATTAAGAGAGAAAATATTAGACTAAGGAAGCTTCAAAGCTCAAGAAGACTGTGGAAGAATATCTTAAGACAAGTTCAGGTGTAATGGCTGTAGCACCAGCAAAGAAAGAAAGGAAGTTTTATTACCCGTTTTATGACAAGCACCATGTCAGACGTGCACAGACTGGCAGCAAGGGATTTGAAGTAGGTTTTCTAGTTAACAACTAAGCCTCATTGACTGCCGAGCCTGAAGGCACATTTGGTTAAAAATAATTGGCATTTTTTGTATGAGGGGAGGTTTCTTAACGTTACAGTTACTGTATAACCTCCTGAGTAATGGTCTAGCTTTTATGGCAGATGTATCTAACATACCACTGGCAACATTGTAAGTACTGTACTCGACTTTAAAGTCAACATTAAAATTAAAATATATTTAGTATTCTTTCAAGAGCACTTACTATTTGGAATTGAATGAAATTCAGTATTCTCAACAGTAAGAAGTAAGTACTTGACTAGGGGATATGGACAAGCTTTGGTAAACATTTGACAAATGATCATAATTATTAAAACATTCTCTTACTGACAAATCCAATGAAAAAGAGATGTCAGTACTTTACTGATTTATAGGTTCAAGAAGATAATAACACTCTCACAGAGATTATTATAAACTGTACAATAATTATTATCTTGTTCTCATGTTTGGTGGGTGAGTTAGCTGACTAAATACTTTTACTGAAAAGGTGGAGTATTTTCTGTTGATGGAGACATCGCCGGGGATGACATACGCCTATTGTGGATACTACGGCCCACAGGTGTGATGTCATCATCCTTAATGTTGAATTTTTCCAAAGCTCTTGCAATCGATCCATTGCAGATACCTCCCCAAGGTCTGGCACGGTTGCTGACAGGTGGCTCGTGATGAACGGAATTTGATCTAGATCTTCCTCTGTTCTTTGAAGGTTGGGTATATCCATGCTGTATACTTAATGATCTCCCTCTACCCTTCCAATCTGGATGGAGTTCTGAGTCTGTGCTGGGACTACGAGGAAGAGATTCATCGGGATCAACAGAACCTTCACTTCCTTCACTGATCATACTCCCAATATCACTGCTTGTTGAAATTGACCTCACGTAAGATGGTACTATCGACTTCAACGTGAGGGGGCAGTCCTCCTCTTGAATAACTGCAAGCTCAGTTGAACTAACACTTTCACAATTTGAGGAAGGTTCCCAAACTTTTTCTGTAGCTTCTGAAGTCTTCTTTTCTTCCATTGGCTGCTTGGGCTCATTTTTAATTTCACAGTTTTCTTTTTCATTTTTTGGATCATTTTGTTTTGCAAGGCTTGCATTTTGTATTGCTTCCATTATATCTTGTGTTCTCGTTTCTTCTTTCAATTCAGTGACTGTATTATCAGATTCATTTGATGCATTGCTTTCCATGCTTTTGCTTCGGTTTAATGAACTGGGCTCATCTAATGATACATAGGCTTCATCAATATCTCCTCGCACTTCCTGCTTCACAAAATTATCGTTGACATCTCCTCTTTGAGGTTCTGATTTACCATCATCCTGGAATATTCTAATTTCAGGTAGCTCTAAAGACGTGGGTCTCTTGCGTCTAGTGCTAATTCTTGGGCTGTCTAAATTGCCCTCCACACTTTCCATGGATGAAGCTTTAGAAACATCACTCCCTTCATCAGAATCTTTCTTACTTCTACTTTTCCTTGTTGGTGTTGTACTTCTTGGTCTTTCATGGGAAACTCCGAGGTTAATGCTATGTCTGCTTGTTTTTGACTTTTCGTTAAAGTTTGCCCTGTCGATATCTACTGAACCACGCCTTCTGCTACTAAAGCTACCTCTCCTTTCTTCTCTCTCTTGCCTTTCAAGACGTTCTTGTTGTCTCTCGTGTCTTTCTGCCAAGCGTTGTTCTACATGTGATACAGAACCTCGACGTCCAACTGGTGAAGACGCTCCATCAGTTTTTTCTTGTGGCTTAATACTTGAACGAGTAGTCACCTCTGGATCAGTGACGGTGTGGCTTTTCTGTTTTTCTTTCTCTTCTCTTTCCCTCTCTTTTCTTTCCTTTCGTCTTCTCTGGGCATCTCTCTTCATTCTTTCAGCTCTGTTCACCTTGGGTATTTTCTGGGTAGGCTGTGGTTCTGGCTGTCTGTGGGTGTGGCGCGGGCATCTCCTATCACATACATCTCCACCGCGTCCACCTCTTCCTCCACCACGGAGACGAGCTTCACTACCAATGTCACTTATAGCTCTTGGAGTATCTTGTGTGATAATGAAACTGTTCATGTTTGTATTATGTCTTGTAAGCCTATCATTGTACTCTTCACTGCCTTTGGCAAATTTGGACTCAAAATACCCAAGCTTGTGTGTGCATTCATCATCAATCTGATCGATGGCTGCTAGACTTTTGTACATTCTGCAAGGAATTTCACTCTCATCAGATGGCTCAACCATGGGCAAAGAAATGTTATTGCAACTCTGGTACATAGCATTCTCCTGGTTGAGTTGTGAAAGAACTGAAAGAACCTCAACTGATTGAGAGAAAGATCGAAGACCCATGAGCCTCTCTCGTGATTTGGAAAGCCCAAGCTTTACATCAAAAAGCCTTTCTCTGGATTTAGATATTGTTTTCTTGAGATTAGACATCTGAATTCTTTCTGAAAGAACCTCGCGGGATTTGGACATGCTTTTCAGGCGATCCAAGTTAGGTCTGTATGGACGAGACTCTTGCCTTTGTAGAGGTGTCTGAGGTACAGGTGGCATAGCCGTGACAGGGGAAGCGAGTGTAGATGTAGATCCGAAGAATGGGGGATATTGCTTAACTGGTGTGTTGGGATGGAATGGAGGCAGACCAATATCCCGAGTTGGAGAAACAATTTCTGTGGGTGTTTCTGCAATTACTGGTGTAGACGGTGCTGGGGTGGGTGGCACAGGTGCTGGTGGAATACTAGGGTTAGCACTGGTTGCTGGTGTGCACAAAGCTGATGGAGGGATGTCTAAAGTGGTTGGTCGTTTGATATCCTTCTTCATCCAGGGGTGGCTGAGACATTCCCTTGCACTCATCCTTCTCCTGAAATGGATTTGACGTTGTAAGTATTTTATCAAAAAGAGATTAGATTATTTGAATCACATAAAAGAGACTGCAGATACACATTTAAAACCATAGCCTTAAAGATCATAGAAGACTACAATTCCTGAAGATCATGGACAAGCTTATAGACCACTACATAATATAATTCCTGAAGAACATGGAAAAGCATATGGACCACTTAAAAATATAACTCCGGAAGAACATGGAAAAGCATATGAACCACTAAAGAATATAACTCCGGAAGAACATGGGCAAGCATATAGACCACTAAAGAATATAATTCATGAAGAACATGGACAAGCATATTATAGTTTAATTTTTCTCTCTCTGTCTTACACACCAACTCGTGTAGAATTATCATGATACATTTAAATTAGCTGCTTCGATATTCTATCTTTTCAAAAGTTAAATTTTTAAACTTATTACAACATTGGAATGCATATTGTATATTGATATATTAAAATGAATCAGTATGGAATTCCTTGAGAAGTAATTGATCAATTATTAGCATGTGAAATGAAGTGAAATAGTTTGCAAAGATTTATCTAATTTAATTTGTTTTCAAACATGAACAAACCAGAATTTATCATACACACATAAAAATGTTACTAATAACAGATGGGTTTAAAATGTATCATTCACTTCTTTTTAAAATACATTGAAAGTGTTAATAGCTAGGGGTCCAATTCTTCAGTGCAGGCAAAAGCGATAAAAGTAAAGATTATTTTGCTGCCAAAGAATGAGATGTGAATGAGGATATGATTTGACTGATGGTACAGAAGAAACTAACAATGATGGAGCGTTTCTCAGGAAGATAGGTGTTATTAATTAGTGAAGAAGGGTAGATAGAAGGATCATGTTTGTCCTTAACCAATTCACTACTGGTCAAACCCCGTTCCATAACACCTACGTTAAGTAGAGACACCGTATTTCCATTGAACATACTGAGCTACATATTTGGGACTGCCTTTGCATTTTTAGTTACTGATCATTGCTCTTATTTTTCATGCTTTTTTTTCCTGTTGTAAGTATGATGTTCAACTGTCTTCTGGTAATAGAGTAACCATATCATCTTTTTTTTTTTTTTTCAAATTGTAAAGAGAAATGAGACCGAGCTTGCAGGTCTGACTGAAATAGTATGGGGAGAAATTCAGTTTGGTTCAACTGTCTTCTTAGGTCTGAATGTGAACAGAAGATAAAAACGAATATGTGAATATGAGATATGAGATATGAGACTGAAGTCTGAAGGTAGTGTATGTGTATGTGTATGTATATGTATATATATATATATACATATATATGTATATATGTACATATATATATGTATATATACATATGTATATATATATATATATATATATATATATATATATATATATATATATATATATATATTTACCCACATGTATATGTACATATACATAGATATACATACATATATACACACATTTATATATATATATATATATATATATATATATATATATATATATATATATATATATATATATATATATATATATATATATATATACATATATATAAATATATATATATATATATAAATATATATATATATATATATATATATATATATATATATATTTATATATATATACATATATATAAATATATATATATATATATATATATATATATATATATATATATATATATATATATATTTACATCTTTAGAGAATAACTACTGAAGGATAGGTGCAAGAGTAAAAAAAAAAAAATAAAGCCGGACAGGAACAACCATATGCTAGATGCTTATTTGCAATGAAATATGGAATTGTTAATTTATTTTGGATATGTTGCAATAAATGACGGAATAATAAAAAAAAATGCTTAGAATAGATTAAAACCTAAATTAAGCATTAAATTCAACATATGACATGTCGGCATGAAAAATAAAAGTGGAACCTGTTAAAAACGGTTGTTTTAGGTAAATCTGGTGTAAAAAAAATTAAAAAAAAAGTTGAGGCCATGATAAACTTCTGTAGTTTAACTATTTTTCTAATAATCATATCTAAGGTAAAAAGATAAGACACAGCTTCAGGTAGTCTTGCTTTACGGATGGGAGGCAGATATTTTTTTTTTTTTTTTTTTTTTGAGAAATAGGTGTTTATGGATCAGAGGTTTTGAAAACTCCGAGAAATGGAAGCCCAGGCATAGAGTAGGTTAAAACAGTAGTAAAAATGGTAGAAAGAACTCGTCGAGTCTTTTGTTTCTAGCGAATGTCCCATCACATAATATAAAGCTGGTAGGCTGCTGAAGTGGTCCTGTGAGAGGTTTCAAGGAAGAGCATTAAGCTGAGGGAACTCCTTGAATGATAAGGGGCAGTTACGAGGGAAATTAAAACTATCTTTATTATCTCTGAAAGTAGCAACTTTAAGATTGGATATGTTTCTTGAACATTTATATGTGATTCATAGGTTACTTTAGTTGAACATCCGTCAAAACATTCATATGTAATTGAATTTGCTTTTAGGAAGCTGAATAATTTTGGTAATATTGAATTTATTTACACCAAATGTACATAAGAGAAGTTAGCATTGAAAATTTTCAAAGGAAGCTACTTTTACATTACTGAATTTTAGGCTTATTATTTGATATCTAAAATCATAAGTAATGAATGTAAGAATGCTTAAGTAGACGGCCATAACTGTTTGATTATGATCCTTCCTCTCTCAGAATAGTTTTAGTCTCGGTCACATGTGGATATGCAAATACCCCACAAGAAAGATCTAAAAAGTATATATATTCGTCAAAAGCTTGGTAATTATAAATATTTACATATTTACAAATATTTAGGAAAAATGTCTAGAGAAAAAGACACATTTTTAATTCGACCCCATTCCAATTTTGAATTTTAATAGACATTAATTGTGAAGTAATTCTGTTGCACATCTTTTTCTCTATACATTTCGTGAAATTCCAACTTACCCATTTCTGAGCCTTATCACATTTCAAATATTGTCTGAATGTCGGGTATGTAGCACATACTTACAGGTCTTGGTAGTGGCATCAGGGAACTCAAAAAGTAAGAAAGAAATCGGTCAAAAAAAGAGAAAAGAACAAATAAAAATGAATGGGATGAATGAATAAAAAAGATGAATGAGTAATGGATGAAGAGCTGAATGAGTAACGGCGATGGGACCAACTCGGGCTGTCTGAGCAAGAGACGCTTCATGAAGTCGATCGCTTCAGGGGAGATGTCTTCGAACAATTCTGCTGGGAAGTCGAGCTCTCCTCGAGAAATCTGAAGAAAGGTCTCCTGGTCGGAATCGCCGCCGAAGGGCAAGAATCCCGTCAGGAGGACGTAGGTAAGAACACCCAAAGACCTGTTGGATAAGGGGAAGAGTTTTACAATTCTAATTCAGAGATGCAATGAGTTTGTGGAAATTAAAGATCAAGATAATGTTCTAAAATTTGATCTCATTTGCCACCATAGTTGTTTTGGCTAATCTTTTAATGGCCGGATGCCTTTCCTGCCGCCAACCCTCCCCATTTACCCGGGCTTGGGACCGGCACCAAGTTAAAAATTAGCCAAAACAGCTATGGTGGCAAATGTTCTAACATTTTATCTCATTTGCCACCATACATATAATAAAAGTATAACTTGAGTGATCTACAATTTCTTATTTTTTATCACAACTCATTTGTTGGCTTACATAGGACACAAGTCCGCTCTTGCGTTTTTGCCTTAATCTATTTGCTATTATAAAGGACTTCTGGTAATTTAACCAATCATTGCAATTACTCATGGTACAGATTTGAATGATAAAAGTATAAGGCAAGGATCTATAATACGTGGTATGGCAAATATACCGTAAAATTCAAGTAAATAAATCAAAATGATTGACAATTTACAACTAGGTAAAAATTGTGTTATTACCCAACACTTGATACATACTCATATTAAAATGAATTTGGTTTTATTGCAAAATCAGAAAGTTTTAATTTGCACTTTTCCTATCTAGACAGTACAAAACCGACTTCTTCAAGATGAGCACGAATTCAGCAATGCTGGAATGGCCGTTTCAACTTTTAGCGAGGTAGGTGTAGTTTTTGGCACGTGGAAGGTAGGCCCCACCCACTCACCAGATAACCCTCACTCTGATCTTATCTTAAGACTTTCAGAGTGATTGAGGCAGGCAGTGCACTGTAACTCAAAGTACTTAGGTTTGTATAACTACCAATTTGTGATCTGTTCCTACACAAATACAAACCATTTCTTTCTAATAGGAGACTCCTACTTAGGAGGACGTCCCTATAAACAAACTGGCACATGGTTTATTAACCAAAGATATGTCAAGAGTCAAAGTGATTACTCCTGTCAACTTCTAACTATCAAATCATGAAGATAATGCAGGTATTAGGCTAGGTCTACCACGAGACTGGTAGACGGTCCTGGAAGAACCTATATTCGGAAGGATATGTTGTCTGAATGTACTGTCATTATGAGAAATGGGTTTGCATACATTACTTCCATCCTTCCCTTCGTGTGGAAGGATGTGGGAGATCCTTCAGTACAAAACTTGTCTATAAAGAAAAGTTACTTGGTCATGAAGCTTACCTGCATCTAATTTCTTGTCCCGCATATAACATGAGTGCTACACCCCAAAGGGGGCAAGGGAGAAAAGGAGAAAGGCCAGAAATTCTTACTTCTCCTTCTAGGCTTACATCATCTTGTACGATGTGCTTCTTGTTGAGTAGCTACCGCATGACCAACGGTAAGGTTCCCTGGGACTTGGGGTAAACTCCCGTAGATAGTGGGCAATGAAGGATGTCTGTTGTACCAGACTCCTGCCCTCAAGACTAACACCAATGACAGGTTCTTCCCAATGGTTAGGGTAGATCTGATATCCGACTTAGTGCGCTCAAACCGGGATGGTTTTTCCATCCTCTCATTTTATCAGCATGCCTGATGGAGCACAAGTCAGAGGAAGCAATGTTCTTGGATATCTTCCCCTTTACTCTTTCGGTATGGGGAACATTCTCTAGTGCTCCGCAATGGGGCTGAGCTCTCTTTGCAGTGTTGTCATACCTTTATAAGACAGAGGAGCAAGTCATCCTTAAGCCTACTTGTAAAGATGGAATGGACAGACTTGAATTTGGAGTTGTGTACGACTAAATTCTGGATATTGACACAAACTCCAGATCAAAGGAGAGGAAGGCCTCCCTAGCATGAGAATGAGCCTTGACATACGAAATGTCATGCAGTACATCTATTCACAACGCCAAGGTCAAGGCTCGTGAGTGGTATTGGGGTCAGATCCTATCTAATACCTGGTCTAGGGATCATACAGGGTCTGCTTGTGTTCTTGGAGAGGAAAACCTCCGGAACTACTTCTGAGCATGGCAGATTCTCTGGACGGGAGAGACTAAAGCTCTTCAGTCTATGATCTGGTTTTAGGCCGAGTGATAGCCTTTAACTGCAGAAATTGAGAGGAGCTCCCTTAATGAGGGAAGAGGAGGAGAGCAGCTATCTATTTCAGAGAGGCCCTAACATATCTTTTCTACGATGTCACTAACAAAATATGGGTAGTTATACCAGTACATTGAAGAGGAGCATCAGCAAATCTAGATACCACCCAGTATGTAGCATGTAGAGCCACCAGGGTTGTCTTGAGACCGATTTCGTCATCAGACTTGGGTAGTAAGTAAGCTAGGTAAATAGGGGGAAAGGCTACAGCATCCAGAAGTAACGGATATGTTGGAAGGCATCTCTAACACTGCCGACCTTCCAAGAACTTGGCAGCAGTCTACTGTGAGATGTCCTGGAGCTGAAGAGCAGTATACTGTGAGTTCTGAATCAACTGGGAGGCAAACAGGACCTTTGATGGCGATTCACAATGAGCTAGAAGCCTTTTAGTTGTGGGGACCACGCTGGTGCTACTCCGTGCTCCTGGTGATTGAGCGTATCTGGCAGAACATTTCTATTATTGAAAATGGATCTTGCTGACAACTCTATCATTTTGTTGGCAGCCAAGGTACATACCTGCTTGTCCAAAGGGTCTGTGCAGGTCACGGCAGTGGAATTGTCCTTCAAGGCTACTGAGTGACCTGTCAAATTCTTTTGGGAAGCTTGAACTACCAGTAGGTTGATATGCAAGTGCTTACTTCTCTGAGGTGTTCCTTGTTCCCTGGATGTGCCTCATCCTTTATTGGACACGCCTATGAATAACAGGATCCCTGTAGAAGATCTCGTCAGTCAGCCAAAATATAATATCACCCCATGTTTCCTTTTCTACTGAAACCAGGTGGGAAAATCTTTGGCTGCTAACCAGTGACCCTTCCATCAACAGTGGAGCGAGTGTAAGCGTAGAAATATGCATAAAACGATGAGAAAGGTCTAAGATGTTGATGTTGCGAATAGAAGGGTCATGCGAGTGCCTGTCCGTGTTTAGAGAGGATCCTTGCCAACACCTAGCAAGAACAATGGGGACTCTTGGTCTTGTACGAGTGCTGACATCGGATCTGAGATGTCGCCTGTTCCAGCCTCTATAAGGTGAACGAATTGGAATATCTCGGCGTTCAGGAAAATTTCAGCACATGGGGATCTCATGTCAAGGACCAGTCTGAGCACTGGAAGATCTAGGTTGTAGTTGAAAATAAGGGTATTTTTTAATTGGTGTGGTTA
>NC_090733.1:144608534-144714968 GCF_036898095.1 Palaemon carinicauda
CAGTATGTGTGTTTTCGGTTAACTTTATGACTGGTTACGCTTAAGGCAAAATTTTCCTCCCAAGTGAAACGAGATTTGCTTGTGTTAGTTTTTTCCATTTATGATTTGTTCTTTATGTTGCTCCAAGTGAAGCACCATGTTGCGTCATGGTAATGATATCATCTGTTTGTCGTGTTGGACATCAGCCACAGATTTATTTATTTATTTTTTTTTTCTGCGCATTCCAAGTTATTGCTAAGCTCCCCCCCCCATGCCTTTTTTTTTAATACGTGGGTAAATAGAAATTCGTTTTTCAAGTATGGACATATTTTCTCTCCGATAATCACCATATTCTGATAAAATATATTCAATGGGAAAGTAGAACAGAACCAAAAAAAAAAAAATGAAAAGCTTTTCTCAATTTCAAAACGATAATTTCCCATTAGAGTATGCCATATTTTTATTTTGCTGTAATAACCGTGACTGATGATACAGTACAATAAAAAAAAATTAAACTTTCTAATGCATATTAAAAGAATTTTATAACATGAATACTGTATGCAGAAATAACAAGCACACAAGAAACGTAAATGAACCAAAACGGTAATTTATACTGTATATATCTTAAGATTCTCAGCGACCATTGTTACGGAATGGGTTTTCCATTTAAAGGAAATTTAAAGAAAAATATTCTACACAAATTTTTGCTAGATTCCATATCAACTTATATTTCCATTAATATATTTCCCGGAGGAAAGAGAACCAATCACTACATCCCTGACCTGGAAAGCGAGCAAAATAAAAAGAAAGAAGAAGAAGAAGAATTAATATAGGTCAGTGGTTGCACAACCACAACTGCAGCAATGAAAGCCTCTTCGAGATTTATATGTCCTAGACCACCATCATAGACTTTTTGCTCCTTTTCTCTCTCTCTGTCTCTCTGTGATTCATTTGGACGTGAGATCCTTATCGCTTGTCTACCTAGGTGGTCTTCGAAGGCGATTCCTCCATTCTGCTCTTGCACCTGTCTTCCATTTTGAGAACCACACAGATCGTCTATCTATTATTATCAATTATCCGGAGAACAGCATCTTTTAAACGTCCTATTTGTTATTGGTTAGGAGTAAATTGGTTATGTGACAGGTTGAGAGAGAGAGAGAGAGAGAGAGAGAGAGAGAGAGAGAATTATCGTGGCTGTAGGAGATAAGTTCTCATGCTTTGATGAATTCATATCCCTTACTAAATAACTTTTGTGAATTTAACTATTAGATTATACAGTAGTGCCTTCAAGGGTAACGTAACTCTAAACCTTGTAGTTTTTTTTTCTTTTTTTTCTTTTTTACTTTTTTCGTTCTCATAAAATATTCGTAATAATAATTAGGATACTGCTGTTAACATAATCCATCTGAATAAATAAGAACTGGAGAGAGAGAGAGAGAGAGAGAGAGAGAGAGTTACAAAGTTACAAGGATTTTGGATGTCTCAAAGACTTTTTAGTCCATCCGCGGAGACTCCATTTGAGAGAGAGAGAGAGAG
This sequence comes from Palaemon carinicauda, assembly GCF_036898095.1. Classification (NCBI taxonomy): domain Eukaryota; kingdom Metazoa; phylum Arthropoda; class Malacostraca; order Decapoda; family Palaemonidae; genus Palaemon; species Palaemon carinicauda. Next base: position 144,610,050 of record NC_090733.1, read on the forward strand.
AGAGAGAGAGAGAGAGCGCTACAAAGTTACAAGGATTTTGGATGTCTCATAGACTTTTTAGTCCATCCGCGGAGACTCCATTTGCTCTCGTAGATCGATTGAGAGAGAGAGAGAGAGAGAGAGAGAGAGAGAGAGAGAGTTACAAGGATTTTGGATGTCTCAAAGACTTTTTAGTCCATCCGCGGAGACTCCATTTGCTCTTTCGTAGATCGATTTAGAGAGAGAGAGAGAGAGAGAGAGAGAGAGAGAGTTACAAGGATTTTGGATGTCTCAAAGACTTTTTAGTCCATCCGCGGAGACTCCATTTGCTCTTTCGTAGATCGATTTAGAGAGAGAGAGAGAGAGAGAGAGAGAGAGAGAGAGAGAGTTACAAGGATTTTGGATGTCTCAAAGACTTTTTAGTCCATCCGCGGAGACTCCATTTGCTCTTTCGTAGATCGATTTAGAGAGAGAGAGAGAGAGAGAGAGAGCGAGAGAGAGAGCGAGAGAGAGAGAGAGAGAGAGAGAGAACTCATTCCCCAAGCTCATTGCTCTAATTAGTGGTATTAGAGTCGTAAACTTTCTCAGGTCTAATATGCAATAACTTTTCCTGTTCCTGTTGGAAGTGGTGGGTTCGTCATTAACCAGAGGCTCTTTTGAGGTCTTTCCCACATTAAGGAACAGGTTTGGGAATGGGAATGATTCCCATAATCATTGATGTTTCATGTAAAAAACGTTTAATATATAAACAAATATTAACTGGTTATTGAATGAAATTTTTTCCAAACTACATAATTTCCTTCTTAAAAATGATTAATCTCTCTCTTTCTCTCTCTCTCTCTCTCTCTCTCTCTCTCTCTCTCTCCAAGTCAATAGACAATGGTGGTCTTGATTTTTGAAATTATAACGTTTAGTATATAAACAAATATTTAGCTGGTTATTGAATGAAATTTTTTCGAAACTACATATTTTCCTGCTTAAAAATAATTAACTCTCTCTCTCTCTCTCTCTCTCTCTCTCTCTCTCTCCAAGTCAATAGACAATCGTGGTCTTAATTTTTTATATAATAACGTTTAGTATATAAACAAATATTTAGCTGTTTATTGAATGAATTTTTTTCCAAACTACATATTTTCCTTCTTAAAAATAATTAATTCTCTCTCTCTCTCTCTCTCTCTCTCTCTCTCTCTCTCTCTCTCTCTTTTCAAGTCAATAGACAATCGTGGTCTTGATTTTTGATATAATAACGTTTAGTATATAAACAAATATTTAGCTGGTTATTGAATGAAATTTTTTCCAAACTACATATTTTCCTGCTTAAAAATAATTAACTCTCTCTCTCTCTCTCTCTCTCTCTCTCTCTCTCTCTCTCTCCAAGTCAATAGACGGTCGTGGTCAATAAATTGACCCCAGCTAACACGATCTGCCTTTCTGTGGATTCTTTCGCATTTTATTGCCACTTCCGCAAAAGTGGTTCTCGGCACATTTGATCTGCGAGTGTGAATCAGCTGTTTTTATAACATAATTTCATGGGAAACTCTTTCACTTTTGTAAATGATAAGCATATATGAGGTAAAGATGTATTTTTTTTGTGTTTTTATTTTTTTTTTTTGCTACTACTACTACTACTACTACTACTACTACTACTACTACTACTACTACTACCATAGGTAATCGGAATATTGGAAGCCCAGATACCCCAATAAGATAATCAGTATAGAAAAGGAAATTGAAAAGTAAAAAATATATTGTAAAAAATTAAAAACTAGTAGAAATATAACTAAATAAAGAAAAATATATATGATAATTAACAATGAAACATTAAACGAAACATCTCACTGACTTGTTATTGATCATTCTTTACACAAAACTGAACAATCACAAAATAATGTGGTCCATACTCGCCTATGGTAACAATTTAGTCCCTGCCTTTACACATTTCTTTCTCTTTAATTCCTTTTTACACCACATCTATGCAAACAATTCATCACAACAGCCCATTTTACTTCGATGAAGGGGGAGTTGGCTGAACAGTCCGTACTCACTTTCCCTCCACCTTTCACTTTATTGTTGCTCGTTCTCCCTACTTGACTAAACCACCTCAGAAAAGACTGCTCTAGCCCTGCCCTCCGCTAACATTTATCACATTTTCATTTAGTCTACATCTTTACCCCTTCAACTTTTGAGGTCTATTAAATTCCCTATTCATGATCTGAATATTAATTTCTTGTACCATCATTTAATTTAATCTTTATGCAAACTATCTAAGAATTGAGGGTGAGGGTGAGAACGGGTGTAAGAAATGAGTTAGCGGCTAGAGTGGATATGAATGTGTTGAGGTGGTTTGGCCATGTTGAGAGAATGGAAAATGGCTGTCTGCTAAAGAAGGTGATGAATACAAGAGTTGATGGGAGAAGTACAAGAGGAAGGCCAAGGTTTGGGTGGATGGATGGTGTGAAGAAAGCTCTGGGTGATAGGAGAATAGATGTGAGAGAGGCAAAAGAGCGTGCGAGAAATAGGAATGAATGGCGAGCGATTGTGACGCAGTTCCGGTAGGCCCTGCTGCTTCCTCCGGTGCCTTAGATGACCGCGGAGGTAGCAGCAGTAGGGGACTCAGCAGTATGAAGCTTCATCTGTGGTGGAAATGTGGGAGGTTGGGCTGTGGCACCCTAGCAGTACCAGCTGAACTCGGCTGAGTCCCTGGTTAGGCTGGAGGAACGTAAAGAGTAGAGGTCCCCTTTTTTGTTTTGTTTCTTGTTGTTGTCGGCTACCCCCCAAAGTTGGGGGAAGTGCCTTTGGTATATGGATCTAAGAATTTTCATAATTTTGACCATCTTTGCATTCAGATCTTCCCAGTCTATACCATCCTGTACGTTGTATTAGGTATACAGTTGATTCATAGTCTTGTCTTCTATAAGGCTAAATACAATACAGTATTCTAGAAGTTTGATTCCTCCTGTGACCAGATTGTGGAATGATCTTGCTAATCTGGTGGTTAAATCGGTGAAACTTCAGAAGTCTCTCTCTCTCTCTCTCTCTCTCTCTCTCATCTTGTTGAGTTTTCGTTTGACGAAATACACACTCTCTCTCTCTCTCTCTCTCTCTCTCTCATCTTGTTGAGTTTTTGTTTGGCGAAATACACCTCTCTCTCTCTCTCTCTCTCTCTCTCTCTCTCTCTCATCTTGTTGAGTTTTTTAATACACCTCTGCCTCTCTCTCTCTCTCTCTCTCTCTCTCTCTCTCATTGAGTTTGCATCCCTGCATATTCCCAAACATGCTTCCCTTTTTTTTTCATTTTGCAACATCAGTATAAAGTCGAGTCATGGCTTTACAGTAGCAGCTGCCAGACATTTATTTGCAATTATATGGATTAATTAACATATTCGTAGAAACACTACCAGCGGTCCCTTACATGCTTTCGTAGATGCCAGCGCCGTTAAATGATACTGATATCAAGTATCAGATTTAGATGCTTGCATTAATGGGGGGAACATTTGAACATTTATTGTTAATATATTCTCATCATTTATTTATTTCCTTATTTCCTTTCCTCACTGGGCTATTTTTCCTTATTGGAGCCCTTGGGCTTATAGCATCTTGCTTTTCCAACTAGGTTTGTAGCTTGGCTAGTAATGATAATAATAATAATAATAATAATAATAATAATAATTAGTATGAACCAAGTTGTGTCAAATGAAGAACGCAAAATCTGTTTATAGACTCCAGAGTTTGTTCAAAAGTAAATGGGAATGTGATGAAAAAATAATTTACTGCTTAAAAATAAGGTAATTTTTATTTTCTACAATTAAACGTGAACTTAAAATCTTCTAATATAGCTTTTAATTGCAATGTATAATATCTTAATTATAGTGTGATGCAAAGCTGCAATTGCTGCTTTAATGTGTCGCAATGTTTATTGCATATTTTTATAACATATGTATGTATATTGTTAGTTCAACATTAATCGGTGTTATTGTTCGATGCGTTTCCGACAGGAACTAGGCAATATAAAAAAAGTTATTAATTTTTATACAGAACTTTGAAAAAGTCTAAAATGACGATTTTTTTTTTTTGAAATATATAGCTAAAGAAATTTTTTTGTGTGTGAAAAAAAAACTACAAAAACAGTTATTGAAAAAGTCTGATACTTTTAGATACAATATAGATAAACCAATAGAGGAAAAATTAAAGTATTCAATGTCAATTCGAATGAAAGAATTGTTGGGTTCTATATGAAAAGGAAGCAATTTTCTGTTAAAAAAAGATAGTGATAAGCTAATCTAGAATGATCGTATCTCAGGTTTTACAAATCTGTGTAAAAATCGATGTTAAGAATAATCAACTTGAATCTATTCTCGGACTTTTGTATTAAAGGACTAGTACCTTTTTTTAAAGGTTACTCATGAATGGCAAAGGCAAGGACGGTAACAATACCCTAAAGACTGACCATATATCCATATATTATCAAGGAGGGCCAAGTTATGGCTGCTGCGGACTTAGCTGGTAGGCCTATAGGCTCCTCCAAACACTCCATCCTTAACTGACAAGGATGGTGAGGTTGCGGCGACCCAAAGGAACTAACAAGTTTGAGCGGGACTCGAACACCAGTCTGGTGTTCACCAATCAGGGACGTTACCACATCGGCCACCACAATCATAGTTTCGAAATATTGGGAACTATTTGCCATCTTCCCAAAATATACGATTTTCTCCAGTTTAGGAATAAGAATTATCAACAATTTCTGAGTTCGGAAATAAATCTCTCTCTCTCTCTCTCTCTCTCTCTCTCTCTCTCTCTTATATATATAAATATATATATAGACATATATATATATATATATATATACTGTATATATATATATATATATATATAAGTGTTGGAAACGAAGAGCTTTGATGCTCATAAATCACAGATGCAAGTAAAAATATTGGAATTAATGGTATAGCGTTTAAAGAGGGTTCAACACAATGCTGGTGAGCGACAATTGTATGCGTATGAACCAGCTAATGTTGTGGAAGTTTTCTGCATTTGAATTCATCCACGATTCTGTATCTAGAGTATGAATGTGGCAATAGCTATTATTATTTCATCTGGTACCACACTCTACTTTGGTAAGGAAAACTGTAGTAACACGTTTAATTAGCGAAGTTTAGCATTCTAATCACATGTGTACTTTCTGAAAACCTGGGAAAGGGGAATAATTAGGAATATGTACTGTATATGCATATTTCATTTTCAATTTGAACAATATGGCCCAGTGCTGACCCTGGTAGGCTATTCACTGTCCTCAGAAATCACACAATATATATATATATATATATATATATGTATATGTGTGTATACATATATTATATTTTATATATATATATATATATATATATATTACAACAGATAACTGTACCGGACATAAAGGCTTAGCATAGCTTGCATATTTAAAAAAAATTGTACTCTTATCTTAAGTATGTACATAATTTTCTATGAATACAATATTTATGAATACCCTCAATTTTTATATAGCCAAACTGACACAATGTTTCTTTTTCCAGCCACAGAATTTAGTGCTCATGGGGGAATTCCCCGACTGTGCCGTGAAGCTGTGCGATTTTGAGATTTCCAGGATGCTGACTCCCGGCCGCGAAGTTCGCGAGATTTTGGGCACGCCCGATTACGTTGGTGAGTCCGTGACAGGATTAGATTTTAGTACTTGTAGTTTTTAACTGTTGAATTTATTCATTTGGGTCAGTGGCCTGATGGGTAATTATATTTTTCATACTTTAATGGTATATTTCTTTCCTCTATGGGTTATTTTCCCTGTTTGTAGTCTTGTGCTTTTAGCATACTGCTTTTCCAACTAGGATTATTGCCTAGGAATTAATAATAATGATAATGATAATGATAATAATTATAGTTATAATAATAGTAATAATAATAATAATAATAATAATAATAATAATAATAATAATAATAATAATCGTTTACTTTCTACTTATAATACTTTTACCTGTTCATTGTGCCTAAAAACTTACTGTGCTAAATAGATATATATTGGTGAAATGTATTTTTTTTTTCTAAAATCTACTTTAGTCCTTGTGTATTTTAAATATCAATATAAATTTCATTAGAAAATTATTGGAAGGAAGCAGAGAATCTCTTTGCAAGGCCTTTTTGTACTGTTGTTTTCAATGATATCCGGTATAAAATCAGTATTAGCAATACTATATATTTGCTATTTTGATGATAGATTTATTTACACTTATATTTTTAATAAAATCTTTTGTTTTTTTTAATGGTTTTGTCAGTTTTTTTCCGTGATAAAATAGGTCCAGTATGCAAACTAATTCGAAAACTTTTTGCAGCTTGCAAATGATATGAGCATTATTGTTGACTTTTGAATCTCAATCAATTTTATTTCAAATCTTAATCCAAAATTGTTGTCGATATTTGAAGTAATGCACATTTCATTGTTTATGAAAGAAAGTGCTTAAATGCTTTTATTTGAACTTTTATATATACTGTATCTTTTCTAAAAATGTCTAATAGAATCATTTGCTCTTTCATCCAACAGCTCCCGAAATTCTACATTACGAACCCATCACAAAGAAAACTGATATGTGGTAAGTGACTTAAATTCTTACAGTTAAAGAATGTGTAACATAAAAAAATCCTTTTAATACACCAAAATTCATATTTACTTTACTCATGTTTTCCAATTTAATTTTATGATGCCATAAAAGTTTTGATCAACTTTATCATTATTTTCAGTCCAAATATGGAGTTCACGTATGCTTGTGCTTGTACCCAAAAAAAAAAATGCATACAGTGAATAAACATTGAACTTTGTCTTGTGACAATTAAATTACTGAAAATTTATTCAGTGTCATTTCATTATTTTGTATAATATGGCTTACTGTAAAGTAGATAGCAATTCAGCTTATATTTAAAGCACGATATTATTCCAAAAATCAAAATGAATAAATATTCATACTGCAGGCCCTTAGTTACCTTGATCATCAAGCGGGTGTTAGATACTTGGGTGGTGATCATTTGTGTTCGCATTATGTATAAAATACTGTACTCATGAACTTCTCATGGTTGCAATAATTTACCCTCTCTAAAAGTTATGGCAAAAGTCCATGTGTTGTCTCCCTTTGCAACTTTTTCTTCCAAATGTTCTTATTGTGGAAACTTCTAAGCAATGAAACCACCAACTCTCGTAAACTTCCTCTGTGACATCGACTAACTGATCTCTGAAGTCATTGCTTTAACCATCCAGATCAAATTGTGATTAGCAAAATTAAATTATTGATAATCTGAGCTCTTTCTGAGGAGAATTTTCTTCAACTTCGAATGAGATGTCATGCGTCCTGTGTGTCAGGGATGTTGGAAAGTGGGATAGATGTTGCAGTGTTCAACGTTGCTCTTTGATTTTACAAGTGTGATATCCTTTTCCTAAAAGATGGGCTGTGAGACCATGTTTAAATACAACTGGTGATTGAGACAGTGTTTAAATACAACTGGTGATTGAGACAGTGTTTAAATACAACTGGTGATGGGTGCTGATAGCATGCTCCCATTTGCCTAATGCAACCTTAAAAGTGTTCCATCCCATCCGGATTTAGTCCAGTAGTAAGAATATACATCATGCCAAATATTTCCTTTCAGGAGGTCAGGCAAAGACGAGCAGGATATAACCAGACCTTTCTAAAAATGATAGATTTCTTTTCATCAATTTAATTTCTCATTTAGTTTACTCATGCTTTGATGATTTTCTATCTATTGGCACTCAAGAATTAAACAAATGAAACCATCTATTAAGAAGCTGAATGAACTGGCTTGTTCTTTTCAGTCCTCATCTTCAAATTTACCTTGGTTGCTGATTTATAAGTAGTTTTGGACTCCAGTTACATGGCAAGTTTTATTAGTGGGTTGCATACCTATAACATTGATATGTTTTTTCGAAAATTTTATTTGCTGATCGAAGTCCCCTTTATTCCTCTTTATTAGCCCTTTAACTGGGTCATTGGGCTCTTACGTGTCATCTGGTAATATGATTACACTATCAGGAAAGTTATTTTTAATAAGCTTTACTAGGAGTATCTGCATACCCGTATTTCTATGCTGTTTTCCATTGAATTAATAAATGAAGACTTGTCCATATCAATACTTAATGAATTCCATAATTTGATATTTGTAGACCCAAAGTCATTAAACACACCAATTGTAAAATACCCTTATTTTCAACTACAACCTAGATCTTTCCGTGCTCAGACTAGTCCTTGACATGAGATCCCCATGTACTGAAATTTTCCTGAACGCCAAGATCTTCCAATTCATTCGCCGTATAGGGGCTGGAACAGGTGACGTCTCAGATCCGATGTCAGCACTCGTACAAGACCAAGAGGCCCCATTGTTCTTGCTAGGTTGTTGGCAAGGATTCTCTCTAAACATGGACAGGCACTCGCATGACCCTTCTATTCGCAGCATCAACATCTTAGATCTCTCTCATTACAGAACTCGTTCTACGCATATTTCTACGCTTACAGTCGCTCCAGTGTTGATGGAAGGGTCACTGGTCAGCAGCCAAAGATTTTCCCACCTAGTTTCAGTAGAAAAGGAAACATGGGGTAATAAGATATTTTGGCTGACTGACGAGATCTTCTTCTTCAGGGATCCTGTTGTTCATAGACGTATCTAATAAAGGATGGGGCACATCCAGGGAACAAGGAACACCTAAGAGAAGTAAGCACTTGCATATCAACCTACTGGAAGTTCAAGCTTCCCAAAAGAATTTGACAGGTCACTCAGTAGCCTTGAAGGACAATTTCACTGCTGTGACCTGCACAGACCCTTTGGACAAGCAGGTATGCACCTTGGCTGCCAACAAAATGATAGAGTTGTCAGCAAGATCCATTTTCAACAATAGAAATGTTCTGCCGGATACGCTCAATCACCAGGAGTACGGAGTAGGACCAATGTGGTCCTCACAACAGAAAGGCTTCCAGCTCTTTGGGAATCGCCATCAAAGGACCCGTTTGCTTCCCAGTTGATTCAGAACTCACAGTATACTGCTCTCCAGCTCCAGGACATCTCCCAGTAGACTGCTGTCCAGTGCTTGGAACATCAGCAGTGTTAGAGACAACTTCCAACACACCCATTACTTCTGGATGCTATAGCCTTTCCCCCCATTTACCTAGTTTACTGAGTATCCAAGTCTGTTGACGAAATCGGTCTCAAGACAACCCTGGTGGCTCTACATGCTACATACTGGGTGGTATCTGGATTTGCTGATGCTCCTCTTCAATTTACTGGTATAAATACCCATCTTTTGTTAGTGGAATCATAGAAAAGATATGTCTCTGGTTAGGGCCTCTCTGCAATAGATAGCTGCTCTTCCTCCTCTTCCTTCATTGAGGGAGCTCCTCTCAATTTCTGCCGAAAACCAGACCATAGACTGAAGAACTCTAGTCTTTCCCCTCCAGAGAATCAGCCTTACTCAGAAGTAGTTCCGGAGGTTTTCCTCTCCAAGAACACAAGCAGACCCTGTATGATCCCTAGACCGGGTATTAGAAAGGATCTGACCCCAATACCACTCACGAGCCTTGACCTTGGCGTTGTGAATAGATGTACTGCATGACATTCCGTAAGTCAAGGCTCATTCTCATGCTAGGAAGGCCTTCCTCTCCTTTGATCTGGAGTTTGTGTCAATATTCAGAATTTAGTCGTGCACAACTCCAAATTCAAGTCTGTCCATTCCATCTTTACAAGCAGGCTTAAGGATGACCTGCTCCTCTGTCCTATAAAGGTATGGCAACACTGCCAAGAGAGTTCAGGCCCATTGCGGAGCACTAGAGAATGTCCCCATACTGAAAGAGTAAAGGGGAAGATATCCAAGAACATTGCTTCCTCTGACTTGTGCTCCATCAGGCATGCTGATAAAATGAGGGGATGGAAAAACCCTCCCGGTTTGAGTGCTCTAAGTCGGATATCAGATCTACCCTAACCATTTGGAAGAACCTGTCATTGGTGTTAGTCTTGAGGGCAGGAGTCTGGTACAACAGACATCCTTCGTTGCCCACTTTCTACGGGAGTTTACCCCAAGTCCCAGGGAACCTTATCGTTGGTCATGCGGTAGCTACTCAACAAGAAGCACATCATACAAGATAATGTAAGCCTAGAAGGAAAAGTAAGAATTTCAGGCCTTTCTCCTTTTCTCCCTTGCCCCCTTTGGGGTGTAGCACTCATGTTATATGCTGGACTAGAAATTAGATGCAGGTAAGCTTCATGACCAAGTAACTTTTCTTTAAAGACAAGTTTTGTACTGAAGGATCTCCCACATCCTTCCACACGAAGGGAAGGATGGAAGTAATGTACGCAAACCCATTTCTCATAATGACAGTACATTCAGACAACATATCCTTTCGAATATATGTTCTTCCACGACCGTCTACCAGTGTCGTGGTAGGGACCTAGCCTAATACCTGCATTATCTTCATGCTTTGGTAGTTAGAAGTCGACAGGAGTAATCACTTTGACTCTTGTCATATCCTTGGTTAATGAACCATGTGCCAGTTTGTTGATAGGGACGTCCTCCTAAGGAGGAGTCTCCTATTAAAAGATAATGGTTTGTATTTGTGAAGGAACAGATCACAAATTGGTAGTTATATAAACCTAAGTACTTTGAGTTACAGTGCACTGCCTACCTCAATCACTCCGCAAGTCCTAGGATAAGATCAGAGTGAGGGTTACTGTCTGGTGAATGGGTGGGGCCTACCTTCCACGTGCCAAAAACTACACCTACCTCGCTAAGAGTTGAAACGGCAATTCCAGCATTGCTGCATTCGTGCTCATATTGAAGAACTCGGTTTTGTACTGTCTAGATAGGAAAAGTGCACATTAAAACATTCTGATTTTGCAATAAAACCAAATTCATTTTAATATGAGTATGTATCAAGTGTTGTGTGATAAAACAATTTTTTCCAAGGTGCAAATTGTTAATAATTTTGATTTTATTTACTTGAATTTTACAGTGTATGTGCCATACCACGTATTATAGATCCTTGCATTATACGTTTAGTATTCAAATCTGTACCATAGGTAATTGCAATGATTGGTTAAATTACCAGAAGTCCTTTAAAATAGCAAATAGATTAAGGGAAAAACGTAAGACCGGACTTGTGTCGCACGTAAGCCAACAAATGAGTTGTGATAAAAAATAAGAGATTATAGATAACTTTAAGTTATACTTTTATGATATGTATGGTGGCAAATGAGATAAAATATTAGAATTTTATGATATGTATGGTGGCAAATGAGATAAAATATTAGAATTTTATGATATGTATGGTGGCAAATGAGATAAAATATTAGAATTTTATGATATGTATGGTGACAAATGAGATAAAATGTTAGAACATTTGACACCATAGTTGTTTTGGCTAATTTTTAACTTGGTGCTGGTCCCAAGCCCGGGTAAATGGGGAGGGTTGGCGGTAGGAAAGGCATCCGGCCATAAAAAAATTAGCCAAAACAACTATGATGGCAAATGAGATAAAATTTTAAAACATTGTCTTGATCTTTAATTTCCACAAATTCATTACATCTCTGAAGTAGGATTATAAAACTCTTCCCCTTAATCAACAGGTCTTTGGGTGTTCTTACCTACGTCCTCCTGACGGGATTCTTGCCCTTCGGCGGCGATTCCGACCAGGAGACCTTCCTTCAGATTTCTCGAGGAGAGCTCGACTTCCCAGCAGAATTGTTCGAAGACATCTCCCCTGAAGCGATCGACTTCATGAAGCGTCTCTTGCTCAGACAGCCCGAGTTGGTCCCATCGCCGTTACTCATTCAGCTCTTCATCCATTACTCATTCATCTTTTTCATTCATTCATCCCATTCATTTTTATTTGTTCTTTTCTCCTTTTTTTTTTGACCGATTTCTTCCTTACTTTTTGAGTTCCCTGATGCCACTACCAAGACCTGTAAGTATGTGCTACATACCCGACATTCAGACAATATTTGAAATGTGATAAGGCTCAGAAATGGGTAAGTTGGAATTTCACGAAATGTATAGAGAAAAAGATGGATATGTTTGGGATTTGGGGTTTTTATCTCGGGCCCAATTAAAGGTAGATTTCAGATACCATTGCATATGAACTTTATATTTTAATATTTTTTTATATGGAATTGATATATTACCACAAAATATTAATCCTAGTACCTTGCTCATAAAAAATAAAGAAGTGCAACAGAATTACTTCACAATTAATGTCTATTAAAATTCAAAGATTGGAATGGGGTCGAATTAAAAGTGTCTTTTTCTCTAGACATTTCTCCTAAATATTTGTAAATATGTAAATATTTATAATTACCAAGCTTTTGACGAATATATGTACTTTTTAGATCTTTCTTGTGGGGTACTTGCATATCCACATGTGACCGAGACTAAAACTATTCTGAGAGAGGAAAACGGAGAGAGAGGAAGGATCATAATCAAACAGTTATGGCCGTCTACTTAAGCATTCTTACATTCATTACTTATGATTTTAGATATCAAATAATAAGCCTAAAATCCAGTTATGTAAAACTAGCTTCCTTCGAAAATTTTCCATTATAACTTCTCTGATGTTCATTTGATGTAAGTAAATTCAACATTACCAAAATTATACAGCTTCCTAAAAGCAAATTCAATTACATATGAATGTTTTGACGGATGTTCAACTAAAGTAACCTATGAATCACATATAAATGTTTAAGAAACATATCCAGTCTTAAAGTTGCTATACTTTCAGAGATAATAAAGATAGTTTTAATTTCCCTCGTAACTGCCCCTTATAATTCAAGGAGTTTTCCCAGCTTAATGCTCTTCCTTGAGCCTCTCACAGGACCTTGAGCCCCTCACAGGACCACTTCAGCAGCCTACCAGCTTTATATATGTGATGGGACATTAGCTAGAAACCAAAGACTCGACGAGTTCTTTCTACCATTTTTACTACTGTTTTAACCAAATCTATGCCTGGGCTTCCATTTCTTGGAGTTTTCAAAACCTCTGATCCATAAACACCTATTTCTCTAAGGAAATCTGCTTCCTATCCCTAAGGCCAGTCTACCTTTAGCTGTGTCTTATCTTTTTTACCTGAGATATAGTTATTAGCAAAATAGTTAAAGAAAAAAAATGCCTCCTATCCCGAAGGCCAGTCTACCTTTAGCTGTGTCATATTTTTTTTACCTGAGATATAGTTATTAGCAAAATAGTTAAACTAATTTAGCGCGGCCTCTACTTTTTTTTTACACCAGATTTACCTAAAAACAACTATTTTCATCAGCTTCCACTTTTATTTTTCATGCCGAAATGGAGTATGTTAAATTTAATGCTTAATTTAGGTTTTAATCTATTCTAAACATTTTTTTTTTTATTATTCCGTCATTTATTGCAACATATCCAAAATAAATTAACAATTCCATATTTCATTGCAAATAAGCATTTAGCATATGGTTGTTCCTGTCTGGCTTTATTTTTTTTTTACTCTTTCACCTATCCTTCAGTAATTATTCTCTAAATATGTAAATATATATATATATATATATATATATATATATATATATATATATATATATATATATATATATATTTATATTTATATTTATATATATTTATATATATAATATATATATATATATATATATATATATATATATATATATATATATATATATATATTTATATATATTTATATATATAATATATATATATGTATATATATACATATATATATATATATATATATATATATATATATATATATATATATATATATAAATGTGTGTATATATGTATGTATATCTATGTATATGTACATATACATGTGGGTAAATATATATATATATATATATATATATATATACATATGTATATATATACATATATATATGTACATATATACATATATATATGTACATATATACATATATGTATATATATATATATATATATATATATATATATATATATATATATATATATATATACACATATACATATACATATACATACACATACACATACACTACCTTCAGACTTCAGTCTCATATCTCATATTCACATATTCGTTTTTATCTTCTGTTCACATTCAGACCTAAGAAGACAGTTGAACCAAACTGAATTTCTCCCCATACTATTTCAGTCAGACCTGCAAGCTCGGTCTCATTTCTCTTTACAATTTGAAAAAAAAAAAAAAAAGATGATATGGTTACTCTATTACCAGAGGATAGTTGAACATCATACTTACAACAGGAAAAAAAAAGCATGAAAAATAAGAGCAATGATCAGTAACTAAAAATGCAAAGGCAGTCCCAAATTTGTAGCTCAGTATGTTCAATGTAAATACGGTGTCTCTACTTAACGTAGGTGTTATGGAACGGGGTTTGACCAGTAGTGAATTGGTTAAGGACAAGCATAATCATTTTATCTACCCTTCTTCACTAATTAATAACACCTATCTTCCTGAGAAACGCTCCATCATTGTTAGTTTCTTCTGTACCATCAGTCAAATCATATCCTCATTCACATCTCATTCTTTGGCAGCAAAATAATCTTTACTTTTATCGCTTTTGCCTGCACTGAAGAAATGGACCCCTAGCTATTAACACTTTCATTGTATTTTAAAAAGAAGTGAATGATTCAGTTTAAAGCCATCTGTTATTAGTAAAATTTGCATGTGTGTATGATAAATTCTGGTTTGCTCATGTTTGAAAACAAATTAAATTAGATAAATCTTTGCAAACTATTTCACTTCATTTCACATGCTAATAATTGATCAATTACTTCTCAAGGAATTCCATACTGATTCATTTTAATATATCAATATACAATATGCATTCCAATGTTGTAATAAGTTTAAAAATTTAACTTTTGAAAAGATAGAATATCGAAGCAGCTAATTTAAATGTATCATGATAATTCTACACGAGTTGGTGTGTATGACAGAGAGAGAAAAATGAAACTATAATATGCTTGTCCATGTTCTTCATGAATTATATTCTTTAGTGGTCTATATGCTTGCCCATGTTCTTCCGGAGTTATATTCTTTAGTGGTTCATATGCTTTTCCATGTTCTTCCGGAGTTATATTTTTAAGTGGTCCATATGCTTTTCCATGTTCTTCAGGAATTATATTACGTAGTGGTCTATAAGCTTGTCCATGATCTTCAGGAATTGTAGTCTTCTATGATCTTTAAGGCTATGGTTTTAAATGTGTATCTGCAGTCTCTTTTATGTGATTCAAATAATCTAATCTCTTTTTGATAAAATACTTACAACGTCAAATCCATTTCAGGAGAAGGATGAGTGCAAGGGAATGTCTCAGCCACCCCTGGATGAAGAAGGATATCAAACGACCAACCACTTTAGACATCCCTCCATCAGCTTTGTGCACACCAGCAACCAGTGCTAACCCTAGTATTCCACCAGCACCTGTGCCACCCACCCCAGCACCGTCTACACCAGTAATTGCAGAAACACCCACAGAAATTGTTTCTCCAACTCGGGATATTGGTCTGCCTCCATTCCATCCCAACACACCAGTTAAGCAATATCCCCCATTCTTCGGATCTACATCTACACTCGCTTCCCCTGTCACGGCTATGCCACCTGTACCTCAGACACCTCTACAAAGGCAAGAGTCTCGTCCATACAGACCTAACTTGGATCGCCTGAAAAGCATGTCCAAATCCCGCGAGGTTCTTTCAGAAAGAATTCAGATGTCTAATCTCAAGAAAACAATATCTAAATCCAGAGAAAGGCTTTTTGATGTAAAGCTTGGGCTTTCCAAATCACGAGAGAGGCTCATGGGTCTTCGATCTTTCTCTCAATCAGTTGAGGTTCTTTCAGTTCTTTCACAACTCAACCAGGAGAATGCTATGTACCAGAGTTGCAATAACATTTCTTTGCCCATGGTTGAGCCATCTGATGAGAGTGAAATTCCCTGCAGAATGTACAAAAGTCTAGCAGCCATCGATCAGATTGATGATGAATGCACACACAAGCTTGGGTATTTTGAGTCCAAATTTGCCAAAGGCAGTGAAGAGTACAATGATAGGCTCACAAGACATAATACAAACATGAACAGTTTCATTATCACACAAGATACTCCAAGAGCTATAAGTGACATTGGTAGTGAAGCTCGTCTCCGTGGTGGAGGAAGAGGTGGACGCGGTGGAGATGTATGTGATAGGAGATGCCCGCGCCACACCCACAGACAGCCAGAACCACAGCCTACCCAGAAAATACCCAAGGTGAACAGAGCTGAAAGAATGAAGAGAGATGCCCAGAGAAGACGAAAGGAAAGAAAAGAGAGGGAAAGAGAAGAGAAAGAAAAACAGAAAAGCCACACCGTCACTGATCCAGAGGTGACTACTCGTTCAAGTATTAAGCCACAAGAAAAAACTGATGGAGCGTCTTCACCAGTTGGACGTCGAGGTTCTGTATCACATGTAGAACAACGCTTGGCAGAAAGACACGAGAGACAACAAGAACGTCTTGAAAGGCAAGAGAGAGAAGAAAGGAGAGGTAGCTTTAGTAGCAGAAGGCGTGGTTCAGTAGATATCGACAGGGCAAACTTTAACGAAAAGTCAAAAACAAGCAGACATAGCATTAACCTCGGAGTTTCCCATGAAAGACCAAGAAGTACAACACCAACAAGGAAAAGTAGAAGTAAGAAAGATTCTGATGAAGGGAGTGATGTTTCTAAAGCTTCATCCATGGAAAGTGTGGAGGGCAATTTAGACAGCCCAAGAATTAGCACTAGACGCAAGAGACCCACGTCTTTAGAGCTACCTGAAATTAGAATATTCCAGGATGATGGTAAATCAGAACCTCAAAGAGGAGATGTCAACGATAATTTTGTGAAGCAGGAAGTGCGAGGAGATATTGATGAAGCCTATGTATCATTAGATGAGCCCAGTTCATTAAACCGAAGCAAAAGCATGGAAAGCAATGCATCAAATGAATCTGATAATACAGTCACTGAATTGAAAGAAGAAACGAGAACACAAGATATAATGGAAGCAATACAAAATGCAAGCCTTGCAAAACAAAATGATCCAAAAAATGAAAAAGAAAACTGTGAAATTAAAAATGAGCCCAAGCAGCCAGTGGAAGAAAAGAAGACTTCAGAAGCTACAGAAAAAGTTTGGGAACCTTCCTCAAATTGTGAAAGTGTTAGTTCAACTGAGCTTGCAGTTATTCAAGAGGAGGACTGCCCCCTCACGTTGAAGTCGATAGTACCATCTTACGTGAGGTCAATTTCAACAAGCAGTGATATTGGGAGTATGATCAGTGAAGGAAGTGAAGGTTCTGTTGATCCCGATGAATCTCTTCCTCGTAGTCCCAGCACAGACTCAGAACTCCATCCAGATTGGAAGGGTAGAGGGAGATCATTAAGTATACAGCATGGATATACCCAACCTTCAAAGAACAGAGGAAGATCTAGATCAAATTCCGTTCATCACGAGCCACCTGTCAGCAACCGTGCCAGACCTTGGGGAGGTATCTGCAATGGATCGATTGCAAGAGCTTTGGAAAAATTCAACATTAAGGATGATGACATCACACCTGTGGGCCGTAGTATCCACAATAGGCGTATGTCATCCCCGGCGATGTCTCCATCAACAGAAAATACTCCACCTTTTCAGTAAAAGTATTTAGTCAGCTTACTCACCCACCAAACATGAGAACAAGATAATAATTATTGTACAGTTTATAATAATCTCTGTGAGAGTGTTATTATCTTCTTGAACCTATAAATCAGTAAAGTACTGACACCTCTTTTTCATTGGATTTGTCAGTAAGAGAATGTTTTAATAATTATGATCATTTGTCAAATGTTTACCAAAGCTTGTCCATATCCCCTAGTCAAGTACTTACTTCTTACTGTTGAGAATACTGAATTTTATTCTATTCCAAATAGTAAGTGCTCTTGAAAGAATACTAAATATATTTTAATTTTAATGTTGACTTTAAAGTCGAGTACAGTACTTAAAATGTTGCCAGTGGTATGTTAGATACATCTGCCATAAAAGCTAGACCATTACTCAGGAGGTTATTCAGTAACTGTAACGTTAAGAAACCTCCCCTCATACAAAAATGCCAATTATTTTTAACCAAATGTGCCTTAAGGCTCGGCAGTCAATGAGGCTTAGTTGTTAACTAGAAAACCTACTCCAAATCCCTTGCTGCCAGTCTGTGCACGTCTGACATGGTGCTTGTCATAAAACGGGTAATAAAACTTCCTTTCTTTCTTTGCTGGTGCTACAGCCATTACACCTGAACTTGTCCTTCCACAGTCTTCTTGAGCTTTGAAGCTTCCTTAGTCTAATATTTTCTCTCTTAATTATTTGGCTATTGCTTCTATAATATTTTGTTTATCGTCACCTTACGATTTTTGTGTTGAAATTTGTTGTTGTATCCAATTGTTAGTTCTTGTGTAAAAGTATCTGAATTTCTGAAAAAAAAAAGTATTTTTATAGTGAAAAAAAGATAAAAATCTGCTCATCTAATCATGTCATCATAGGGTATAGATTTCATATTGCATCTTATATTTTACACGAATGTGTTGCCTTCCTGTCTCCTGTCCTTTATATTTCTGAAATTCAACTGCTCTATTCTGTATCTTTATTTTCTAATGTAAACCAATAAAAGCAATAATTGAGGCTCATTGAATATGAAGTCAATTTAAGTGCATTAGTTAGAGAATATGTTAAGTAAAGGAGGATATCTAATTGCTGTCATTCTCATATTCTCATTTTCTTCTGTAAGGGAGCTTGTGAGTATAGTGGAATAACCCTTGTTGTTCTTGGAACAGCAGTTTACAATATTATCTCCTCTCCAGTTCCAAAGAAATTGAGATTGAATGAAAAGCAGGGTAAGGCATCCTCTAAACATTTCTCCAAGTCATGATTTTAGTTTATGTATATCCATATACCAGTTTTTTGTCCATAAATAAAAACTTGTGCGAAAATATCTTGGTCATTTACTCATTCCCTCTGATTGTGTTCTGGTCATAAACTACCATCTGAAGGTAGTCCATTGTTACCGATGACAACATTAACTCTGACGACCAATGGGTCCAATTCTAGTTCTCAAAGCCTTCACCCCCGACGTAATATATATGTCCCCAGTTAGATTTTTTTTCAAATATTAAAAATCGAATTGAGTGCTTAAGCAAATACTAGATCTTATGCTAGTGGTGGAACCTTATTTGAACTATATTGTTATGATCTGGAATAACTGATAAACCTACGAATCTGTTACGTGCACCAAATGCCACAGTCTGCCACTTTTTCTTCACTTTGCTTTGCTAAGAGTGGAAAGTACATGTGTCTATTTTGGTATAGCTAGGCTGGATATACACCCTTGATCGTTAATTTACTTTATACTGTACCAATCGTTGGATGAACACATTTGGAACACTTTAGTGACGTTAGTGATCAGAAGAATCTTTTACAGTTCTTGTGACTTTTAAGGGACCACACCAGTGACTTGGATTTTCTCTGGAAAAGCAAGATGATTCAAGTATAAGTTCTCCTTCAACATCTGAGCAGAACTTATGCATTTTAGAATCGTACAGCAGACATGACACCAAGTAAAATCAAGTTAAAGTAGCTGAGAGACTTATTCAGACAAAAAATATAAGATCAGATGCAAGTGCATTGGATTCAAGATCCGAGTGCTTACCAAGTGGTGAGTGACAAGTGTGGTGGGGTGGTGATGTTGAAGGTGTTCATCATTTTATTTATGATAAAAAAAAAATGAACATATTGGTGGATGCAGGCCACCTAGTGTAAAGGGGCCACTGTTGGTGTTCGAGAAGCTTTTTTTTAGGTTATGTTGAGAGTAGGTTAGAGGCTGTTAGTGTTGATGGTCATTTATAGTGTTTTAGGGAGCACCCAAAATCAAAATTCTTACCATCTGTGATATCAATTGCAGATGACCCTTTCCCCTGAGTAGAGAGGTGCAGAGGATCCTCACAGGTATCCATACATCTGTGCAGTGCAGTGCCAAGTAAAAAGCCTTTCACTCTGATGAGATGCTGGATAGTCTCCAACTGTGAAGAGCAAAGGAAGCTAATAAGTTGTGGTACCTCTGCAAGTGGAGCTCATAAAACAGGTTAGGCCATAAGGGCAGTTCTTTTGGTACCTTGATGAGGAGCATCAAGCCAATCTGGTGGTTGGCCACTTGGTAGTCAGGGAATCACTAGTCAAGGGTCATCATGAATGTCGTCAACACTGATTTTTTGGTCGGCAGTAAGTCAGAAGGGTGGAAAGGCATACCTGTTCATGTTGCTCCAGGGGAGTTAGAAGGCATCTCTCCAATGTTGTTAGTGGTTGTAGAATTGACGAGCAGAATACTGATAGCTTCTTGTGCAGCTGCCTGGAAAACAGGTCAATCAACCCTAGAGACTGACCATGTGCAACAATTGCAGAGAGGCTCATAACTGGAGAAGTATCCCTACTACACACCAATCACAGATGATGCCCCACTTCCCCTGGTAGACATATAGTATATGTATGCTGTATTTTATATATATTATATATATATATATATATATATATATATATATATATATATATATATATATATATATATCCACAATGACACTTCCTCAAATTTTGCGAGGGTAGCCAAAATCCAAACGAGAAATTTTCAGTCTTTAGAGGATTGTTTCCCTCTTGTCCCTCCTTGCCTCATAAGGGACACGGCCAAATTTTACTGGTACTGCTAGAGCGCTACAGCCAACCCGCCCCCATCTTCCACCATGAAATAAGTTTCATATGAGTACACCCCTATTGCCGCTACCTCAGTGGCCGTATACCCCTATTGCCGCTACCTCAGTGGTCGCCTTGTAGCAGCAGAGCCTATCAGAACTGTGTCATAATCGCTCCCCATTAATTTCTATTCTTAGCACACACTTTTGCCTCTCCCATCTATTCTCCTGTTACCTAGGGCTCGCTTCACTCCATCCATGCACCCAAAACCTTAGCATTCCTCTTGCACTTCTCCCATCAGCTCTTGCATTCATCACCTTTTTCAACAGACGATCATTTTACATACTCTCTTCATGGCTAAACCACCTCGACACACTCATGTCCCCTTCAGCTGCTAATTCATTACTCGCTGTTATACTTCGTTCCTAACATTATCCAACTTAAATGCACAAGCCATATTCTTCAGACACTTCATCCCGAACACATCTAGTTTCTGTCTCTCACTTGTCTTTCCCCACAACTCCTATCTCTCGCAGGAATAAAATAATAAAGAGGAGATGGGATTCCCAGTCTCCTCGTCCTCATACGACGCACAAGGATACGTTGTTGCTATGCCCTCACAGTTAGTAGTACTTCTATACGCATCCAGATGTTTTCAAACTACCAGGACTTCTTTACCACTTAACCTTCGCACCATTTCCTTCCTGCACAAGGTGGTAATGAGAAACATAAATATATATGACAACTTTATAAGCTAATGCATCTAAACTTTAGTAAGAAATCCGTTGCATAGATATTCTGATGAAAAGGATTGAAAGAGATTCATACATAAAGTATGTTTAAGTAATATTTGGTATGTAACATAAAATGCGTGAAGTTATGCACTTTTGCAGGAAGGCTTCAAACATTAATAGAGGGAAATAATGAACCAAAAATAATTAGATAGAAAAATATGAGAAGGAAAATAAATTTAAAGGGATAATAGATTAAGAAAAAAATAATGTAAAGACAAGATACTATAGAGAGATTTCATATTAAAGCAAAAATTAATTATAACTAGGTTATTTATAACAAACTTAATAATAGAATTGAAAAGTTAAATTTTAAGGATTTAGAACCATGAAAAGAATAGAAATTTAGAATGCTACAGATAATTTATAGGAGTTGTTAAGGAAATAATGTAAATATGCGAGTTTGTCCTACAGCAGGCCACAGTACTTTATTATACAAATGCCATAATAAAACCTCCTGTACAATTAATCACTGGACTAAATGAAAAGAATGCAGCACATTATTTATGTTTTTAGGAGACTGCGTGAAGGGGCAATCATTAGTTAGTTTGGGATTGGGACGTGTTCGCAAATCAAAAAGATTAGCCCAGGCCAGCTCCATTTGTGGGTGATAAATAGTCTGAAGTAAATTTTGTTTTGTGTCGATTGTATTTTTGTTTCGGTAAATCTTATGCTAGAATTTAAAAAAAAAAAAAAATGGAGCCACGGGTTGTTACACAACCAGGTAAGATAAAGATTTTCAGTTCTGCGGTGTATAAGGAAATATCCAGACTATTGTTTGCTTCCGACTTGAGAGAGGGAGTTACATCATAGTAAGGCGAATCACCATCTGCAAATTCTTATTCTGAAGGAGTTAAGGGTAATAGGCCTAACCTAAATGCATAAGGGTTTTGTTGAACATTTTCGAAGTGCTATGATGTAGGGCAGGATAGGAAACTTGTAGGGTTTTTTTTTTTTTTTTTTTTTTTTAATGAAGCCTCCTCATGATCCTGCCGGTAAGGAGGAAGATCTGTCACCCTACGTTAGGTTAAGAGGGTTTGTGGTTACGTTAAACAGTTGTTTTGTGTTTTCTCTCAACCAAAAACGGATGTTGACTCACATTCTTATGTTGTTCTCCATGTGGGTGCTGTACCTCTTTTATAGGCCTAGCCTAAATGCATGAGAGTTTTATTGAACATTTTCGAAGTGATACAATATAGGTGGTGATAGGAAATTTGTAGGGAGTTTTGATATCAAGCCTCCCAAAGGATTGATCCAACAATAAGGAAAACCTGCCACCCTATGTTAGGTTAAGACGGTGTATGATTACGTTAAACAGTAGTTCTGTGATTTCTCCCAACCAAAAACATGAATGTTGACTCATTCTTATGTTTTTCTTTATGTGGGTGCTGTATCTCTGTAATAGGCCTAACCTAAATGCATAAGGGTTTTATTGAACATTTTCGAAGTGATACAATGTAGGTCATGATAGGAAATTTGTAGATGGTTTTAATATCAAGCCTCCCCAAGGTCCCAATGGTAAGTAGGGGAGACCTATTACCCTACGTTAGGTTAAGAGGGTTTGAGGTTACGTTAAACAGTAGTTTTGTGCTTTCTCCCCGCCAAATAACAGGGATGTTGACTGACCCACATTCTTATGTTGTTCTTCCTGCGGGTGGTCTATTGCTGAAACTACTAATTTCCAATAGAGATGAAGGTATTTTCGATCAAAATGTTGATATTACTGTATCATGAAGAGCCTGTTATATTAGTATCGATAATCCAGACCTGTAAACTAAATTTATGCTTTGCATCAACACATTAAGTATGATGTGCATAAAACCAGATATATTATATAATTAGATGACCCTATAAATATCTAACAAGAAAAGATTAAGATGTTACAACATTGGGTTTTAAGATGAATTTTAATGCAGATCCAAGGTAAAAGCTATTGTATGTCAAATACTGTAACCTACGCTATCTAAGTCCACGCTTACAACATTCCAATTGTTTACCACACCATTATTTTACAATCAATTTGATGATTTCCCTTGTGATATTAGTTGTATCGAGTGGGAAATTCAGGAATGAAAACTAAATCAAATTGGGAAGAGTACAACTTAAAAGGTAAAAGGAAGCCAGACCAAAGGCAATAGAGGGATCAAGTAAGCTACTGTAGAAAAAATTGGGTACCTGCTAAAAATTGTGAGTTCATGGTTCCTATCCTAGATGCTCACTCTGCAATATAATTTTGCAGCAACTCTTATCAGTCAATTGAATCCTTAAGTTGCATTGACGGAGAAGGACCGGATTGACTACTACCCAATTAGGAATCCTAATAAGTGGTGTCAATGATGAATCCCCAGTTCAGTTATAAAGCAGCATTATGGTACAGTTTGAATGTTTTTATTTTCAATGCAATGACAATAAAGGGTCTTATTTCAATATAAACAGAAGATTCGGTTTCAAGATCAGTTATAATGCTATTGTAAATTATGTGACCCATAAAAAAGGAATGCTAAATACTTAGATATGCACACACAAATTCAACCCTTCCTATCCCCTCTGAGTGGTACCTCTTAGGGTATTCCTCTCTCACCATAGGTACCGGGAGTGATCGAGTAGTTATACGTCTGGCAATACCTCTAAACGGGACCAGAAATAAAGTAGAGAACAAACTGAAGTAGAGGATAATTAAGAAAAAAAAAAAGTAAGAAAAAGTAAAGGGACATGGGCAGGACATATAATGGAAATGGCAGATAACAGAATGGGTCCCTAGAGTTTGCAAAAGAAAGAAGGGAAGGAAGAGAAAAGGATGAAGATTAAATAAGGAAGTTTGCGGGTGTGGACTCGTAGAGGTCCTCAAACAGCTGCAAGTGGAAGGACATGTCAGAGGATTTTGTTCTGCAGTGGACAAGTAATGGCTAATGATGATTATACAGTATGGGGTTGCTGTGTTTAGAATTATCTTCATATTTTAATTTTTAATCCGTTTCTATCATTATTACTAGCCAACCTACAACGATAGGTAGGAAAGCAGGATGCTGTAGGCACAAGGGCTCCAACAGGGAAATATAGCCCAGTTAAAAAGGGAAATAAGGATATGCATATGCATTATGAAAAGTATTGAATAACGAATACATGTGGTAACATCCCTGACTGGTGATCTTCAGACTAGGGTTTGAGTCCCACTCAAACTTGTTAGTTCCTTTGGTCACTGCAGCCACACCATCCCACCATCCTTTTGAGCTAAGGATGTAGGTTTGGGGGACTATAGGTCTATCAGCAGCTATTGCCTAGCTCTCTTTGGTCCTAGCTTGATTGGATATGGGGCCGGGTGCTGATCATATGTATATATGGTCAGCCTTTAAGGCTTTGTCCTGCTTAATAGGGCAGTATCACTGGCCCGTGCCTCTGCCATTAACGAGTAGCCTTTAAAACTTTAAAAAGAACATTGAAATAAATGTCATATATAAACTGGGAGAGACTTCACTCGTGTCACTCTATTCAACATGAAAAAAGTATTCGTTGCAAATTTGAACTTGTGAAGTTCCATCTGTTCAGCTGCAAGAAAAGAGGATCATTCCACAATCTGGTCACAGCTGAAATAAAACTTATAGAATACTGTGTAGCATTGAGCCTTATGATGGCTGGAGAAGGCATCTTCTTCCTCCAGGTCCTACCTCATATATATATATATATATATATATATATATATATATATATATATATATATATATATATATATATATATATATATATATATAGTGAGAATGACAGATGCTAGATAGACATTAACAATTAGGGAATGGGTCCCTTGAGATTGCATTTTTTTTTAAAGTAGAAGAAAGAGAAGAGGATGGATTGATGAGCTAAGTAAATTTGGGGGTATAGATTGGCGAAGAAAAATCATAAGCAGACGGAAGGGGAAGAACATGTCTTAGGCTTTAGTCCTGCAATGGGCTAGTTAAGGTTGCTGCTGATGATGTATTAATGTGCACGGACTGTGTGTGTGTGTGTGTGTATATATATATATATATATATATATATATATATATATATATATATATATATATATATATATATATATATATATATATATATATATATATATATAGACACACAAAACATGATTTGCAGATGACAATTTTGTAAAGTGAATCATGGGAGGAATTGCAAATGATGATAGAAAACCTTTATAGAAAAATACAGAAATGTAGGACTGAAAATCAAAATGAGTAAAACTAAGATCATGTTCAATGAAAATGCAGAGACGACAAGTAAGTGTTATGGACGAACCTCTACAGATTTTTATTGAATATACGTACTTACGACAGATGATAAGTGTTTTCCCAGGACACAAGACCGAAATTGAAGGATAAGCATGGAATGGAGAGCTTTTGGTAAAGATAAAGGGGGTTCATGCTACTTTCCATAAATAAGAATATTTAATCAGA
Source organism: Palaemon carinicauda (assembly GCF_036898095.1). NCBI lineage: Eukaryota > Metazoa > Arthropoda > Malacostraca > Decapoda > Palaemonidae > Palaemon > Palaemon carinicauda. The sequence goes on from NC_090733.1 coordinate 144,636,017, forward strand.
TGGTACTACCAGTATTAACTTATGCATCAGAAACTTGGAGCCTTACTAAAGCCTTAGAATAACCTAGGTACAGCTCAAAGAGCTATGGAAAGCATTCACTTATGAGACAGGAAAAGATAAACGTGGATACAAGAGCAAAATCCTATCTTTCTTCCAAAGGAAGGACATGACTGATGCCTTTCTTTTGCTGTGGAATAGTAATGATGATTGTTTTTATTGTTATTATTACTATTATAGTTATTATCGTTATTATTATTATTATTATTATTATTATTATTATTATTATTATTATTATTATTATTATTACTAGCTAAGCTACAACCCTAGTTGGAAAAGCAAGATGCTATAAGCCCACGAGCTCAAACGGGAAAATAGCCTAGTGAAGAAAGGAAACGGAAATAAATACACTACAGAAGTAATGAACAATTAAGATAACATACTTAGGAACAATAATAATATTAAAATTGATCTTTCATATATAAACTAAAATACCCTGTAAAAACAAGAGGAAGAGAAATAAGATAGAATAGTATGCCTGAGTGTACCCTCAATCAAGAGACCTCTACTCCAAGACAATGGAAGACCATGGAACAGAGGCTATAGCACTACCCAACATTACAGTAGAGAACAATGGTTTGAGTTTGGAGTGTCCTTGAAGAGCAGCTTATGATAGATATGGAGTCTGTTCTACTATTATCAAGAGGAAAGCAGCCACAGAACAATTATAGTGCAGTAAACCCTTCGTAAAACAAAATAATAATTGTTTGGTAATCTCAGTGTTGCCATGTGTATGAGTACAGAGGAGAATGTGGAAAGAATAGGCCAGAATATTTAGTATTTGGGTAGGCAAAGTAAAAATGAGGCATAGCCAGAGAGAGTGATCCAATGTAGTATTGTAGCCAGTCAAAGGACCCAATAATTCTACGGGTATTATGTACCCGTATATATATATATATATATATATATATATATATATATATATATATATATATATATATATATATATATATATATATGAAGTTAATTGGGATATGGAAATGTACTTGTGAACATAGTTTATATCCCACTTTGTTAAGCTAATAATAGTAGTTAGATATTTTGCCATATCTTTTAGAAATATGTAAAAAAAATATAGGGAAACTAAAGAGATAAGAACTTATAGAAAGGGAGGATTTGAGAGAATTGAAATATAAGTTTCAAATGAAATTCGGAGAAAAAGAGAACAAAGATTACAGTTAATGTTTATAAATGACAAAGGCAGAAGAAATTACATAGGTAAATTGAACACTAAGGAAGCTGTCATAGTAATAAAGACAATGTTTAATATGATCGACTTAAAATTATAGAAACAAGAATTTATATCTTTTGTTAGTTGTGGAGAGAGGCAGGTGATATAACAACACATGTTTGTTTATAGAGAATTAAGAAAATTTGGAACTAGTAGCAAAGAATTGAGGAAATTAGAATTGGGAACCAAAGAAGTTGCCAGATATATTATACATGCTATGGAAGTTGAGAATAAAAGTAGAAGTTAACTATTAATATTTAACCTTTTACTGTAGCTTGTAATGCTTTACACCTATGTATCTACTGTAATAGTGTGGTTACATCCACAATCACTGTGTTATGATCCTTGTGTAATGATGATGAATCTGGTCCTTGAAATCGACCTAGGTTACATTAGCCCGTAAGAAGAAGAAGTTGACGGAGGGTAACAGCAGGGCCAGATGGACTAAAGCCAGACTACTACAAAGCAATGATGATGAGTGATATATGCAAGAATACACTAGTGAACTGCTACAAAGAGGAACTAGCCAGCAAAGAAAAACCCAAAAGCTGGAAAGAATCCAGAACAAAAATGTTAAAAAAGAAAAACAAGCCAACAGCAAAGGAATTGAGACCTATAGCTCTCACAAATGTATCATATAAAATATACATGGCTTTTATCAAGGATGAAATAGAAAGGCATTTAAAAAGTAATAATGCCATAGAGGATAGTCAAGCGGGATTTACAGAAGGAGGAAGGATTGAGGATAATATATTCATCTTACAATACATGGTCGAAGAAACTTTCAAAAATAAGAAAAAACTCATAGTGGCCTCTTTAGATTTCAAAAAAGCTTTCGATTCCATAAAAAGGGAAGCACTGATAGAAACATTAAAGCAATACAAAGTACATACTAGTATAATTAACTCTATAGCTGAAGTGTATGTGGGAGACTCGACTACATTAGACATAGGGGAAAGAGTAGAACAAAAATTGAGCGTAAGTAGTGGAATAAAGCAAGGCTGTACTGCCTCTACAACATTATTCAAATTAATTACTTATCAGATTATAAAACAAGTAGAAAGGGAAGGTAATGGTTTTAAAAATGATATTATAAAGCTAGTAGTATTATTTTTTGCTGATGATGTCCTAGTGCTTGCTGAGAATATAGAGGATGCTGAATTAAACATAAGGAAAGTGATAGATATAGGAAAGCAGTGTGGTTTAGACATAAATAGAGACAAAAGTAGCGTACTTATATATAATATGAAGGAGAAACCAGATAATATAGAGGGAATAAGAGTAGTAAGCAATATTAAATACCTAGGTATCAAGGTAGATGATGGTAGGAATATGTTCAAAACACAGAAAAGTGAAATGATAGTTAAGGCACAAAAGCTAGCCAATCTTACTTATTCGATCATAGAAAAAAGCTGTAATAAGATACTGATAGGAAAAACATACTGGAAAAGTGTAGCACTACCCTCTATATTATATGGAACAAATGTGATTAACTTAACAGAAACGGAAATAGAAAAGTTGCAGAGAATAGAGAATGGAGTGTATAGAAGGATGTTAGGGGGTGTAAGGAATACAGCAATTGTAGCCTTGAGAGGGGATGTAGGAGCATCAGCTATGAAAACAAGGGTAATGGATGGTAAGCTGAGGTACCTTAATAGCATTTTTAAGGGAGAAAAGGACCTACTTACAGCAATAGTCAATGATATGGAAGAAAAAGAGAGGAAGTGGTGGATGCATGTGAAGAAGTATGCTGAAGAATGTGGGATGGCGATGAGAGAAGTCAAGAGATGTACGAAAGAGGACATAAAGAAGAGAACAAGAGAATGGGACACAAGCAAATGGAAGAGTGAAATGGAGTGTAAGGAGAGTTTAATTTTGTATAAAAACTGGAAAAGTGAAATCAAGGAGGAGGAAGTGTATGACAATACATTTTCGTCAATTTTATTATTTAGAGCAAGGACAAACTCATTGGGCTTGAATATAAGAAACAGACACCAAGATGGAAATATAAACTGTGTATTCTGTGATGTAGAAGAAAATGCTAACCACTTTATATTATATTGTCCACAGTTTAGTGATATAAGAATAAAAACAATTGAGCTTCAACAACCATACAAAGAAGATAGTGCACAAACAGTTGGAAAATTCCTTTTTTGTGAAGAGAATATTGAAAATAAGAAAAGTATACTACAACAAATGTGGATGAAAAGAGAAAAACGAGTGAAAATAAGGAACACACAAAACTAAAAGACACAGAGGCGCCGTTGTAAAGGCTATGCCTCACCCCAGAACCTGAACCTGAACCTGAACAGAAGAGCGGGAATAAGTGAATGATTAACAGTTCATTCTAATTTTGTAGTACGATCTCCAAATTTTTGTCTTCGTTATGGATTTATCCAAGTATACCGAAAAGAACTGGGAGAATCTCTATGTAGATGCAGATGTTCCGGAAGTTTGTAAGAATGAGCCCTGTGTTCTAGGTGTTGACGAAGCTGGAAGGGGACCTGTTTTGGGTAAGTCTGTCAGCTCATTTTGTTATTGTTATTGTACTTCAAAATATGGGACAATTATTAGATAAAACCAAGATTTGATTCGTGACATTAAAATTATATTTACATTATAGTGTTTCGTATGAAACTAATTTTCGTTAATTGTTAATAAATAATTTTTTACACTAGCACCACCACCATATACGGTGATGCATGTATTGGGGTGTAGGAGCCTTTGTATATCAGCGGTCAGTTCCTCACGCATTGATTAAAAATGGACATCGACTAACCTCGACTTTCCCCCCCTAACCTAACCTACAAGTCGTGTCCTTACCTACTTACCTAACTGAGGGGCTAACGCCCCCCTGCGACCCCCTTTACACTGCCGTATTCTAAGTTAGACGTAATCATACATGCAGGTGGCCGCTATCATACATACACCTCTGGGTGTATGTATAACGACAGAATTCCCTATTTTCAACCTGATCGCAAACTTGTATAAAAAAGAAAAAACTTCAGTATGTTCGCGTATCCCTAGTTAAATACTTTACCTATATAGTGTAGAATTATATTGAAAATCATCTAAATTGCTATGAAATTTATGCCAAACAAGTTCTGTACCTCACTCCCTTAGTTCATAGATTTCATTGTGGATAACGTTTGTATTTGTTTCAGTCGTGATTTAGCGGCAAAAGCCTGAACTAAACATTGGGCTCGGTAATTTAAAGCGACCCAATCAAACACTGCCTGGCTGGGGAAATTGCCGGAGTGCTTTTTTTTTATCCAGTCAGAATTTAATATATTCAGAATTCGAACAGGGTAGTGGGAGCATTAGGCGGGGTGTGGGATGCTCATTCTTAGCCCCCGGAGACGCAAAGAGGGCAACTTTATTGGTGCAAGAGCGAAGAAACTCGTGATTCATTTATAATTTCATTGTATGATAGGTTCTTCGCTATGTACATTATCCTGAAACGATATTTGAAGGATACTGGCTGTAAACGGAAGCCGTTCCTAGAATTAGTCAAACTTGTTTGGTGGTCAATGTCCGTGATTCTGGAAGTCCTGCTCGGTCCCATCATCCCATTCTTCGCTAATTGCCAGTTCATCTCACCCACCACAAAAAAAGATGATGTAATTTGTGAAGAAGATACCACGCTCCTCCTCTAGGTAAGTAGGTAAGGACACAGCTCGTTGGTTAGGTTAGGTAGTGTTATCGTGTAGAAGTTATGCAGAACACCCAACACAGGTTTTGTAGTACAATGGCCATGGCTTACCTAGAAAATTTGTAGGAAATTTAGGGTGTATGTGTGATAACAGCTATCTATGTGCGATGATGGGTGGCTAAGAATACAGCAGTTTAAGTTAGTGGGTAAGGACACGGCTTGTAGGTTAGGTGGTCACTGATATACAAAGGCTCCAGAAATTCCTATTTTCTATGCTCTTAATCACTCTGAGATTTACCATTTGTTGCAAACCACTAGTTTTCCCCCTTTTAAATTATCTTTTGTTCCAACACGGAGTACTTACCTCGAACTGCTTTCTTAGGAGTATTTGGGATCTCCTCCCATCCGACCAGAATTTTGTGTAGTTTACCCTATTCCCGTTCTCTATGCGGGGTAATCTCTGGCGGAGTGGTACGCGCCCAGAGATGACCCGGGGTCAGAGAGCATGCTTTCTCAGGTCTCGCTCCTCAGTAAGTTTCTGGTCGCGTCGGCGTTAACACACTGACGCTCTCTCTCTAACCCAGTGCGACCCTTTGTGTTCCACGTGGTCCCTTGTGTGTTTCCCTTCCTTTCCCTCTGTGTTCCTGTGTCTCGCGGTATATTACTTGTTCGTTATGGAGCAGCCCCGTCGTTGCCCTGGGCCTATGGCCGGCAAATCGTGTGACGCTTTTCTCTCAAAACCCGAAGTTGACCCGCACTCCTTGTGTTCGTCGTGTAGGGGCAGTGTGTGTTCCCCTACAGCCACGTGTCCGGAGTGCGAGTCCTGGAATTAAGTGCAGTGGGTGCGTTACGGCACGAAAAAGAAGAAAGCCTCTCGACAGTCCCCGAGGAAGTCCAACATCTCTTCGCCTCTCGCTTTGCCCGGCGTCCCGTCGGATAGAGCTTCTCTACCTTCTCCCCCTACCCAGAGTAGGGGTCGAGGTAAGTCTGTTGCGGGGAAGCGGCCGGTGGCCCTTCCCCAGGAGTCTAAATTACCAGACAGTGGTATTGTGTCTTCTGTCCAGGCCCCCCGCCTGAGGGAGGGACTGGTGTGTTTTCGGGGGTCGGGGCCCTGAACAAAAGGGGCCCCGTATCTTCGGAAGATCCTATGTGGGGAAAGATGGCAGCAGCTTCTTCTTGGGGGCTTTTCAGGTGCGTCAGAAGCCGAGGGCGACGCCGAGAAGGACGACTCGCCGCCATCAGACGCCCTCGTGTGGGCGCCTCCCAAGACTCCCTTCAGATCACCCCACAGAATGGAAGAGGAGTTCGAGGCCTGGTTCCCAAACGAGGAGCTCCCCTCCAACACCGTCAGCGTCGTTCCCAGCGGTTTTTATGGAGCCTGCGTCGTCGACCGGGCCCCATGCAGAACCGACAACGACACGTTGACTTTCGGACCCTCCAACGAGACCCTACAGATCCGCGGCTTCCTCGTTTGAGGCCTACTCTTACTCGTCAGATGAAGGAGCCCCGAGAGACCATAGTAGGCGATGGGCTAGGTCTTGCAGGAGACGATCACATTCGCGCTCGTCTTCAAGACCCCGCCACGTGGATAGACGTTAAAGGTCCCCCAGGAGGAAGTTCAGGAGAAGTCTTTCGCCGGAGGAAGAATGGGTGCGGGTTTCCATCCCACGTAGCCAACTCCTGGGGGCGGCAGCCGTCGTGGGCACCTCGGGATGGCTCCCCAGACCCCGATCACCAGTAGGATTCATCGTTGGGAGCAGATTTGACCGGCGGAGGAGCTCGTCGCATCAGACGTTGAGGGACAGGCATAGGTCTGCGAAGGTTCCGACTCCATCCGCCCAGCGGGGAGAGTCGCCCCTTTTGCGCCCCTTCGGTCTGTCAGCTGCGTCCCTCCTTCAAGATCTCCAAGGAGACGTCCAAAGCGAGAGAGGTTTGTTTCCTCGACGGGCAAGCCCGCGGACCCCTGGTCCTCCAGGAGAAGGGAGAAATCAAGGACGGAGACCTTCGTCCCAGCGGCGATGCCCATCCTACGGCCTGTAGCGAGGGAATCGGACCACTCCAATAGGATGCCACCTCCTGGTACGGCTCCCTCCGTCGGAGGTCCGCCGTCACGAGAACTAGGACCCCCCGCGGACAAGAGAGAGGACGGGGAAGAAGGCTCTCCAGTGGAGGTTTCCGCTTACCGGAGAGTCATAGGCCTCATCCGACGACACCATAGGCTGGATGAACCGGAGCCCTCGTCTGACGACTACTGGCGCTCGAGCCTCAACAGGATGGTGGCTGCCCCTGTTCAACAGAAGCCCTCACTAGCGCTCCCGGTGGCTAGAGACGTGAAGCTGGGGTTGGCACATGTCAGCAAGGTAGTGGCTAACCATGCAGAGGCCCCCAAGAGCCAGAGTGCCTCTAGGCTTCTCCAGGGCCTAAAGATTCAGTCGCGGTTCTACCTCCCGGAAGGCCACCGCATGGGACCCTGCGCAGTAGAACCAGCAGTCGCCATCTTGGGACAAGGCGCAGCAGAAGAGAGGGCGACCACAGCCCCAGTTTGTTTCTCACCAGCGGAGACCGCCATGATGGAGGAGCTGTCCAGGGACCTGGTGCATGTGTCATCCTGGCTGGATTGGTGGGCTGCCACGCTGGTAGCGTTCCAATCCTCGTACGACCTAGCGGTTCCGGAAAATCAGGCCTTGCTGAAAGAGCTGTTTGGCTCGGGAGGTAAGGCCCTGAAGTTCCTGTCCTATCAGTCAATTACGCAAACCGCTAACTGGATCCTGAGAAAGAGGGACACTGTACTCAACAAACTGGTAAGGCAGCTCCCCGACAGAGAGGCCAGGTCCCTGAGGAGTCTTCCACTGTGGGGCGAGACTGTCTTCCCCCTCAAGGAAGTAGAAGTAGTGATGGGTATGGTGAGGAAGTTAAAGGATGTAGGGGAACCGAGACCTCCTCCAGCAAGAAAACCCAACCATAGGAGACCTCCTTCGGACGTCCCTCTTCCTCCTCCCGCCTTACTTAACCAGCCCAGGAGAGACGCTCCTACTACGTCCTGGCAGCAGTCTTCTCAGCCCTCCCGTAGGGGATCTGCAACCACGCAGTCAACATTTAGGCCCTCCTACTCGGCCTCCAGAAGAGGGTGTTCGGGCCATGCCTCCTGAAGGAGATAGGGAGGGAGGCCCCCTACTCCTGCCGAAGCCTCAGGTGGGGGGATGCCTCAAAAATTCTTGGCAAGCATGGCGGGACCACGGGTCGGATCCGTGGACCGTGACGGTCCTGAAGGAAGGATACAGGTTGCCCTTCCGGGCGGAACCCCCACCTCTGATACCAGATCTACAGGCAGAATGGTTGGCACCGAAAGACCCCCTGAGAAGGATAGCCCTGCAAGAAGAAATCTCTGCTATGCTAGCGAAAGGGGCAATGGAGCCAGTCAAGAACCCAGGGCCAGGGTTCTACAGCAGACTCTTCCTGGTGGAGAAAGCGACAGGGGGATGGAGACCAGTCATAGACCTCTCAGCCCTCGACAAGTTCGTGTGCAAAACCGATTTCAAGATGGACACTCCGAAGTCGGTCCTAGCGGCCTTGAGGGAAGGAGACTTCATGATGTCGATAGACCTCAAGGACGCATACTTCCAGATCACTGTCCACCCCTCCAGCAGGAAGTATCTAAGAGTGAAATGGGGTACCCAAACGTTGCAGTTCAAGACCCTCTGTGTCGGTCTATCCACAGCCCCCCAGGTCTTCACGAGGATCTTCGCGACAGTCTAAGCCTGGGCACACGAACAGGGTATCCGCCTGATTCGGTACCTGGACGATTGGTTGTTGCTTTCAGACTCAAGGGAAGTACTGAGGGGGCAAGGCGCGAAACTCTTGCAGTTCTGCAACGTCCTGGGTATCACCATCAACCTGGAAAAATCCCAATTGATACCGTCCACCAGGATGACCTAGCTCGGGATGGTCCTGGACTCCCGGTTGGCGAAAGCATTCCCTTCCGCAGAGAGACTAGACAACCTGAACCAGATCCTACGGCCCTTTCTGTCGGGTCAGCCCAGGAGGACCAAGGACTGGCAGTGACTGATACGTCATTGGAGAAGCTAGTCCCTCAGGGGAGACTCAAGCTCAGAGGAGTTCAGTGGAACCTGAAAGAAGCCTGGAACCAGAGAGACTCCCCTCACAAAGTAGTTCCAGTGACCACGGAAACGAAGGAGGTCCTCGAGTGGTGGATCGATACTTCGAACACCCTCAAGGGGATGCCCTTCGCGGCCGACCCTCCGGAGATGCTCCTCTTCACGGATGCCTCCAAGGAGGGTTGGGGTGCTCACCTCCTCGACAGTACAGCGAGAGGAAGGTGGGGACCCGAGTAGAAAAACCTGCACATCAATTGACTGGAAATGATGGCCGTGCAGAGAGCGTGTCTGGAGTTCGTCCAGAAGCTCCGGGGGAACACCGTGGCGTTGATGTGCGACAACGCCACCGTAGTAGCGTACATAAAGAAGCAAGGAGGTCTAAAATCAAAGGAGTTGTGCGGCCTCACGTTGGAATTTCTGGAATGGGCCGAAAGGGAGCATATCAAGATCTCGGCCAGGTTCATTCCAGGGAAAAGGAACGTCCTAGCCGACGGCCTCAACAGAGTGGGTCAAGTGGTGGAGTCCGAGTGGTTCCTCCACCCAGAAGTGGCCAAGACTCTGATCCAGAAGTGGGGTTCGCCGGTAATAGACCCCTTCGCCACGAGACTAAACGCACAGCTCCCAGTGTTTGTTCTCCTGTGCCAGGCCCGGGAGCAGCGTTTGAGGACGTCTTCCAGCATCCCTGGGACAACCTTGACGTGTATGCCATCCCTCCCTTCGGAATGATCAGACAGGTTCTCAACAGGGTGAGGAGAGCGAGCAACCTGTGGATGACTTTGGTAGCGCCCTGGTGGCCGGAGAGAGAGTGGTTTGCAGACCTAAAGGAACTGGCGCGTCTTCCACCTTGGCCCCTTCCGGACAGGTCAGACCTGCTCCGGCAACCACACTTTCAAAGGTTCCACGAGAACCCTCGGTCCCTCTGCCTTCATGCGTAGAGGTTATCGAGCGTCTCCTGAGTAAGGAAGGCTATTCGGCGAAGACGGCAACGAGGATGTCGGGTTACCTGAGACGATCTTCGGCCGCTGTGTACCAGGCAAAATGGGCTACCTTCACGAGGTGGTGCGCCGCTAAGAATATCAAGCCGTTGAGAGCCTCGGTCCCGGAGATAGCCGACTTCTTAGTCTATCTCAGGGACGAGGCAAGCATGTCCATCCCAGCCATTAAAGGAGTTAGAGCAGCCCTAGGTCAAGTCTTTCTCCTGAAAGGCATCGACCTAGGTTCCTCCAGACACATCTTGATGCTCATCAAGAGCTTTGAGCAATCATGCCCTGCGCAAGAGGTTAGAGTGCCCAGTGGGACGTGGCTAGGGTCCTGAAGATGCTGTCCGAGCCTCCCTTCGAACCCCTAAAGGACATCCTAGAAAAAGAGCTCACTCTCAAGACAGTTTTCCTGTTGGCACTAGCATCGGCAAAATGGGTAGGGGAACTTCATGGACTTTCATACGAGGTGTCACACATCCTTCGTGGCCAAGACCCAGAACCCAGCAGTCTGGGACCCCAAGTTTGAAGGATTCTCGGTGCCGGCAATCCCACATTCAGGCAACCCCAAGGACTTGCAGCTGTGCCCTGTCAGAGCAGTATGGATGTACTTGGAGAGGACGGCCAGGCTGAGGCCCGAAGTCAAGAATCTGTTTGTTTCTTCAGGTTTGGTGAAGAAGCCGGTATCCAAGAACATGATATCCTTCTGGTTACGGCAAGTGATCAGGAGAACCTACAGTAGTGTAGGAATCCCTATTCCAAGTAAACCCAGGCCCCACGACATCAGAGGACCGAGTACCTCTCTGGCCTTTGAGAAGAACATGGCAGTGGGCCAAATCCTGAGGGCTGGTACTGTACTTGGACCAACCAGTCGACCTTCACAGCTCACTACTTGAAGGAATGCTCGAGGAGGTCCTTGGACGGGTTCTCCCTCGGTCCCGTCATTTCAGCGCTTCAGAAGATTTAAAGGTATAGCCCCAGGGAACCCACGAGCAGTAAGTCCAAGAGACAGAGGTTCCTTTTCCTTACTCCCCCCCCCCCCCCCCATTACCTTTCACCTTCCCTAAAAGGGACTCGGAAGGCCTTTAACTACCATGAATTCACCGTCACTGAAGAAATACGCTTCCAAGGCGTCTTTTACAGAGGTAAGCCACTTAGACACTAAGTTAGTTTTTTGGGTAGTTTTCCCTTTTTCAATATTAAACTTAGCCGGTGATTATATAAGCTGCAGCTCTGCTGCCCGACAGAAAAACTCTACGGTCAAAATACGCCAGCGATCGCTATGCAGGAGGGGGTGTACATCAACAGCGCCATCTGTCGAGCAGGTACTTAGTACTCCATGTAAACAAAGAACCAATTTTCTCTCTGTCGTGCCACCGGCAAGACCTACTAAATTCGCTGTTGCTTACTGGATTGGTTTTCACAGATTTTGGTGAAGTACACATTTCTAGTTATTAGCTTTCGCTTTGCAGAGGTTATCTTCAATACATCCTTGCTTTCTTTTATTGATTTTTGGATTATTTGTTGACGACTTGGATAGATTTTGAATTCCCCTTTGACTAATTCAAGATGGCTGACCCTTCTCAAGTCCCTAAATACAGAAAGTGTAGTGCTAGGGACTGTTCAAGGGGTCTTCCGAAGGCCTCTATCGATCCGCACACCGTTTGTTCCAATTGTCGGGATAAAACCTGTCAATTGGAAGATCGATGTGAGGAATGCGTTGGGCTTTCGGAATTCGATTTTCTCGAATTCCTGAAATATTCACGTAGGCTAGAGAGAGATAGAGTCAGGAGAAGTTCATCTCGCTCCGTTGATATTTCCTCTCCTCATGCCCCACAACCTATTCCTTCCCCTGTAGTGGTTGCTCCTGATCCCCCTTCTAGCACTCAACAACCTTCGATGGCAGATATGATGCGTGCCATCCAGGCTCTGGGTGAGAGAGTCGAGTCATTGGCGAGTGACCGTAACCAACTCATGGCAGACGTCAAGGAGTTGAAGGGTAAGAGCGCAGTGGGTAGTGACAAAGTGAGTGGTAGTGTTGTGGAAAGTGTTAGTGTTGCGCTTGAGGGTGCGTCTGTTCGTGCCTGTCGTCCTCCCAGTCCGGGACCTCTTGCAAGCTCCCAAGCCCAGGGGAGAAGCAATGTCGTACGACCAAAGGGTTCGACAGGCTTTAATCAGCGGACAGACGTTCCCTCCGTGGTTTCGGACGTATCTTACCAAGATCGCCCCACCCACAAGAAGACGAGAGAGCCCATTTATTCCTCGTCTGCGGAAGATGTTTCTCGGAAGAAACAATGGACCAAGGTCTCACGGCCTCTTAAACGCAAGTCGGTCCCTTCCGCGCAAGTCCAACGGCCCAGTTGTAGCCCCTGGGTCAGTTCGGACTCGCTGCAGTCTTCCGATGACTGCACACCTCCTAAGAGAGGCAAAGCGGTACCGCAACAGGCAGTAACACTGTCTGTTGCCGCACCTGCTACTGTAGACCCTAAGTGGTCTTTGCTGCAGACCATGCAGACGCAGTTAACGTCATTAATGCAGGACTTTCGTGTGGAGAAGGTTGACGCTGCACCACCCGTTAGCCTACAACCAACCTCGGTTGTGCGTCCAGTGGACGCTGAGGCTACCTTCTCCCGCACTCCAGCTGTGAGAGTCCCGCCACCCATGCGCAGTGTACCCTGCCAGCCGCATGTTGACGTTCAGCGACGCACGGAACCCTCCGTTGACGTTCGCGAGTTACAACAACAACCTAAGTTGTTTTGTTTTGACGCGGTGCGTCAACCTCCGCAACCCAGTGTGGTTACCACTACTCGCCCACAGCAGACTAGACAGTCAGGAGTAGACGCTTTGCGCCCCCGCGCTGCTATGGTTGTTGCCAGCTCACAGACTGGCCAACAGTTCCATGACGTTGCGTCCAGTGCAGTCACGCATGCACCCGTGCTGCCGGACTCAGCTGACCAGCCAATTCCTACTCCTTTGCCGCTTCCTCCTCAGTATTCAGACGATGGACTCTCTGATGATGACGACGCTGCACACTTTGACGACCCGCATACGGACATCGACGAACCCAAGACCACGCCTCCCTCCTTGGACTTTAGGAAAGTTCTTGCACTGTTCAAGGAGATGTATCCTGATCAGTTTGTTTCTGCAGCCCCACGCTCTCCTCCATCTGAGTTCGCTTTAGGCACGCAGTCATCCGCGCCTGCCTTTACGAAGCTCGTCCTCGCCCGCTCGTCTAAGAGAGCTTTAAGAGTGTTGGGAGATTGGATGCAGTCCAAAAAGCACCTTGGGAAGACAGCATTCTTGTTTCCCCCTGCGAAACTCGCTTCCAGATCGAGCGTCTGGTATGCCACGGGAGAAGTTCTCGGCTTGGGAGTTCCTGCCTCTGCCCAGGGCGACTTCTCAAGTCTAGTAGACTCTCCCCGCAGGCTAGCCATGAGACGCTCCAAGATTTGTTGGACTCCTTCAGACTTAGACCATCTGATGAAAGGAGTGTTCAGAGCCTTCGAGGTTTTTAACTTTTTGGATTGGTGTTTGGGAGCGTTGAGCAGGAAGACCTCCCCTTCTGACAAGGAAACTTCCATGCTCATTATGTCCTGCATGGACAAGGCCATACGGGACGGTTCCAGTGAGCTTGCGGCTTCGTTCGTTTCCGGGGTCCTCAAGAAACGGGAAAACCTTTGCTCCTTCTTGTCAGCTGGAGTAACACAATGTCAGAGATCGGAACTTATGTTTGCTCCTCTCTCAAAGTGCCTTTTCCCAGAGGAGTTGATCAAGGAGATTGCTGCCTCCTTGATTCAAAAAGACACGCATGACCTGGTTGCGTCATCTGCCCGCAAAGCCACCCCTTTGCCTACCGTGTCTAGACCCAGGATGGATACTCCAGCGTCCAGATTTATTCCGCCCTTTCGTGGCAGAGCCTCCAGCAGAGGAGGTGCTCGTGCCGAAGGGAGACGTGGGATTAAGAAGAAAGGTACCAAGTCCTTTAAAGGCAGAGTCTGACAGCAGTGGGAGCCAGACTCAAGAACTACTGGCAGTCCTGGGAGAACAGGGGCGCAGATGCACAATCTGTGAAGTTGCTCAGAGAAGGGTACAAGATCCCGTTTATGCGCAAGCCCCCTCTAGCAACATCTCCCATCGACCTCTCTCCCAGGTACAGAGAGGAGGACAAGAGACTAGCTTTGAAGCAAGAGGTGTCTCTCTTACTAGAAAAGGGAGCGGTAGTCAAAGTCCGGGACCATCAATCCCCGGGCTTCTACAACCGTCTCTTCTTAGTGGTAAAGAAGACAGGAGGGTGGAGACCGGTGCTAGACGTCAGTGCTCTGAATGTCTTTGTCACAAAGCAGACGTTCTCCATGGAGACGACAAAGTCTGTGCTAGCAGCGGTCAGGAAGGAAGACTGGATGGTCTCTTTAGACCTAAAGGACGCTTACTTTCACGTCCCCATCCACCCAGATTCCCAACCTTTTCTAAGGTTCGTTTACGGGAAGGTTGTCTACCAATTTCAAGCCCTGTGCTTTGGCCTAAGCACGGCGCCTCTTGTCTTTACGAAACTGATGAGGAATATTGCCAAATTCCTGCATTTAGCGGACATCAGAGCCTCCCTCTATTTGGACGACTGGCTTCTAAGAGCCTCTTCCAGTCGTCGCTGTCTGGAGAATCTAAAGTGGACTCTAGATCTGACCAAGGAATTGGGTCTCCTGGTCAATATGGAAAAGTCCCAACTGGTCCCATCCCAAACTATAGTGTACTTAGGGATGGAGATTCACAGTCAAGCTTTTCGGGCTTTTCCGTCGGCCCCCAGAACAAGTCAAGCCCTAGGATGCATCCAGAACATGCTAAAGAAGGACCGATGTTCAGTCAGACAGTGGATGAGTCTGATAGGGACGCTTTCATCCCTGGACCAGTTCATTGCGTTAGGGAGACTGCACCTCCGTCCCCTTCAATTTCACCTAGCTGTTCACTGGAGAAAGGACAAGACGCTAGAAGCGGTCTCGATCCCCATTTCCGAGAAGATGAAGTCATCACTGACTTGGTGGAAGGACAACATCTACCTCAGAGAGGGTCTGCCCCTGGCTGTTCAGACCCCCAACCACGTTCTCTTCTCGGACGCATCGGACACGGGCTGGGGTGCGACATTAGACGGTCGGGAATGCTCGGGAACTTGGAACTCGAATCAAAGAGCGTTACACATCAACTGCAAGGAGCTACTGGCAGTTCATCTGGCCTTGAAAAGCTTCAAGTCCCTCCTTCTAGGCAAGGTGGTGGAGGTGAACTCAGACAACACCACGGCCTTGGCGTACATCTCCAAGCAAGGAGGGACCCATTCTATGACGTTGTACGAGATCGCAAGGGACCTCCTCACCTGGTCAAGAGATCTAAACCTGTCTCTAGTAACGAGGTTCATTCAAGGCAACATGAATGTCAGGGCGGACTGCCTCAGTCGGAAGGGTCAAATCATCCCAACAGAGTGGACCCTACACAAGAATGTGTGCAAGAGACTATGGGCCACATGGGGCCAACCTACCATAGATCTCTTTGCAACCTCGATGACCAAGAGGCTCCCAAATTATTGCTCGCTAATCCCGGATCCAGCAGCAGTTCATATAGATGCTTTTCTACTGGATTGGTCCCATCTAGACCTTTATGCATTCCCCCCGTTCAAGATTGTCAACAAGGTACTGCAGAAGTTCGCCTGTCACGAAGGGACAAGGTTGACGTTAGTTGCTCCCCTCTGGCCCGCGAGAGAATGGTTCACCGAGGTACTTCAATGGCTGGTGGACGTTCCCAGAACTCTTCCTCTAAGAGTGGACCTTCTACGTCAGCCACACGTAAAGAAGGTACACCCAAGCCTCCACGCTCTTCGTCTGACTGCCTTCAGACTATCGAAAGACTCTCGAGAGCTAGAGGCTTTTCGAAGGAGGCAGCCAGGGCGATTGCTAGAGCAAGGAGGACATCCACTCTTAGAGTCTACCAGTCGAAGTGGGAAGTCTTCCGAAGCTGGTGCAAGTCAGTATCAGTA
Source organism: Palaemon carinicauda (assembly GCF_036898095.1). Lineage (NCBI taxonomy): Eukaryota > Metazoa > Arthropoda > Malacostraca > Decapoda > Palaemonidae > Palaemon > Palaemon carinicauda. Next base: position 144,652,068 of record NC_090733.1, read on the forward strand.
TCCTCAACCAGTACCTCTGTAACCCAAATAGCTGACTTCCTATTATACCTGAGGAAGGAAAGATCTCTTTCAGCTCCCACGATCAAAGGTTACAGAAGCATGTTGGCAGCAGTCTTCCGTCACAGAGGCTTAGATCTTTCTAACAACAAAGATCTACAGGACCTCCTTAAGTCTTTTGAGACCTCGAAGGAGCGTCGTTTGGCCACACCAGGTTGGAATTTAGACGTGGTACTAAGATTCCTTATGTCAGAAAGGTTCGAGCCACTACAATCAGCCTCCTTTAAAGATCTCACTTTAAAGACACTTTTCCTCGTCTGCTTAGCAACAGCTAAAAGAGTCAGTGAGATACACGCCTTCAGCAGGAACATCGGATTTTCATCTGAAACGGCTACATGTTCTTTACAGCTTGGTTTTCTAGCCAAAAACGAACTACCTTCTCGTCCTTGGCCGAAATCGTTCGATATTCCAAGCCTTTCTAATTTGGTTGGAAATGAACTAGAAAGAGTCTTATGCCCTGTTAGAGCTCTTAAGTTCTATTTAAGACGAACTAAACCTTTACGAGGACAGTCAGAAGCTTTATGGTGTGCTATTAAGAAACCTTCTTTACCTATGTCAAAGAATGCAGTTTCCTATTATATCAGACTGTTGATACGAGAAGCTCATTCCCATCTGAATGAGGAAGACCATGCTTTGCTGAAGGTAAGGACACATGAAGTTAGAGCTGTCGCAACTTCAGTGGCCTTTAAACAAAATAGATCTCTGCAGAGTATAATGGACGCAACCTATTGGAGAAGCAAGTCAGTGTTCGCGTCTTTTTATCTTAAAGATGTCCAGTCTCTTTACGAGAACTGCTACACCCTGGGACCATTCGTAGCAGCGAGTGCAGTAGTGGGTGAGGGCTCAACCACTACATTCCCCTAATTCCATAACCTTTTTAATCTTTCTCTTGAAATGTTTTTTATTGTTGTTTTTTGGGTTGTCCGGAAGGCTAAGAAGCCTTTCGCATCCTGGTTGATTTGGCGGGTGGTCAAATTCTTTTCTTGAGAAGCGCCTAGATTAGAGGTTTTGATGAGGTCCTTTAGTATGGGTTGCAACCCTTGATACTTCAGCTCCTAGGAGTCGCTCAGCATCCTAAGAGGATCGCGAGGCTCAGTAAGGAAGACGTACTTAAAAAGGCAGAGTAATTGTTCAAGTCGACTTCCTTACCAGGTACTTATTTATTTTATGTTTGTTATTTTGAATAACTGCTAAAATGAAATACAAAATACTTAGCTCATAATAATGTAAACATGTAATGCTGGTCTCTACCCACCCCCCTGATGTGAATCAGCTTATATAATCACCGGCTAAGTTTAATATTGAAAAATGTTATTTTTATTAATAAAATAAATTTTTGAATATACTTACCCGGTGATTATATATTAAAGGACCCTCCCTTCCTCCCCAATAGAGACCCAGTGGACCGAGGAGAAAATTGGTTCTTTGTTTACATGGAGTACTAAGTACCTGCTCGACAGATGGCGCTGTTGATGTACACCCCCTCCTGCATAGCGATCGCTGGCGTATTTTGACCGTAGAGTTTTTCTGTCGGGCAGCAGAGCTGCAGCTTATATAATCACCGGGTAAGTATATTCAAAAATTTATTTTATTAATAAAAATAACATATTTCGAGTGCTCTCCTTTGATGGGTCAGCGGAACCTAGCCCCCTATCTTGGTTTCCCCTTTTTTTGCTTTCATCTTCCCGGTCTCTGAGCCCTGCAGTACACTCCCACCTCCTAAGGTATAAGTCTCCTAAGAAAGTAGTTCGAGGTAAGTACTCCGTGTTAGAACAAATCACAAATTTTAAGTAATTTGTATTTTTCCTAACAGTACTTACTTCGAACTACTTTCGGGTTATGGCCCACCCATCCTTCCCCGAGTGACTTACAGGACTTAATAGTGTGAGGACAACCTCTTTCCACCAAAACTTACTGAGGAGCGAGACCTGAGAGAGCATGCTCTCTGACCCCGGGTCATCTGGGCGCGTATCACTCCGCCAGAGATTACCCCGCATAGAGAACGGGAATAGGGTAAACTACACAAAATTCTGGTCGGATGGGAGGCGATCCCAGATACTCCTAGGAAAGTAGTTCGAGGTAAGTACTGTTAGGAAAAATACAAATTACTTAAAATTTGTGATTTTTTATTTTCCATTTTACATTAGTATTAAAGCCTGGCTGCCACTTGTATTGCTAGATGTATTTTCATGGCAGAAAATTAACCACTATATTTCACTCTGGAAGCTAACGGGAATACAGTACAACCTAACCTGATTTATGATCCTGTCATTACCTACCAGGGGCCTATAACCTCCCTTACCTTAACCTCCGTGGCTTACCTCATTGTTCTGAGGTGTGAATTTAATGTTAGCCAGTGCAATCCAATTGTCTTTATTGTGGTAGAGTATGTGTTAATGAAAAGGACTATTTCCCATTTCTCAAATTTTTTTCTTTTTTGAAATAAAAAGTGCCTTTGCTGTTGGAAACAGTGAGAACATCAGTATTATTGTTGTTGTTGTTATTATCACAAGTTAAGCTACAACCCTAGTTGGAAAAATGTCCAGCCTCAAGTCCAAGCATTGGATGGAGCCCTGGGTATGCTGGTGGACAGAAGTTGGGTAAAGATCATTCATTAGGAGAGTCAGCACCAGACATGGGAAAGTAGCACAACTTTCCCTCTACAAGCAATTTATTCCAGTGTAGCAATGGCAAAGGTGCTTGGACACCTCTCATCTCTGGAGATGCTTGCGCCTTACAGGTAACTACATTAGTGTTCTTTCAAGTTGTGCCTGAAGACACATAGGTCGGTAGCCACTGCTTTCTCAATATCTGGTTCTAGTTAACCAAGAAGTGAGGGAGAATCTAGTTCTAGTTAACCAAGAAGTGAGGGAGAATCTAGTTCTAGTTAACCAAGAAGTGAGGGAGAATCTAGTTCTTTAACAAAAGGTAAAGTTTTGCCTGGCCGCAATTCTTTTTTGTACCCCAAATATGGTTCCTGCCTGGTATGGTGCTCAAACAGGAAGACTGGAAGCTCTACGATTCCTCCAGAAAGAAGTGGCCTCTCCCGGGCTGAGGACTTCCCTGACTCCGTGGGACGGATGCTACAAGCAGCCAGTCCTGATTGCGCAGAGTCAGAATCTTCCCTATTGCGTGGCCTTGTCTCTGGTCAGGAGGGTTATCATCCTTGGTAAACTCCCTTAGCTTGATTATAGTCGGGAAAGTGGTACTAGACAGCTAGACAGACTGTGTGTGCTCTCTATTAAATAACTCTACTTTGTATAGTTATGAAAAATACAGTTTAAATTACTGTATTGTGATATTTTATTGTCATATTTCTTCGACCCGTTACAAAAAAAAGCTGATGTTTTCCTTCATTGCTCATACAGTATATTTTTATAATTCAGGTCCAATGGTCTATGGGATATGTTACTGTCCTGTTTCTAAGCATGAAGTTCTCAAATCCGAAGGTGTTGCTGATTCAAAAACATTAACAGAGGAACAAAGAGAAAAAATCTTTGACAAGATTAAGGAAAATGCAGATTACATTGGATGGTCGTTAGAAATTATCTCCCCTATGTACATATCAACATCAATGTATAAAAGGTAAGTTTTTATTTTTTTTCTAAAATACTATATTGTTCCTAAACTCTTGCATACAAACTCTCATCCTTTAATATGAGTATGCTTTCAGCACAGCTGGATATGGCTGTGAAAACTTTACTGAAGTGGCAGTAGTTACTGCTTCCTGCATGATTACTTGATAGAAAGACTTCTAACTCCAGGTCATTTCCAACGCTTGACCAGGTCACCATTCACCTAACGAGAATCTTCCAGCATTCCCTAGTACCAATCTGTTGGCAGCGTTTGAGGATGCCATCCACCATCTCGCTGAATTCTAAGCTCTTGCTCCTTTTTTACCATTTTCCTGTTTCGCCAATTATGCGGCAGTCGGTAGATGGCATCAAGGCTCGGCATACCCCTGATCTCTTCCTAAGCGGCCACGTGCTGATGGTATCAGGACCAACTGTTTTTTTTCTATCTTTGTCGGGGAATATCCTCAGTCTTTATGGCAAAGAATACCTCTTGGCATTCAATACTAGTTTTCAGCTAGAACATAGGTCTGGAAATGGGGCAGTAATCAGCTGGACTTGAGCTACAGAACCACAAACACTTTTACATTCTGGAGTACATACATACATATACCAAGGCACTTCCCCCAATTTTGGGGGTTAGCCGACATCAACAAAGAAACAAAAACAAAAAAGGACCTCTACTCTCTACGTTCCTCCCAGCCTAACAAGGGACTCAACCGAGTTCAGCTGGTACTGCTAGGGTGTCACAGCCCACCCTCCCACATTATCCACCACAGATGAAGCTTCATAATGCTGAATCCCCTACTGCTGCTACCTCCGCGGTCATCTAAGGCATCGGAGGCAGCAGCAGGGCCTACCGGAACTGCGTCACAATCGCTCGCCATTCATTCCTATTTCTAGCACGCTCTCTTGCCTCGCTCACATCTATCCTCCTATCACCCAGAGGAGTAACATTACCAATTCTCCAACAAGTGCTAAAAGATCCTGTTCTTGCCAACTTCCAGAAAATAAGATAACCGAGGAGCTAATAAATTGGCAGACTTTATAAAACAAAAAAATACAAATGAAAAATACCATTTGAGTCTACATTTCATATTCCACAAGGCATACAAAGGGATGGAAAATGTTTTCCTTTATCTTTTTTTCCACAGTTCGTTACAAAAACGCAGAACTCTTCTGTTCAGTATCACAGATTTGAACCTTTTACTATTTCATCCCTTGAAGATGTTGCCAATAATTTGAAGGACTTGTTTTTCTGTCCTGTGAAGGCTCTACATCTCTACCTGAAGTGGATGCTGGCAGTCAGACCTTAGCTATAAAACCTTTTTGTTAGTGCAGGTAGACTAAAAAAGAAAATCTCTAAGAATACCATACTCTTCTGGTTCGAGATAACGATTAGGAGAACATAATCTTCCTTTAGCTGAATATCTGGAAGAATCCGGTCATGCTTATGAAGTCAGAGCGATTGGTTCTACATGAGCCCTCAAGAAAAACTGTCGGTGAGTCAAGTGTTGAAGGCCGAGTCTGGAAAAAAAACCTTCATGACCCACTATCTGTTGGAGTGCAGTATATTTACTAATCCTTTATTGCATTCTCATTGGAACCCGCTGTTGCTGCTCAGCAGGCTGTTTAGTGAACCTTCTCCTTCATAGGACAAAAAGTATCTCGTTAAGATAGCGGCCGTGACATAAGTCTAGGATGAGAGGTGAGATGTCTGGCCTTTTACCTGATTTCTTTCCCCTCTCTTGGAGTACAGAGGTCATTCCGTTATTTAGTGGCCGGAATGTTGATGCAAGTACTTTATAGTATTTGTCCTAGGTGGAAGTTAAAGTGATTACTCAAGTGTGCTGGCGAGGGGCAGGACTTCCCTGCCACCCGCCAGTAACTATCGACACCTTGTTATAATTTGAAGAGCCCTGTTCCAGATGTGCAGAAATCATTCTTCTATTAAAGTACTCGGGTTTGTATCGTGAAGAAAAATAGAAAATGCTTTTAAAATTTGTGATATCATTGTACTATTACTATATAAATTTTCTTTATATGCTTCCCACTTTATTCCCACAAAACTAGGCCAAAGGTGTCGCTAAATGAAGTATCGCATAATTCAGCCATAAATCTTATCAAGAGAGCAATAGCTGCTGGGGTACAGGTGTCGGAAGTTTATGTGGATACAGTTGGACCTCCAGAAAAGTATGAGGTGGGTAAAATGAATGGTAGCAAACAACTATAGAATTATTGCTTTAAAATGCAAATTTCCTAGTTAATTCTTTTTTAGATGTTGGGTAAAGATTCTTGATAGTGAAAAACAATGTCATGATAATTATCTTTGAAGAATTGAAATTGCATTAAACTCTAATCGAAATAAGAAAATTTAGTTGAGAATTATCCTGTAGGAATGTTTCCAAAGTTGATACTTTGTACAAAATTTCATGCTAGAAACAACACTTTGCCAATACTAAGAACATTTCATGAGAAGTAACGTGAGATTGTGTAAATGTATATACAGTGAACCCTCGTTTATCGCGGTAGATAGGTTCCAGACCAGGCCGCGATAGGTGAAAATCTGCGAAGTAGTGACACCATATTTACCTATTTATTTAACATTTATATTCGGACTTTTAAAACCTTCCCTTGTACGTAGTACTGTTAACAAACTACCCTTTAATGTACAGAACACTTAATGCATGTACTACAGTACCCTAAACTAAAACAGGCACAAATATTAAAGGCGATTTTATATCATGCGTTTCCTAAACACGCTAAAAAGCACGATAAAAAATGGCAACCAATGTTTTGTTTACGTTTATCTCTGATCATAATGAAGAAACAAACTCATTTAGTGTACACATATATGTATAGGTTAGTTTTTGCATCGATTATATTGATTATACAGTATGTTGATTTTGTTATTACCAATGTTTTACTTAATTTTTCCTAGGACTTCCAAATGAAATGTTTTTCTTTATGATGCCGCCTGAAACGACGGCGTCATAAAGTACTGTACGCTCAGTAAACAACCACGCTCAGAACAAAGAAGGCATTTAACGCGCATGATGAAAGTGATAATGATATTTACAGTAAAAGCATTTACAAAATATGTTATTACAAATATAATTTACCGTATCTATATAAAATCATACAGTACATACTGTATGTAGCAAAGCAGGAAAACAATTTACGAGAGAGAGAGCTAGAGAGAGAGAGATTGTTTTACGTACGCAAATGTAAATTTTAAACAAAAAAAATATGATAGGTTACAACATGTATACTGTACTCTTCAGACTTTTAAAACCTTCCCTTTAACTTAATGCATACAGTACTAAACTATAAAACAGGGGCACAAATATTAAAATGTTAGAATATTAAAGTAAAAAATAAAGATTGTTACTGTACTCACCACGAAAGAAGTTCAAGAAAAACTTGAATGATGATGGCGATGAATTTGCTGCACAGTAGAAATGATGATGATGAAGCTGATGATGTCTTCTACTGTGCAGCCAATGATAGTATTTTACGTCTTCAGACGGAGGTGTCTTTTCCTGGGACACCTCTTCAAAACTTCTTCAATTTCTTCCGAAGGCGCACTAGCAGGAGGAACTGGCTCTTTTTTGCGAGGCTGGAAGAACATTGTGATCGGAAGTTGCTGCCGCTGCTTCTTTTTTCGCTCTAAGAGCATCCTGTAGGGAGTCATGATGTCATCGACCTTGTTGGAGAATTGCATAGACCGAACCATATCCTCGTCCCACTCTTGCAACATTTCTTTCGCCTCCTTGATATGGTTGCAGAACTTGGCAAGCCGTTCTAATGTTAAGCCCGTTTCTTCGACATTTTCTTGGGTCTCTTCCTGGGTTTCACTCTCTTCTTCGCTTGCCGATTTCGTCAGGTCTTCTAGGTCTGCGTCAGTTAGCGGCTGGGAATGGCAGTCCAACAACTCTTCGACGTCTTCAGTCGTCATGTCGCCAAACCCGTCACCTCCAATTATGGCAGCCAACTGCACAGATTTGCGTATTGCAGAGTGTTGGATTTCCGACGGAGTAAATCCCTCGTCGTCGTAAACAATCTGGGGCCACAACTTCTTCCAGCTCGCATTCACGGTTACAGGTTTCATCTCTTGCAGTGCCTTCTGAATATTCTTCAGGCACGTGGCTATGGTGTACTGCCGCCAGTACGCCTTCAAGTTAAAATCTTCATCCTCATCATCTTGGGCAGCATCCACACACGCAACGAGGTCCGCCAAGGTATTCTTCGTGTAGAGGGCCTTGAACGCCCTGATAACCCCCTGGTCCATCGGTTGAATTAATGACGTAGTGTTGGGTGGCAGGAACTCAACCTGAACGCCCTCACGCGACAGGTCAGTTGCGTGTCCACCAGCGTTATCCATAAGGAGAAGGATCTTGAATGGCAAGCCCTTCTCTACGAGATATTCACTGACTTGCGGGATGAAACACTGGTGGAACCAGTTGGAGGTCAGCATCTTCGTAATCCATGCTTTTAGATTATGCATCCAGTACACGGGAAGGAGATTCTTGTTTTTATTTTTCAAAGCCCGAGGATTTTTCGACTTATAAGCCCTGGCTTGAGCAAAAATCCAGCAGCATTGCCACACATCACGAGGGTAACTCGATCCTTGAATGCTTTAAAGCCAGAGGCTTTGGCTTCTCTTTGAACAGGAAAGTTTGCGACGGCATTCTCTTCCAAAACAAGCCAGTCTCATCCATATTAAAGACTTGTTCCGGCTTGTATCCACCTTCGGCGATAATATTCTTGAACGTCTGGTTCACGTAAGTTTCAGCAGCGGCAGTGTCAGCCGAAGCAGCCTCGCCATGCAGGGAAACGCTTTTCAGGGCGAAGCGTTTCTGAAACTTCGCGAACCATCTTTTGCTGGCGGAAAAACGTTGTTTCTGAGGCTGGGAATCAGTGGATGTCCCTGGTTGAGGTTCATCTGCATCATCATCTTCTTCAGCATGGTTGCCATCGTCGTCTTGAGGTTCCTTTGCCGCAAAATTCTCATACAAGCTCAAAGCCTTTGTTCGGATGGTGTTCGTATCCAAGGCTATGTTCTTCTTCCGGCAGTCGGTAATCCACACAGCTAAAGCACCTTCCATGCGTACGATCGTTTTATTACGCGTGGTAACGACTCGCTTCGCTGATCTGCTAAAGGTGATTGCAGCCGTCTTTCTAATGTTCGCCTCGTCCTTCTTGATATAGCGAACGGTGGATTCGTTGATTCCAAAATGGCGGGCTGCGGACGCAAAACTTCTACCGTCTTTCAACATATAGACAAGCGTCACCTTCTCAGCAATCGTCATCATCCTTCGGTGGCGTTTAGGCTCACTACCAGCCTTAGTAGAAGCAGAACGCTTGGGAGCTATTGTACAGTAGGATTCAACAGTAAGTTCAACAAAGAGTTCAACTTAAAACAGTCGCACACAGCACAGATTAAAGTTCACAAACTTAACAACGTCTACTCAGCGATACGGCGTAAGAGAAAGTGGCCGCGAACAGAGCCTGGAAGCTGGAGATGCGGGCAAAACACCAATCACAGGCTAGATAACAAAACTTGAGTTCTGATTCGTCATCTATCAGCGCTTGAACCAATCACAACCTGTCTTATATGATGCGTAGGTTACAAATTCAAAGAACAAGATACCCCGCGTATATTGTACGTACAGTATTAATAATAATAAATAATGATAATAATACAGTAATAATAATAATAATAATGATAATAATATTAACAATAATAATTTTATTAACAACAACAACAATAATAATAATAATAATAACAATAATAATAGCTTTACGTATGCTATTTTATGCTTTTGTTGTAGGATGTGTGTCTCTCTCTCTCTCTCGTACGCTTATTCTAAATGTGATTTTTGCAACAAACAATATTATTGGATGCAGTACTACGTACGTATACATACAAAAGATTCATGGAAAAGAAGCACATCCATTACATTTGTAGTACAGTAGTAGCCATCAGCAGCCTTACACCATTCTAATATGGTATGACTGCATCTGATTTGCGTTTCATGTTCGATTTAATTTTACTACGTACTGTATACAGTACTGAATTATCGTATGATCACATTCTCTTTTCGTGTTTTATTTCTTTCTGTGCTGAATTATATATCATATTTAATGCAATGAACAGTCAGTAAGAGCAGATATTACTAATTACAGTATTAATGGAATTACAGGTAACGAAATATCGTATTTGGGGTCTTCAGATATCGCGGTATTTTCGAAATTTCCGGAAAATCCGCGATATGTATATATATATGGGTTATGGAAAAAACCCGCGAAGTGGTGAATCCGCGATGGTCGAACCGCGAAGTAGCGAGGGTTCACTGTATGTGTATAGACATTATTCTCCAAAATTATTCAGTGTGCATTGAAGTAGTTTTTAAGAATTTAGAATAGGAAAATATAGGAATTAACATTAATGGGGAATGCTGTACCTTAAAAACTTGAGATTTGCAGATAACATAGTACTATTTATTGAATAATGGAAGGAATTGCAAAAGGTATTACAGTAGAAGATTTGAATAGAGAAAGCAAAAATTTGGGACTGAAAATGAATGAGTAAAACTAAGATAATGTTCAATGAAAATGCAGAGGCAACAAATAAAGGTTATAAATGAACCTTTAGAGATTGTTAATGAATTTACGTGCTTAGGTCAGACAGTAGTGTTTCCCCAGGACATGAGACCAAAATTAAAAGAAGGATGAATATGGGATGGAGAGATTTTGGGAAACAAAATAAGGTTACGAAAATTAAATGCCCCTTTCTTTTAAAAGAAAAGTATTTAATCAGATTGGCTAACAGTATTAAGTTGAGCATCAGAAAATTGAACTTTACTCATTGTATCCACGGCATAACAGCCTGATAACATTTGTAGAGGTCCAAATTTGTACAGCTTGGATCCCCGTTCACACCCACGAAGAATGTGGTCCTTGGTCTGGATCGAATGATCACATGAAGGGGCGAGGCCCCACTTATGAAGATTATCTCCAGTCCTTCCAACTCGAGCTCTTGCTCGATTAAGTAACCCAATCCTTTCTACAGATATTTGATCCATTGGGAAGAGTCACATGGGCTCTGGATGGCCACACCAGGTGGGCAGTGGTCTGTTTCTCTCCAGCGTTCTAGGCAGCAAGTTGCTGACTCCATGTGGTCAAGAAGCCATGCAGTATTTATTTACAAGACCAGGCTCTTAATATACTGCCAAATTATGCAAAGCTGTTGTTTTCCTCTATTACTTTTTCATAATTTAAAACAATTCGCTACATGGGAAACAAGTTAAAATTATAAAAAAAACTATAGAATTATAAAAAGAAAAACTAGCCTGGTTTCCTCACTAACCGACCTGGAACTGACATCGTCAACATGGTCAACCAAACAGAAGTTCGTGATGCCAGTGTACATTTGATATACAGTATATTCAAAATATATACTAAATTGAAAAGAATAATAATTCAAAAGTATCACTATTTGTGAATTGTATATTTATGGATACTTTTCATGTATCTATGTCTTTATTTATACATTATCATTTTTGTTATGATTATGCTGAAAGATGCATAAAGTGTCTAGAAATGATAAAAGGCGTAAAATTTGCTCAGAAAAATAGAGATGAGATTAAATTATGTTAGCCAGTTTTGCTTATGTTTCTGCATTTGGTACATATGGGGATGAAATTTTTGGATTTAAACAAAGGGTTACTACTGATTATGTCCTTATGATCCCAAAGGGTGAGGTAAAATTACAGCCTAAAGTCCATACTTTGCATACTAAAGTATATTTAATCAATCTACAAAAAAAACTTTGAAGCCTGATTTCTCAAAATAGGAAGTTTTCAAGGAAAAAAATATTAGGCATTTTTTAAGTCGACTTATTTTTGCCATTCAAACATGAAAGAGAGTTTCACATGTACATCTTTTTGTGTATGAAATTCTTTCAAATGGTTTTCAGATGAAAAAAAATCAGTTGTGAAATGAGAAAGTAGATGAAGTTTGGAGTACTGTAACCCCAAAGTAACATTCTTAATGGGGCCGAGCCGTGCTCGTTAAGGTGAAAATATTATCCTTTTAGCAGCCTGTGTATGCTTTGATGGGACATTATAGATTGGTCTTGGTAGTTTAAAATGACGTAATGTATTTGAAACTTTTGAATCTTATAGATATAATATTAAATACTGATATTTAATTATGTAATGTCTTTACATTTTACTGTACGCTAATTGTGAAAGGTAATGAACTGAAACTTTTTCATGTTAACCAGGCAAAGCTGCAGGAAATTTTCCCTACATTGAAAGTAACTGTTGCGAAGAAAGCCGATTCTCTCTTTCCATGTGTGTCTGCAGCTAGTATTTGTGCCAAGGTAAGTTAAATTTCATAAAAGTTTATTTTTCTTATTTTATATATATTTTTATTATCAAGTTACAATTATGTTTTTGGTTAATCTATTATGTGATATATACAGTGCTGCAGTAATTCCATCATATGCTTTCCTAAAATCTGCATATTCCAAGGATTTATAGAGAGAGTGAGAGAAGAATATTCCAATAATTTCTGCTTAGTCACTCACTTTTGTTTGGTACTGCATGATTTGCATAGTTTATTGTTTTCATTGTTAAGATATTAAACAATAGAAATACTGTATTTGAAAATGTTTTTAATTCGGTTATCTATAACTTGTCTTGGTTAGCCCACACAAGCAATCTCTCTCTCTCTCTCTCTCTCTCTCTCTCTCTCTCTCTCTCTCTCTCTCTCTCTCTCTCTCTCTCTCTCTCTCTCTCTCTTTGTTTACGTGTGTTTTTCTCAGGCCTGTCTTATAAGACTAGTTTTTTTTATATGTGAGTGATTAAACTGATCTTGTAAATTTTAAGAATTTCTTACATGCACTTTTCTAGAATTTTTTGGCAATACATACATACAATACCAGAGAAATTATAAAATGCATTTAAACTAATTACTGAAAAGATATTCTTTTCATCCATTCCTGTTGGTCTTCAGCTATTTAAAGCCTTTTGTATTTACTTCCTCCGTTTGCTTATTGATGACAAGTCGTCTTGGTCATCTTTATTTGACTAGGAATATTGGTCTGTGGTCTGGTTGAAGTGCATTTGACCAGGGTCATCAATATTTAATTTTACTTTTGCCGTACACGGGTTGGTTCATAAAGATTTCTTTTCCTTCTATCTTGCACTGCTTTACATAAACTCCCATATGGTCTACTTTTTTATCTATTTCCTTTATTTTATGTTTTAGAAATTCCTTCACTGTCATTGTTATTCTATTTCCATATTTGTTAATACAGTATGTGATTGCCTCTCCCCCCTTTTCGTCCCATGGCCAAACTTTACTATTCATTTTCCTTCTTCGCACCATATCTCTGGTAACTTCCTTATCAGTACTAATGTCACTTATCCACTTCACTTGCACAACTCGGCAAATTGTTATCATTTCCGAATCTTAATAACTACCCATATCAAATGGTTTGAAGTGCTTATATATACATATACATCATAACATTGGGCGCTTTGCAATTCAAGCTTCACACTATTTGAAACCGTCATTGCATTCATCCAGTTGTCTCTGGCAATATCTACCTACAAGGGGTTGAAATGCTGTCAGTGCACCTTCTATGGTTCACTTTAGGCATTAATTTACTGTCTATAGTATCTCATCAGCCCTAGTTGCCCCCAACTAAGACTCTTACTTTACCTCCTCTTCCACTTCCTATTTTCTTTTTTACTTAGATTGTAAAAACCAGGTTTTGTCAGTTACATATTGTTGCTGAATGGCCCAAATTTATATATCCAATCCCAATTTTTTGCAATATTCTATGTGGCCCTTTTTCATATCGGATTCTTTCTCCCATGTATCTTCTGCTTTGTTCATGTGGTTTTCCATACTAAATATTCTCCTTTGCTTCCACCATGTATATCATAATCTTTGTTACATTGGTTATCAGTGCTCTCTCATGTTTTCTAGTCTTGTATTTTAAACTACCCTCAGGCTCAACATACATATACAAGAAAGCTTTATGTAGATTTTAAAGATATTTGAAAGCATCTTAATTTAGTTTTTAGCCAATTATTTAAACTAGCTGGAAACATTTCAACATGATATAAACTTTCTAAATATTCTCTTTCTCCAGGTTGCTCGAGACAGGGCTCTGAAAAGTTGGAGTTTCCCAGAAAATATTGAAATTGACAATTGGGGAAGCGGCTATCCAGGAGGTAGGAATTGCTTTAGAGGATATTGACAGGGTTTTATTTAAGTTGGGTTTTGTGTGCAAGTACAGTGTTTTATGTCCCCTACATTACAGTTTTATTAAATAGACAGAGAAGACAATGATAGTTGTCACTTATAATTACAATGTTGCCACGATGCATAATCGAGATGGTGGTCATACAAAAAGTATAGGCATTGGTATAGGATGAATGTTAACATAACATACAGTAATTCGTCTGTAAATCAATAAGGTAAATACCCATGGATGCATGTAAGCTGTAAGTAATGTACAATATGATACTTGATAACTATACACCTTTGAGCGAGTCGAGATGAACAACGGGTATTGGGGATGTTAACCCTTTTACCCCCAAAGGACGTACTGGTTCATTTCACAAAACTCATCCATTTGCCCCCATGGACATACTGGTACGTCCTTGCAAAAAACTGCTATTTACATTTTTTTTTTTTTTGCATATTTTTGATAATTTTTTGAGAAACTTCAGGCAATTTCCAAAAGAATGAGACCAACCTGACCTCTCTATGACAAAAATTAAGGCTGTTGGAGCAATTTCAAAAATATATATAGCAAAATGTGCTTGAAAAAAAAAACTCCTGGGGGTTAAGGGTTGGAAAGTTCCAAATAGCTTGGGGGTAAAAGGGTTAAATGATGGCTCTCTTTCTTGACCAAAGTTAGGAGACAAGGAATTGACCAGAAGTGTTATTGCTCATATTAGGTAGTAGACGCAAATGTCTGCGGTTTCAGAACCATACCCAACCACTAGAGAGGTGTGCCTTGTACTCGGTTTGACCTGCTGCGGCCCATTATGATGCTGATGTTGTCCCATCATAGCCTGGTGATGTCCTGTATCTTGGTGGCCGATGGTGAGCTTGATTAGAGAGGCAAACATGTGAATTTTGAAGGTTCTTGGCCTGGTCATTGTGGGCGGCAGCACAACAGCTGTAGTTGTAATCCTCAGTCTTAGATTACAGCTCATCTGTGAATAATGGGGGGTAAGCCAGAATACAGGTGCAGATAGGGTAACCATGTATAATCTGCGCAGGGTAGCGTCTATCCGTGGTCAACGTGTTCCTGAGCTCTTACAGTCTTATATTAAAGGCTTCACAATGTATATTCCTGGATTGGGTGGACTTGATGATTGTTTGGCAGCCTTTGCTGTAGACTCTGTGTGTCCATTAGACTGAGAGTAATACAGAGAAATGGTAACCTGGTTACACAACAAAATTTCAGCGATTTGCTTAAAGTTCTTTATTGAAAAATGGAATGGGACACTAACTTTGCAAAAGAAGACATTTTGGAGATTTTAGCTGCGGTTATCAAGTGTCCTTGTAACAACTACAGGCGTGCCTGAGAGTCTCGGCTTTAACAAGAAAGGATTTCTATGGTACATTGAAGAAAGGACTTGATGGGTATTCATCACATTTGCAAGGTTCTTGTTGCTGACTGTGTAGAAGTTTTTGGCAGGTGTCGCAACTTGCTACTGTGTTTCTTTATATCAGGATTGATTCCTGGCTAAAATATTGTGTGCCTTACATATCTTTGAGTAGCTTCAATCCCGTATTGGTTGTCATGGAGGTGAGCAAGCCACAAGGTGCATCTACAGAGGGCTGCAAGGATGACAATTTTAGGCTCCTATAACTCTCTATCCACGTAAAAACTATCCCTCGGCTTCCAGTATGAGAGGGCAGAGTCATAGAGGTCATAGTAGTTTATGAAAAAGCCATTGGAGAAGTAATTGAAAGGCAATTGTAGTCCTGCTCCTTTTCGAAGATAGGTCCCGTTGCAAGTTGTCGGTGGAAGCGGTTGTGCTGGTGATAATTTACCTGACGTGCAGTCTTCCTTTAGATGGGGGAGACTGATATGAGAGTGAGACAGGGCATTACGCTACTTTGACCTTGAGGCGTTTAAGGCTTGGATCCTCAATGACGTCAAGAGGCTGAAAAGATATGAAGCCCAATATGTTCCTACCTACTGTACTTATTTTAATGATGAATGCACCAATTTGGCACTTTAAATTTTAATGAGTTAAAGATAGTTAATTTTAAAAATTCTTTCTATAATGGTTAGGAATAATGTTAAAAAAGGAATTCCTACTTATAAGATTTTGCAATTTTAGTAGATCACTATTTAGTAACATTTAAAAAAATATATACAGCATATGCATCCTTTTATCCACTCAGTTTGGTCTTGAATTTACTAAAACAATATGTGGTACCAGAAAGTTCTTATTTAATGGGTATTAATACATTATGTTAATAGAAAACTTGAGGAAACCAGAGCTGGTGATGTGAAAAAATTTGCAATGCTAGATTCAGATGTACAATGTAAGTGATGCCAAACATGAAAATGCTTCAAATCATTCACATTATCAAATATTACTTGAACATAAAGTAAGTAAGACCTTTTATTTCTTTTTATTACTGTATTGCGACTATACAAAGAGTTTATCACTGAATAGTTTACATGTGTTAGTTATAAAGTTGGCCATTTCTGCTTTGCATAGTCGGTTTGAAAATGTGGGCCCACGAGAGTACTTATCGCGGAACCAGAATGGGTGGTTTTTTATTTATTAGGTTATACAGTTCTGTGTATCGCAAATGACTGAATCCACAAAGATAGAACCTTCAAATATTGAGGGCCAACTGTACAATAATTGGTTGATCTTTAGGACATTGTCCTGTCCCTTTAAACCCATATTATATTTGTGTCCTTATCAAATCAATGTACTTCAAATATATTTTTTAGGAACCTAACAAATGTGGCAGATGCCTATATTGCAAACATGAATGATAAATTTGATCTTATGGTAACTAAACAGTTCAATAATTACAAAATTCCAATACAGTAATTAGAATTCCTTACTGCCTGATAATTACCAAAATCTGATAAGTAGAATTATGTAGAATTCCATTGAGAGACTACTAAAGTAAGAGGTTTCAAGAAAAATTCTCCTGGATAAGTTTCTGATTGAAAGGTGTGTGGTGTATTGAGGTGAGGTAAGTGTGGTTTTAGTAAGAGAGGTGTGTTAGAATAACTTGTGCACACACTGAGTGTTCATTCTTGATGAAAAAGGAAAGGATCATAGTTTTTTCTTTCTGCACTGTGGAATATTTATTTTATATATTTTCCATGAAATTAAATAACATTGTATTTACACATTTTTTTATCAAAAATAAACTCTGGAAGAAAAATTATATTCTCAATTTATTCTTTCAGATGCAGTTACAAAGAACTTTTTAATGAATTCATTGGACCCAGTCTTTGGTTTTCCTGGATTAGTTAGATTCTCTTGGTCTACAGCTGAAAAAATTCTGGAGGAAAAATGTGTTCCTGTTTTGTGGTAAGCTTTAATTTTGTTTTAGGTATGATTTCAAAATTTATTATTAAGTAGGATATTTAGAGTTCTGTAGGGATAGATGTGTAATCATTTATATGGATCCATTATTCTTATGTTATTAAACTAGACCACTGAATTGAAGTCCTTATCTCTTGGGTTTTTACGAAAAGATTGTTTATATTGTTTCATCATGATCCATTTGTTCAAGAGACTTGGGAGTTTTGGTATCCGACCATCTTCTGCCTCATTTTCAATTATTGACTGAGCAGAATCCTTAGAAATTTTCATTAATATTTCTGATTTGTTATTCCATGTATTCCTCATTGAATTGTTTTGCTTTGCACCTCCCTTTGAATGTGATGCAATTATGAATGTGTATTATCACAACCCCATTAATCATTTATTGCCAAATTTTCATAGGCAGAAATCTCATTCTCACTAGTCTCTTTAAATAAATCTAGATGATAAAATGAAGAAAACTTTTCACATCCCTATACTTTTCTGTCCACTCTTACGTATGTTGAACTTTATACAATTGCTGTAACCTGCCCACCTCTTTGACTTCCTTGAAGTTGCATTCTTCATCGACAGCAAACCTGGCTTGCATTTCCACTGGTTCTGTGGATGAGTATTCAACTCAATTGCCTATCCCAGAAACTTAACATACAGTAACTACTTTTACAAACCCAAGCTGCTTATGTCTGAATTCCTTCCCGGCCCCCACCCCACCTATGACAAATTTCCACCTGCTTTCTGGCTTGGCAACCACTAGTCATTAGTACATCAGTGCACAGTTGAACATCCCTTCTTGTCTTACCTCCAGTAACAGCTTTTTGACCAACTCTGTAAGTCAAGCGTGACTCATTGGGCTGGTAAATCTTTTATTAATAAAAAGAGCAATGGGTAGTATTTGATGGGCTAAGCATTTTGCAATTACGCCTAACTCGAGTGAAACTAATTTTCTTTTATCAAGAAATTATTGGATAAGCTTATTTACCCACTTCCTGTGCTGATGCTGTAGCTGTGCAACCAAAATTGTGACAGGCAGTAACTTGAAGACACTGCTTTTATATACCGGTACTTACACTTCCATTGACAGTAACAGTGGCTGCCAAAAGTGGTATTCTGAAGTCACAGTCAAAACATAAAGTATACTTCTAGGTACAACTCTGCCAAGAATAGACCTTTGAACATTTTTAGCATTGCAAGTTAGGGCATTGCTTCTACCACCTACACAGGTCCTGATGTATCCAGGACCACATGTAACTATCCAATTTTGTATACAACAGAGGTATTTTCAATGCAGATATCTTGATTTAATGATTTGATCAGCTGTCTTATTTTCAACAACAGATTAATATTTTTCAATATTAAACTTACCCGGTGATCATGTAGCTGTCAGCTCTGCTGCCCGACAGAAAAACCTAAGGACGAAATACGCCAGCGATCGCTATACAGGTGGGGGTGTACATCAACAGCGCCATCTGTCGAGCAGGTACTCAAGTACTTCATGTCAACACAGAACCAATTTTCTCTCTGTCGTGCCACTGGCAAGACCTACTAAATCCACATATTTTATATCTCTCCGCCTTTATTAGGCCTCTTCGATTAACTTTCCATTTATTATAAACATATAAAATAAATTTTTATGTTTTGTTTATTTGCGACCTTTCCTTTTAGTAGGCGGTCCGAAATTGGAACCGAAGTTAATCAACGTTGAGCCCGTTAGCCTTTAAAAAATTTTAAAACTTTTTAAAATTTAATGTTTTATGAAAGAATCTCTTTGATAGTTTTCGTACTGTTTTTCAAAGATGAACTCACGTTTAGTTTTTAGACTACGCAGTTGTTGACGTTCAGGACGTTCAACATGCGCTCTATCGTTACGATAGAGAGAAAATTGTATCACGGTTTCACTTTGCAGTAAGAGTAAATCGTTTCTGACGTTTCGTTCATTCTTTCTTAACTTAAATGTTTTAAATTCTAAATTAAAGGAACTTTTTATTTGGAAAACCTTTCAGTTTGTTCCTTTTAGTCAAATAACATGTTTTTTTGACGATTTATAATTTGGCTCTTCTCTTAGGTGCGTAATCAAGAGAGAAAGAGAGAGAGAGATAGAGACGGAGGGAGAGAGAGGAGAGAAAACGTTCCGTTCAAGCGAGTAACGTTGTTTCTCGTGTTACTCTCCTCCCTAGTCGCTGTACGGGGAAGAAGGTAAAACGTTTCTAGGGTTTTATTCTTGTCCCCAGGCTATGTGCGGTGAGAGATTGTAGACGTAGTTTATTTGAACTAGTGTTTAGTCTCTTTCCCAGCCACTGAATTTTTTATCTTTATATATGTTTTCTGTTTTTTGCTAGTATTAATGAGCTGCATTATACGACTGATTTCGCAATTACTACCTTTTAATGAAGGGTAGAATTGCGTATTTCACGTAGAAATCAGTAAAAGTTTCGATTTCAGTGAAATTAGTGCAAAACAGAAAATCGAAGTGATAAAGTGATATGCGCAAGTGTTACAGTGTTGCGTCCGAGGGTTCGTCTGTTCGTGCCTGTCGTTCACCTAGTCCGGGACCTCTTACAAGCTCCCAAGCCCAGGGGAGAAGTAATGTCGAACGACTTATGGGTTCGTCAGGCCTTGATCAACGAACAGACGTTTTCCCTCTGTGGTTTCGGGCGTATCTACCCAAGATCGCCCCACCCACACAAAGACGAGAGAGCCCATTTATTTCTCGTCTGCGGAAGAGGTTTCTCGTAAGAAACCATGGACCAAGGTCTCGCAGCTTTTTAAGTGCAAGTCGGTTCCTTCCGTGCAAGTCCAACGGCCCAGTTGTAGCCACTGGGTCAGTTCGGACTCGCTGCAGTCTTCCGACGACTGCACACCTCCTAAGAGAGGCAAAGTGGTACCGCAGCAGGCAATAACTCCGTCTGTTGCCGCACCAGCTGCTGTAGACCCTAAGTGGTCTTTGCTGCAGTCTATGCAGACTCAGCTAGCTTCCTTTATGCAGGAGTATCGTGCGGAGAAGGTTGACGCTGCACCCGTTAGCCTACAACCAGCCACGGTTGTGCGCCCAGCTGACGCTGAGGCTGCCTGCTCCCACACTCCGGCTGTGAGAGCTCCACCACCTATGCGCAGTCGACCCTGCCAGACGCAAGTTGACGTTCGCCGACGCGCGGAACCCTCCGTTGACGTGCGTGAGCTACCACAACAACAGGAGGGTGGAGTTAAGCTGCCGTGTTTTGACGCGGTGCGTCAACCTCCGCATTCTAGAGTTGTTTTGACTGCTCAGTATAGACAGTCAAAGCAGTCTCGAGTGAACACTGTATGTCCTCACGCACCTGTTGTGGTTGACAGTTCAGTTGTTGACAGTTCACAGACTGTCAAGCAGTTACATGACGTTGCCTTCTGGTCTGCTACTAATGCACCAGTGCTGTATGTCCTCACGCACCTGTTGTCGTTGACAGTTCAGTTGTTGACAGTTCACAGACTGTCAAGCAGTTTCATGACGTTGCCTTCTGGTCTGCTACTAATGCACCAGTGAGAGACTCGCTGAGATAACCTAGCTTTTCTCGGACAAGGTTCCTGTAGATGAGAAAGTGCTGTTCTCCCTCCTACTGATATTCCTTTGAGGACTCTGTCATTTGGAGAGGAGCCTTAAGCTGCTTAGCCCCCCTATGGACTTTAATTAAATCATGATGATTGTTTTTAAGGATCTTCGTCCGGATCTTGTAACTGCTGCTCCTCGTTCGCCTTAACGTCAGAACTTACACTAGGCCTAGCTGCTTCGAAGCCGTTGTTGTTAAGCTAGTGCTCTCTCGCTCTCCTAGAGAGCGTTACGTTGGCTAGGCGACTGGTTTTGCACCAGGAGGAGTTTTAGGGATACAGCCTTTGCTTTCCCTTCTTTTAAACTGGCTTATAGAGCGCACGCATCCACCAGACGAGAGAAGTTCTCGGCTTGGGAGTTCTTGCCTCTGCCCAGATGGACTTCTCAATTCTGGTAGACTCGCCCTGGCGCCTAGCCAGGAGACGCTCCAAGTTGTTTACAGGTCAACTTCTCACTTTTGTCGAGCCTTTGAAGTGTTGCTGTACTATTATGTCACACATAACAAGGCTTGGTAAATGGTTCCGCCTCAGTCGCTAACCCCGTCTGTTGCCACACCTGCTCCCGTAGACCCTATGGGCTTTGCTGCAAGACATGCAGTCCAAGCTTGTGTCCTTGATTGAGGACTTAAATGCGGAGAAGAACCTTCTGGCCAACAACCTTCCAACCGGTTGGTTGTGCGCCCTGTTGACGCTGAGGTATCCTACTCGCGTCTGCCAGTTGAGGTGGTTCTTCCTCCGATGCGACCCAGTGTGGGTTGCCAGTCGCACGTTGAAGTTAAGCGACGCTCGGAGGTGGTTGTTGACGTTCAGTGTGTCACTAGGAAGACGTTCAACAACCAGCAGAGGTGACTTGTTGTGACGCAGTGCGTCAACCTCAGCAACCCGGTAGGGTGCTGACTGCATAACCCAGACAGTCTAGACAGTTCGGGTTGACGCTGTACTTCCTCGCGCACCCATGGTTGTTGACAGTTCACAGACTGTGCAGCAATGCCATGCGTCCGGCTCCGTCACGCATCCACCAGTGCGACCGGATTCAGCGAGTCAGAAGTTGCCCACTCCGTTGCCGTTTCCTCATCAGTTTCGGATGAGGAACCCTCTGATGAGGACGTTGCTGAACAAGACGATCAACCCCCAGCCCTGCTATCCATCCAGAAGATGCTGAAGAAGGAACGCTGCCCAGTCAGGCTGTGGATGAGTCTGGTAGGGACACTGTCATCCGTGGATCAATTTGTGTCACTAGAAAGACTACACCTCCGTCCTCTTCTATTCCATCTAGCTTTTCACTGGAAAAGGACAAGACGCTAGAAGCGGTCTTGATCCCGGTTTCCGGAAAGATAAAGTCTTGTCTGACTTGGTGAAAGGACAATATCAACCTTAGAGAGGGTCTTCCCCTGACTGTTCAGACTCCCAACCACGTTCTCTTCTCGGACGCATCGGGCGTATGCTGGGGTGCGACATTAGACGGTAGGGAATGCTCGTGATTATGGAACTCGAGTCAAAGGATAATGCATTTCAACTGCAAGGAGCTACTGGCAGTACGTCTGACCTGGAAAAGCTTCAGGCCCTCTCCTTCAAGGCAAAGTGGTGGAGGTGAACTCGGACAACACCACGGCTTTGGCGTACATCTCCAAGCAAGGAGGGACCTACTCTCTGACATTGTTCGAGATCGCAAGGGATTTCACTAGTAACGAGGTTCATCCAAGGCAACTTGAATGTCATATCAGATTGTCTCAGTCGGAAGGGACAAATAATTCCAACAGAATGGACCCTCCACAAGGATGTATGCAAGAGACTTTGGGCCACCTGGGGCCAGCCAACCATAGGTCTCTTCGCAACCTCGATGACCAAGAGGCTCCCAATATTTTGCTCACCAATCCCGTACCCAGCAGCAGTTCATATAGATGCCTTTCTACTAGATTGGTCACATCTAGATCTATATGCATTCCCTCCGTTCAAGATTGTCAACAAGGTACTGCAGAAGTTCGCCTCTCACGAAGGGACAAGGTTGACGCTAGTTGATTCCCTCTGGCCCGCGAGAGAATGGCTCACCGAGGTACTTCGATGGCTAGTAGACGTTCCCAGAACACTTCCCCTAAGGGTGGACCTTCTGCGTCAGCCACGCGTAAAGAAGGTACACCAAGGCCTCCACGCTCTTAGTCTGACTGCCTTCAGACTATCGAAAGACTCGCGAGAGCTAGAGGCTTTCCGAAGGAGGCAGCCAGAGCGATTGCTAGAGCAAGGAGAACATCCACCCTTAGAGTCTACCAATCGAAGTGGGAAATCTTCCGAAACTGGTGCAAGTCAGTATCCGTATCCTCGACCAGTACCTCTGTAACTCGAATAGCTGACTTTCTCTTATATCTGAGGAAAGAACGATCTCTTTCAGCTCCCACTATCAAGGGTTACAGGAGCATGTTGGCATCAGTCTTCCGTCACAGAGGCTTAGATCTTTCCAACAATAAAGATCTACAGGACCTCCCTAAGTCTTTTGAGACCACGAAGGAGCGTCGTTTGGTTACACCTGGTTGGAATTTAGACGTGGTACTAAGATTCCTTATGTCAGACAGGTTCGAACCGCTACAATCAGCCTCCCTGAAAGATCTCACCTTAAAGACTTTTTCCTGATATGCTTAGCCACAGCTAAAAGAGTCAGTGAGATTCATGCCTTCAGCAAGAACATTGGATTCTCATCCGAAACGGCTACATGTTCTACAACTTGGTTTTCTAGCCAACATGAGCTACCTTCTCGGCCTTGACCAATATCGTTCGATATTCCAAACTTTTCGTATGGTTGGAAATGAACTAGAAAGAGTCTTATGTCCTGTAAGAGCTCTTAGGTTCTATTTAAAACCTTTACGAGGCCCGTCTGAAGCTTTATGGTGTTCAGTTAAGAATCCATCTTTGCCTATGTCAAGAATGCTTTATCCTATTTTATCAGACTGTTAATACGAGAAGCTCATTCCCATCTGAGTGAGGAAGACCAAGCTTTGCTGAAGGTAAGGACACACGAAGTTAGAGCTGTCGCAACTTCCGTGGCCTTTAAACAAAATAGATCTCTGCAAAGTATAATCGACGCAACCTATTGGAAAAGCAAATCAGTGTTCGCGTCTTTTTATCTTAAGAATGTCCAGTCTCTTTACGAGAACTGCTACACTCTGGGACCATTCGTAGCAACGAGTGCAGTAGTGGGTGAGGGCTCAACCACTACAATTCCCTAATTCCATAACCTTTTTAATCTTTCTCTTGAAATGTTTTATTATTGTTTTTGGGTTGTCCGGAAGGCTAAGAAGCCTTTCGCATCCTACTTGATTTGGCGGGTGGTCAAAGTCATTTCTTGAGAAGCGCCTAGATTAGAGGTTTTGATGAGGTCCTGTTGTATGGGTTGCAACCCTTCATACTTCATCTCCTAGGAGTCGCTCAGCATCCTATGAGGATCGCGAGGCTCAGTAAGGAAGACGTACTTAAAAAGGCAGAGTAATTGTTCAAGTCGACTTCCTTACCAGGTACTTATTTATTTTATGTTTGTTATTTTGAATAACTGCTAAAATGAAATACGAAATACTTAGCTTTTAATGTTAACATGTATGCTGGTCTCTACCCACCCCCCTGGGTGTGAATCAGCTACATGATCACCGGGTAAGTTTAATATTGAAAAATTTTATTTTCATTAGTAAAATAAATTTTTGAATATACTTACCCGGTGATCATAAATTAAAGGACCCACCCTTCCTCCCCAATAGAGACCCAGTGGACCGAGGAGAAAATTGGTTCTGTGTTGACATGAAGTACTTGAGTACCTGCTCGACAGATGGCGCTGTCGATGTACACCCCCACCTGTATAGCGATCGCTGGCGTATTTCGTCCTTAGGTTTTTCTGTCGGGCAGCAGAGCTGACAGCTACATGATCACCGGGTAAGTATATTCAAAAATTTATTTTACTAATGAAAATAACATTTTTGTGGGGATATGGAGCAATCTAGTGGTTAATTAGTACCCAGCTCACCATTTTGCTAAGGTTGTGATGTATGCCTTAATTCTTTACTGCTCTCACCAAAAACTTAGCAAATTTACACAAAAACTACTCTACTGATTTTGACCAAACTTTGTAGTAATGTTTGGTATGACCCAAGGATGAATCTATAACATTTTGGATAAAGTACTTCTAAGTACAAGTCCACAGCAGTACTGTGAAAATAATTGCTATATTAATTAAATGGCAAGTATTTTATTAGTTTATTTTTTTTTTGTGAACAATATTACGCAAAAACTAACAAACCAATTTCAAAGAAATTTAGTGGGTATGTGGGGTATGACTCAAGGACAAATCCATTAAATTTTGAAGAAAATACATTGAAGTTCAAATATGCAGTGGAGTTGAGAGCAAAATAAGACTGCTTAGCATGGCAAAGGCATGCTCTCTACTGAATGCCTATCTAGTTTAAGGTGTGTTCTACCTGTTAGCTTATGCAGATATTCCTCTCTTTGACATTAGGGACCAAAAGTTATTAGACATGTTGAACCAACTTTATGTTCATCTAGGACTTATTCCATGAATCCTTTGATGAACTGACTAGGACAGCCAATACAACCTCATCATGGAAGACCTCTCACCCTTTGGCATCGGGTACCTTAGAATATTGGTCCTTTTTAACCAACTTATAATATTCACAGACTTATTACATGAATTCTTTGTCAAACTGACCAAGGCTGCCAACATAGCCTGGGAAACATCCAGACCCTCTTTAGGGAGCAGGTAGTATTTATCAGAATCATCTTCCACTATTAATGTATAGATGAATATGTCTTACATGGTGGCTTACAACTTATTTGTTGTTCCTTCCATAAAGGACTCCTGGTTCTGTGGTGATTGTAGACACACTTTTTAGAGAAACAGAAGACTTATTGTTTATGGAAAGGTAAGAGATAAGTTTTGACTTTGAATAATTAGACTCGACTCCAGCTGTTGCTCAGAGAGTTTATGCTTTGACTGAAATGGAATACAATGTAACTAAAAGAACCCCTTTTTGGTACAACCCAGGAGCATAAATGGTGGTCTGCCGTCAAATCTGCACTATGTTTAGTGTAGACTTTAAAAATTTCCTTTACTTGAACCAGATGGCTGTCACTTTCTATTCAAAGAAAAGGCAACCTTCTGACTGATATGTTTGACAATAAGCGGAGTAATGAGAAACTCGATATTCCTCATTGCTGTTCAAGTGAAGCTAAACTAATTAGTTTAGCATTTCAGTACTGTGAAATTAAAACACACTTACTGGACCTTAATACAGTACTTGTGTAGGTGTAGATCCAAATGGTATTTTCCTTTGTATTTTTTATATATGCAGACTTTTTCTGAGCTCCTAAGTTATTTTATGCAAATTAGAGAGAAGAGGTTATTTTTGTACTTGCTGCAGAATTGGTAATGTTACTGCATTAGGTAAATGTGCTTGTGATACCTCTGTCCCTGCTGATTTCAGGCCAATATCCATGTCTTTGGACCAAACTTTTAAATAGGTCTGCACCCTAATTTTTAGTTTGTCTTTTGAAAAGGCCTTGGAGCATGTGATGCCCTTTTTACAATTTCCAACACTGTACTTCTCACTTGATTGTAGTCTGGAAGGTTATAGGATTGACCTTAATTTTAATGCTGCATTTAACCATGTTAATTATGAGCCCTCTTGTTTTTAAACTGTAAGAAATGACAGTAGGTGGATCTTTTCTTAACATCTTTATTAAATTTTTAAGTAATAGATTATAGAGGACGGTTGATAGGCACCATAGTGACTATAGGAATGTAATATCTGGTGTTCCTCAGGGTTGTGTTCTCGGCCCATTACTTTTCATTCTTTAGTCTATGCGTTTTATGTGGTTTGGCTAGAAAACAAGCTTGTCGTATATGCAGGTGCATATTATGGTGTGTAAAGTTGAACTCTAATAAAACTTAAATATGATTGTAAATAGGTCAGGGACAGTGGATTCTTAACAACCAGACCTCTACATTGAGAATTTTGTGATTCTTGATTGCAACTTTAGAGAACCACATTTGGTCATTTATTCTTCAGTTGCACTAAATGTTGACTTGCTGAAAAAAGTCCTAAGATTATCAGTGATCATTTTATCCTTGGGAAAGGTTCCAATTCTTTCATTCTACCAGGTTTCGAGTAGTGGTCTCCTGTCTGGTTTTTAGCTGCCGACTCCCATCTTAATTTTGTGAATGGAAACTTAGTCTATGATATTTCTTATTCCTGATCTTGATGTTATTCTCTTGCACTGTTGTTCCGTAGGTCTTTATGCATATTGCATGAGATTTTTAATCATTCAAATCTAACCAGACTACCACCCTGTATGAAGTGCTAGACATACAAAGGTACACAGTGTTTGAGAAGTTTTAATCCAGCCGTGACCAGATTGTGAAATGATTTTATTATGTGGTGGTTGAATTGGTGGAATTTCAGAAGTTCATATTTTAAATATAAATTTTTAGCTGAAAAGTGAAGGTTGACATGTCTCATTCCATAGTTTATATATGACATCTATTTTAATGTTACTGATCTTAGCATCTTTTATATTTTTAATTCTTTACTAAATAAACTATTTCCTTTCCTCCGGGTTGTTTTTCCTGTTGGAGGCCTGGAGCTTGTAGCATTCTGCTTTTTCAGTTGGGGTTGAAGCTTGGCTTGTAATAACAACAATAATAATTAGTTCATTGAGATTGGATTTAGCTACAGCACTTTTTTATTTTTTTTGGTTGATGCATACCTTCTAACCTCACTCTCCTTGTTCCAAAAGCAGTCAAATTCATGTTCAAGGTCAAGCCTACTTGAGTAGTGATATTAGGAGAGCACAATTTTAGGAACATTTAACCCTTTTATCCCCAGGCTCTTTGGAAATTTCCAACCCTTAACCCCCAGGGTGTTATTTTTTTTCCCAGCACATTTTGCAGTATATTCTTTTTAAATTGCTCTAACAGCCTTAATTTTTGTCATAGAGAGGTCAGGTTGGTCTCATTCTCTTGGAAAATGCCTGAATTTTCTCAAAAAATTATCAAAAATATGAAGAAAAATTTATAGCATTTTTTTGCAAGGACGTACCTGTACGTCCATTGGGGTAAAGGGATGAGTTTTGTGAAACGTACCAGTACGTCCTTTGGGGTATAAAAGGGTTAATTTAATGTAGCATTATTGTTACCGATAATGACATTTTAAGTTCTCCAGTAAATGTTAAATGTAGTGTAAATATTTCTGAAACATAGTGCCAATACTCATGCCATCTATGTGCATTAATATGGCTCATAAGGGCAATCTTGGCCTTGCTTACTTTGCCACTTATATCAGACACATCAAATAAGGCTTTGGGGCTGTTGTGGACCTCTTTTTCTAGCATGTTATGTCTTTTTAAATTGATATGTGCTGCACTATCTTACTCCAGAATAGTGACTCTGTGGGTCATGTTCATTCTCCAGACCATACAGTAGCTAGTACAGTTTTCTAGATCAACTGGTGGATTTTTGCATTTCTTAAACATTGTCTTGGCTTTATTATTTTTTCCATCTATGGGCTTCCAGGTCCTCGGAGGCTATTCTGTAATTCTCTGTAAAACAAATTTGTTTTGGGAGCCATTCTTCAGGCATATGAGTCACTGGACTAAACCAACATAGATGGCTTTTGTTGACTCGGCTTCTATGCTTATGCACCCCGTTCATTCCAGAATATGTATATGGAATCCAATTTTTCCCTGCTAAGGTCGATAATTTTCTGCATACGAAAATTTGAAAATGTTCCAGTTGTTTGAGACGTCATTTATATAGAGTCCATGCCTATACACCACAGAGAATAGGCGAGATACATTCAGCTTGAAAGAAGTAGTGTTTATTTTATCCAGTAAGTCTTGGCCATTTTCAGTAGTGAATGAAACATTGTTATCAAGGTATTCAATAAATGGCACCACCTGCAGTTGTGCATCATCAACAGTGTGGGGTCCAAAATAGCAGTGTCATAGGCATATTGCTGGTCAACCAATTGTTGTGTTGATGTTTTAATATGAATTTGTAACAATCTGATGTTGAACAGGCTTCCATCCATTCAGTAATTTACTTTGACCCCATCTCTAAAGTTTTTCTGCAATAAAATTGCATTTATTGCACTATAACCACTGTTTTTCCCGTATGTATCTGTATACTTACTGTCTTGTATAGTGAGGCTTGAAGTGTATAAAATGTTACATTGACTCGGGTTAGGGAAAAATTGCGGTATCTTCAGCATATTGTCAGTTGAGCAATGTGTTGCTATTTTTGTATAGATCTGACATTTAATAGGCTACCATCCATTTGGTATTTTATTTTATTGCATCTTTGAACAGATTGAAAGAACAGGGTCTGGAAAATTACCTTGTTTTACTCATTTCTTCCAACTTAGATGAAAAGACATAGTACTGTAGTTTGAAAAATTTGTTAAGAACTCCATATTTTACAAGTACTGTATCTTCAGTAGGAGGTCGTAGGGCAGTGTCAAAAGCCTTATGTATGGTCAATAATGACTGTATATGTCTGTACAGTATTTTGCTCTCAACATTTCTCATGTATTTGCCTCAGAGTAAAAGTCTAAGTACACAGAAGTGCAATTTAGTATAGTATAATATTACCTTTGCATAAATTCTTGACCTTTTGTATGATGTTTAGTATTAAACTCGTCCCAATATAAATATCAATGCTTTGAGAATTAATGATTAACCCTCTGGTATTCCTGGCAGTGACAAAACTGCAGTCAGCCTCATGATTTACAAACTATTTTTTTACAGTGAGTAATGTTATGAGTCAACTTACTTATGTTGATGTTCCTTAGTGTAAAATACAAAGGAATACAGAGAAATAAAGAAAATTGCATTGGAATGCTGAATTAAATTTCTATATTCTATGTGACTAACCAGTGATTCAAAGAGGGTTAAATACTTGGTGTGAAGAAACGTGAATAATTATTGAATGTCGAGGAAAAAGTCTCCTTAAGATAAATTTGCAAACGAAATATAGTTGTTTCTTGGTGTATTCAAGATTTTTATTATCAAATTACAGGAAGGATGACGAAGAAGAGGAAGATAAAAAAGATGACACTCCATCTGTATTACAATTCTTTGCTAGAAAACAAAAAGGTTCTACTGATGACAAACCAACAGTTCCACCACCACCAAAAAAGAAGAGACATCATTACTTCACCGAGAGATGCTTGGCTCCAGTTACAAGTTTTTAAATGTAAATCACATGTTTTTTTATATATATATTTTTGGGGGAATTGTAAATTTCAGGTGATTAAAGAAGAATTCCTCTTGAAATGTATGTTTGTTTTTGTTCATTTAGTTACTTGTTAAATTTATGCTCAATTATTGCCAGGCTAATTTGAAATTAAGCTCCTTTTTACTGTACTTGTTTTAATGCTAAGCTTTCATGGAAGAACAGATTGAAAAATTTCTACTTACAGGTAAATGAAGTAAATAGGGAAGAGAAAAGAATTGCACAAGTGTTGTGGTAGAAGAGCAGGTCTGAGAAGTGAAGGATTTTTGTCAACTTGGAGACACACCAGACTGAAGTGAAAGTTGAAAAGGTAGTGTGAAAACATTTTTGTTGCAGAAGTAGACCATTGGTATTTAAGTATTTTGTTGCATACACAAATGCAATCAAAAGGAAAATTATTCAAACCATGGCAAAAGTAGAAAATTGTGTTACAAACAAGAATGGGTGGGTAGACGAGACGTGACCGGAATATAGCTTCGTGTAAAGGGATGAATATTGGTTGCTCAGAAAATCAGTGGATGTGGAAAGTATCTGGTTGAAGAATAATAGGAAGGCTTAGAAAATTATAGAAAAATGGGGCTAACATTAGAAATTATTTTTCCCATCAGTAGACTACTGTCCTAATTTGTAGCTCCTGGACTTTTATCATGGCTTTCCCAATTAGGGTTGTAGGAGAGGGAAGAGAACTCATTTACCAATTAGCCTATAAAGGGAAAGTTGATGCATCGTATTTATGATAATAAATGTGATGAGGAATATGATGAAAGACGCTTATTTGTCATGCCACAAAAACCCCATGCTAAAAATCTACAACTACCTTTCAGCAGGGAAATCTGTCCCAATTTCTTATTTATATGTGCCCCTTCTGGAGCAAGACCCACAGTTTATTCTAGAATGAAATGATGTCTACTGGAATACTTGTGCACTCACTGTCACTATATATTTTCAGTGTGATGAAGTTGTCCCTGTCTGTGGTAAAAGGGTTTAACACTCCAAAATTTGTAACCAAGAAATATCAGTTTCATTAATGCTTTTAGCTAGATAATTTTGCAGCCATCTGCAAAACCTTGTTAGGGGTTTGCATTAATTTTCGAGATTTTGGGAAATTTTGATGATTAACCACTGCAAGATTTTAAGTTTTTCATTGTGAAACAGAGTACAGGTATTTCTGTTGTCTTTGCCCTTTTTGAGGCATGTCAGGTTCTATTTCTTATCTGAAAAGATGCCCCCTTGCCAAAAATTTATTTCTCCCGGTACAAATACAAAGCTTCCACCTTTACATAGAGATAACAGCAAGGTTTGAATGCAAGGCAACATACCTAGGTGTAAACTACTAAATGGAAGCAGGGGCTCCCCCCTCCTCTTCTTGCTCGCAGATTATAGTCTGCTTCCACTCTACGAGGGTTAAGTAACAGACACAGGCGCGAATTCGTGCATCTTTGATGCCCTTGACTTGGATAACTCCTAACCTAAAAAACCTACAGCCCATTGCCTATGCTCAGATAATTAACACACTAAGTACTGTCTAATATTGATTTTACTTAGTTTCTATCATAGTAGAATTGTTCATATCCATTAATACTGTGTAACACTCGTTGATACTATAGTTTATATTACTGTAATATACTACTATGACTACAGTAAAGCTTAACTGTACTGTAAGTGTTTGCTTCTTTCATTTGGACTCGACTCGACTCACCGCACACATAGCCTACATTTACAGTAAACAACATTACTGTAATTCAGTACTGTACAATATGTATACAGTATATTTCATACAATGACTACTAACCGTTTGTGTGAATTTCTATGCAGCAATTGTTTAGTAGGACGCAATTTCCGATGCGTCGGTGTCGTCTCTTACGCAGTACTGTAGGGAATCCGACATCTACAGTAACCCGGTAATAATGTTTATCACATCATCTACTTCAATGAGTGAAAAAATTAAGATAATGAGAAAGGTATCGTTAGTAATGTTATAATCATTGCATAAATGCTTACAGCCACAATAACAACTGTAAAAAAAAAAAAAAAAAAAAAAGCTTTTATTATGAACAATTGAATGATATACAAGTAGTAGTCTACTTACGACAGAAATAGGGACCGAGTCGATCTGGACGTTTGTCGAACTTAAAAAATAAACGTTCCATAGATTTAGTATGGTGCGTTATGGTGTAGCAATCATACAAGCCCAATTTTATCTTTTCTTATATATCATTAAATCAATATTTTCTTATATATTTAATTTTCACCTTTCATATCATTGTATATTAAAGGATTTAGTAACATTTTTTATTTCAGAAGCAGTTTTCAATTTCAGAAGCATCTTGATATCAACAATTTGATTAAGATCGGCTGCTCTGAAGGTCCCACTACCGTATTGAGAGAATGAGTATTGTTTATATAGCATAATTTATTTGAAATTTCATGATAAATATTACATCAGCACCAATATGTTACAGGATTTAGTTTTCATTCATAATTATTAGTTGTTCCGATGCATTGTAACCACGGACTATCTCGGGAGTTACTCTTTAGTTTAAACTTAACTTGCGACCAGAAAAGTTTCCCCCCAACCAGGACTCCATTCCAGGCGAGAAGCATAAAGCCTCAGGGTATGTTCCCTGCGCAAAGCGACCTTCCACTGTCTTTGACCCACAGTGCACCAAGAAGAAGACTGTGTCAGGCCTGATAATGACAGGGCAAAGGTTGCCATTCGTACTCTGGTCGTTGCTCAGTGTAGACCTATAGTTTTCGCTCGCGACTTAAACTGTGACCTGTGTTTGCGTTTTCAACTTATTTTGTGTGCAAAGTGTTTGTGTTGAGATGGATAACACACTTCTTCAATGTTGTTGTCCGGGGGTGAATGGGAAAGCGTGTTCGGCTTTCCTTTCACATTTGGAAATTGATCCCCATTCTTTGTGTGCCTCGTGTCGTGGTCGTACCTGTACTCAGAGCGATATATGTAGTGAGTGTATTGAGTGGTTTGAAACCCAACGGTCTCATATGGCCACGAAGAGGAAAAAGAAAGGAAAAAATGAATGTTCTTCCTCGAAGAAAGACAGTGGTTCGAGACCTTCGTCGAGCTGTTCTTCGGTACTGTAATTCCTTCCCTTCCGTCGATATTGCCATCGCTACAACAGATCAACAAGAGAGAAGGGACTATGCCGATTCGACCGGATTCCCCGTTGTTATCGGCCCCTCCCCTACCGTCCCCTTCAGTGAGTTCGACGTGCATATCCATTCTTGGGGGGTTGGAGGAAAAGATCAACAGGATGAGCGAGTCAACCGCCCCACGTTTCTCACACGTGGTGCGCTCTGACCGGCCACCATAGCTGCCATCTTGGCCTGCCTACATGTGCACACAGCCTCCCCTTACCGCATGGCAGTCTCGGTGATACCGGGCACCCCCTCAGTCGCCAGCGCCATCTATTAGAGCTGCCTCACAGGCCTCCTCATTGGCTCGCGCTGCTGCGCCGCCATCTTGGCCTGCCGCCTTCTCATCGGCTCGCGCCGCCATCTTGGCCTGCCGCCTTCTCATCGGCTCGCGCCGCCATCTTGGCCTGCCGCCTTCTCATCGGCTCGCGCCGCCATCTTGGCCTGCCGCCTTCTCATCGGCTCGCGCCGCCATCTTGGCCTGCCGCCTTCTCATCGGCTCGCGCCGCCTCTGCATCGGCTCACGAAGCTGCGCCGCCATCTTGGCCCCCCGCCTCCACCAAACTGGCGACTGTCACCCCATCATCGGTAGCCATCCCCCACCTGCATCGGGGCAACTTTTTCTCGGATCCTTCCCTAGGGATGAGGAATACAGGGGAGACACTCCAAGGACCCCATTCAGGTCTCCTACGAAGGATCCTTTGCCACCTTGGGAAGAGCAAGCCCTTCAGTGAATGCCCCCGTTGTCATTCCAGCCTCCTTGCAGGACTATAGGCGAGGGAGAGAAGAAGAGAAGGGGGGAGGAACACACTCTTCGAGGACCCTGATGCATTCTCCCCCTCCCGCATTGGTATTGGTGAACCCCGACCCCAAGA
Organism: Palaemon carinicauda; assembly: GCF_036898095.1. Classification (NCBI taxonomy): domain Eukaryota; kingdom Metazoa; phylum Arthropoda; class Malacostraca; order Decapoda; family Palaemonidae; genus Palaemon; species Palaemon carinicauda. Next base: position 144,686,215 of record NC_090733.1, read on the forward strand.
AGAGAAGGCTAGAGGATGCGGCAGGCAGTTGCCAGTCATCAAATTCTTCAAGGGGCTCCCAAGGTTATAGAGGTCCCCTAGACCATCATGCCTCATCAAGTGGGCGTAGAGCAGAGGCTCCGCCTGGGGCTCATCCTCCCCTTCGTGTACAGGACCTCCGGAGGGGAGAGACTTCGGAGACGATGCCCACCAGAAGAGGACCCTTCGGTGGAAGACTCCTCCTCCTTCTCCAGGGTGTTGGCGCTCATCAGGCACCTCAATAACCTGCCGGACCCAGCCCCTGTTGTTCCTCCAGGGGGAAATTTCTTTGTTGGAGCAGCAGTTTGGCATCCTTCGAGAAGCTCGTCCCCCCTGTGTCTCTCCCCTTGGCCCCATCTCTGGGCAGAAAGCTGGGGTTAGTTGGTGGAATTATGCAACGAGTTGGGGATTGTTGTGAACTGGGAGAAGTCCCAACTATCTCCCTCTACGAGGACAGTGTACCTGGAAATGGAATTATGTTCGGCCCAAGCCAAGGCCTTCCCCATGTCAGAGAGGCTCAAACGCCTGGAAGAAGTCGGTCAACCGTTCCTCAGGGGGGAAACGGCCAACCTTCATCAGTGGCAGAGGCTCGTGGGTCACCTGGTGTCCTTGGAAAAGTTGGTCTCTGGGCAGGACACGACTACGTCCAATCCAGTGGGACATGAAAAGACTACTGTTAGCTCCTCAGACCAGGGATCGTCCAAAGGATCTCTCCCTATTGCAGGCATCCAGGGAGGCTCTCAAGTGGTGGATGGACAAGAAGAATACACTGGCAGGGGTATCCCCCCTGGACTCTCCTCCGGAGGTACAGTACTACTATTCACGGATGCGTCCAAGGAGGGCTGCGGAGCCCACCTGCAGGACAACTCTGTATCGGGTCTGTGGAGCGAGGAGGAGAAGACCTTCCACATAAACGAGCTAGAACTCCTGGCAGCGCAGAGGGCCCTACTGACCCTGGCGGACAAAGTCAGCGGCAGAAAAATCTCCCTGATGTCGGACAACTCCACAGTGGTCGCCTATATCAAGAAGCAGGGCGGTCTGAGGTCCCGTCTTCTACAGGATCTGACGGATGAGATTCTAACCTGGGCCGAGGGAAATGGGACTACCCTGATGGCGAGATTCATTCCAGGAAAAAGAAACGGTGGCAGACGGCTTGAGCAGGAGAGGCCAAGTCCTAGGCACTGAGTGGGCCCTTCATCCAGAAGTAGCAAGGTGGGGGTCTCCCTCCCTGGACCTCTTTGCAACCAGGCTGAACTCCAAACTACCAGTGTTTTGCTCCCCAGTCCCTGATCCAGCAGCAATCATGGAAGACGCCTTTCAACATTCGTTGGACGGCCTGGATACCTACGCATTCCCTCCGTTCGGGCTCCTGCGGCAGACCCTAAATAGACTAAGGACTTTCAAAGGGGCTCAGCTGAATCTAATCGCCCCCTGGTGGCTGGAAAAGGAGTGGTTCCCCGACCTAAGAAACCTAGCAGTGGCCCCCTTACCATCAGAGGAGATCATCTCAGGCAGCCTTACTTTCTGAAGTTTCACGAGGGGCTCGGAAACCTATCCTTTCACGCGTGGAGGTATCGAGTGCCTCCTGACGAGGGAAGGATTCTCCCCAAGGGTGGCCTCCCAGATGATGGGCTACCTCCGCTCCTCCTCGAGGGCTATTTACCAAGCTAAATGGCTAGGGTTCTACAAGTGGTGCCGGAAGAACGACCGTAAGCCCATAGGAGCCTCCATCCCGACAATAGCAGATTACTTGGTTCACCTACACCTAGATAGGAACATGTCGGTGCCATCCATCAAAGGGGTCAGAGCTGCCTTGGGACATATCGCGTGGTTGAAAAGAATAGACCTGGGTGATTCCGGGCAACTGTTCTTGCTTATCAAGAGTTTTGAGCAGTCCTTCCCTCATCACTCCTTGATGGCTCCAGAGTGGGATGTCCTCTTGGTCTTGGACTCCCTCAAGAAACCATCGTTCGAGCCCTTGCGGCAGGCCCTGGACAGAGAATTGACTCTGAAGACTGTTCCTCCTCGCCCTGGCCTCTTCCAAAAGGGTGGCTGAATTGCATGGGCTGGCAGCCAACGTTAGTCACTCCATTGGCTGGAAGGAGGCAATCCTAACCTTTGTGCCTCCCTTCGTAGCCAAGACCCAGAACCCAGCGGTCTCAGATCCCAGCCATCCCTAAGTCAGATGACTCAAAGGACCTTCTGCTGTGTCCAGTTACTGCTCTCCGAAACTACTTGGCATCGACGTCCGGCTTAAGGCCCGCCATGAAACACCTGGTTGTCTCCACGGGCAAAGTGAGGAAGGCGATTTCAAAAAGCACTATTCCTAATGGCGCAGGGAGGTAATTCGAAGGGCGAATGTAGCGAAGGGCAAGCCTGCACCCTCGTCTGCCAGGCCCCATGATATCAGGTCCATCAGTACATCGATGGCCTTTTCTAAGAATAAGTCAGTGGCACAAGTTCTTAAATCAGGTGTGTGGAAGAGACAGAACACCTTCACTTCCCATTACCTAATAGACTGCTCCTTAGTGTCTCGCAATGAGTACAGACTCGGCCCCAATGTGGTGGCACAACGGGATTTAATGCCATGACTTGCACACTGTCCAAGGTGGGAGACGCGGTGAGTTCCACACCCCCTCTCCAGCTACATGGCACGTATGACAGTTCTACGTCAATGGATGTCCCCCAACTTGGGCGAGTGTTATTGCAGGTTTCTTGAAGTTTTTTCCCCAACAGGCCTTCCATATCACCCTGTCATTCGCCCCTTCCTCGTTTCAGTTCCCACCTCCTAAGCCTAAGTCTCCTGAGAGAGAGTAGTCCGTGGTTACAATGCTTCGGAGCAAATATCAAATTCTTTGTAATTTGTATTTTTCCTAGCATACTCACCACAGACTACTCTCGAAAGTATGTCCCACCCTACCTACCCCGCTAGTTCTTGGAAGTAGCTGGCACTGAGACAACGGTGGCACCTGGTTCGAGTACGAATGGCGACCTTTGCCCTGTCCTTATCAGGCCTGACATGGCCTTATTCTTGGTGCATTGTGGGTCAAAGACAGTGGAAGGTCGCTTTGCGCAGGGAACATACCCTGGGGCATATTATCGGCCTGAGGCTTTATGCCTCTCGCCTGGAATGGAGTCATGGTTGGGGGGAAAATTTTTCTGGTCGCAAGTTTAAACTAAAGAGTAACTCCTGAGAGAGTAGTCCGTGGTAAGTATGCTAGAAAAAATACAAATTGCCAAGAATTTGACATATATCAGTCGAAAGTGTCCTCTCTCTCTGTTTTCTTTTATTAAGTGTTTATATCGTCTGTCTGTCCAGCATAATTACGCTGCACTCTTCTTTTGACAGTATCCACTTATATGTTTTCAAGTTTAAGGTAAATGAATTCATTGTGAAGCCATTTTATTTATTTCATACCTTATAATATATATATATTTTTTTCATATATATATCTATACGCTACATGCTACACATATGCTCTTGTACAACATATCAAGATTATACAATAGTGACAATTTCAACACAATTATTACAAAGTTCAGTTTGAGAAATCACAGAATTACACAAGAAATAAATTTGAATTAGACTTGCTTTTTTTCATTAGAAATCTTCAAAAATAACTTGCAAGTCTATACTACCATTCTCAAGCACGATAGAAAATGCAATGACATTTCAGTGTAAGAGGAATATGATGCCCCATCCCTTCAAAAATTAACTTTAAAAGAAACAAATTCAAATAAGGCTGTTTAATAACCATACAAAGCTCCTATATGTAATATTCGGCGTTAACTAAAAAAAAATACCATGTATTCAAAAATTTTTGCAGCAAATAAAAGAAATACAGTAGCACAATCACAAGTGCACCTTGGCACAAATGCCAATAGCTAAAATAAATTGCTAAAGGGATGCTTCCTTAAAAAAAATATTTATTTTCCATTTGAATAAACGTGAAAGCGATAAAACATGTTACTAATGCAACCTTAAAAGTCAATTATCCTGAGCTTTTAACAAGTGTTTTAACGTAAGTTTGTATAAATTAAGTACATTACTAGTGCAATAAAATGGCTGTTCCCAAGTCCTTATTCTTTCTAATAGTTAGGAACATTGCTGCACCTCTCAGGTGGTTTGCAATCATTACAGTTCACTCCTATAACCCCTCTAAGTTTAGCATAAGGAAGGACATTATTCTCCACTTTTGCCCCAAAAAATGTAATACAAATACAGTACCTTGAAAAGCATCAAACAACTCGACAGTAATATATTCTAAAATCTGAGGAAATGTTACTTTCCATAGGTGTCGAAGATACTTCTCCTGTTGTGACAGTCAAAACAGTGATTCTATTAAAAATTATAATGGTGAAGAGTCCAAAATATATTGATGGTTGCTTGAATCACCTTAAATGAGACTGAAACCATGAAATGAGTTCAGTGACTAGAAATACATGACAGCATGACAACTCGATGGGGAAATGTGTGAAGTTTTTGATAAAAGACCCTTAATATTTTAGCAAAACATTTGGTTTTATGTAAAATAAAGATTATTAAACAGATTCAGTAATCAGAACAGTTTACATACAAATACACTGCCATACTGTATACAGTATTTCATTTTTATATAGATTATGATTTTCTTTTAGATATCTGTATAGTATCTCAGTATAACTATTTCAATTTGAAATATTTTTGTTATACTTGAATTAGAAGTAAACTTAATCTTGCTCCTTTAACAATTGTGACGTGACTATAATTAACATTGTTCTTTTAACTATCAGGTTGTTACAATGCACTTTGAATGTACAAGAGGTCTGTATCATTTGTTAAGGGCAATCACACATGGGTAGAAACATTCACTCATGTACATTATAGTCTATTTTTGTCAAAGATATCTTAAAATATATTACAGTATTTCATCTAGTGACTCTGAAGAAACTAATTGACCTTAAAATAATTTTTTTGTATAAATCATGATTACCAGCATAATAGATACTACACAATTGTATAGTTTGCCATATCAACGGGAATCCCTTAAGTACATCAGCATTAAAAGTAAAAGATTGGCACAAAAAAAAATATTTGCTTGTGCATTATTTCACCAAAATAAATCTAATAAACCACAATACAGCAACTGTTCTTGGACATCCATACATACATAATAATTGGCATGACATGTAACTCTTTGGTTTTTAAGATACAGTGTACACTGACCCAGTTTTCTTTTCTCACAAGAAACAAATTCAAGAAATTGTAGGATTTACTTTAATTATTTATAGGAAGTATGCATGAATAATGATGAATAATAATTGGAAGATGATAACATTTGTGACTATATGCTATGTCTAACACACTGCAACAACAATACCCTTTACAGTAGATGGTTACAATAACTGGAAACTGCCAAATATACAATAACTGGAAACTGCCAAATATTTCATGATAAATTACAGGTGTTATAAAGGCATGTCTTGTAACCCACACCCCCCCCCCCCCCCCCCAAAAAAAAAAAATTTGAAAACTAAATTCTTGCCAAGTCTTGTGAATAGTAGCAAACCACTTAAGGAAACTAAACTTCCCAACATCAAGAGCAATCATAGTAAATTCCCTGCCAGACCATAACTGAAAATCTGTATAACCTGACCTGTCCAAAAGTAAGTCAACAAGTACATTTGATGATGCTAAATATGGTCAAATTATATACATATTGCACTGAATTCTAAATAAATGAAAATTGCAAATAGAATTTATATAAAAAATCATAGTATAAGGAAAATTGCTGTAAAAACTGCCATTGCTACCTACCAAAAAATTAGGAATACAGTGTACTTATATAGCCATGATCTTGAAGTGTGACAACACTAAATCTGTGATAAATGTACTTATGCACACATACTGTACAGTACCACCAAGACAGGGAAAGAACTGTATAAGAAAAAAAATAAAACCAGGCCCAACTGGTAAGATTACTTCCTTTGATAAAGCTGAATACGAAAAATATACTGAAACTTTACAATGAATCTATTGAGCTCAATATATATATATAAAAAAAAAATCCTGCAGTTAAAAAAATCTTGGCTTGTATTGAAACCTTAAAAGTCCCATGCAGCCTCATTTCTGATTACATCTAGTTGCTGGTATTATTAGATAGATTCCTGAACTGTAGCATATAAGATAGCAGAGAACAACATCCAGACACAGCACACTCATTACCCAATATATTTTTATAATCTTAAGAAGATCTCTACAAAAGCTACTCTTTGTGTAGGCTTTAGAGGTCTCTGCAAGAAAATTATTCACCGAGGAACAGCTAAACTTTTTCTTTTTTTTTATACAGAATTACTGATGTTATGAGCCTTCTAAAACCCCTGATGATTGAAGAAAAAAAAAATTATACAAAACATTTATGCACTGACAGCTCTTTCAAAATACATGTTCAAAAGTTAATCATTTAACATTTGTGACTGGCCTACGGTTCCAATGTCTGGTTATAGATTGGGTATTTTGTAAACAATTAAGTGTTGATTTTTACTGGACTGTAGGCTTTAAAAATAACAATCACTACTATTAAATACCATTGGTATGAAAACTACCCATTTCAATAAATTACAGCACACTGCGCTTTATCTGTAAGAGAGAGGCCTGTCATAAATAATATATCTATGTATATTCTAAAGCATGCGCAGGATTAATAAGTATAACAGTGCCTTTACAAATTGCTATAATACATAATTCCATTTGCTCTGATACAGAAAAATGAAAGGCTTTAAGGAATTGCACACTTACTAACCTGCTGCATAAAAGAAATCCTTTATTTCAAATGAATGAATGATGTCAGCAAATGTTGACACTAAAATAATACTCTCAGTGAAAACATTTAAAAATCATTCTTCATCAAACCTGTTTAGCACCTTATGGCATAACACAGCAAAAGGAATGAATCAAGATAGATAAAAAAGAAGAATCATAAACTTCAAATAAGTTAACAGGACAATATAAAAGAAAATACTGGAACTAAAACTATGCCTTACAACTTTTGCAGAAACAAATATAAGGCTTAAAACAGGCTTGAGGACTTTCCCAGGGTCGCAACTTCTTGAAAAACCAACAAAGGTTTATAGAAATATACTTATTCAATGCTTTCATTTTGTTACCATGTCTCCTCTTCCTGGGAATTTCCAATAGCTACATTTTGATGAAGAACATGTTTACAGTACTGTACTTCTCTACCTGTGGGAGAAAGTGTAAATGAACAAATATGAAAACCAGAATTTTAATATAAAAATTAATTTTATATCTACCTGATATTCATATTGCTTCCTCTCGGGAAACTGTTTAATTAACACACCCATAAAGTTTTCCCATTTTCTTTCCCTTCAAAAAACTTTCATGGCCCTGACAAAAGAATTGAACATTCTAGCAGTAAGTGATAAGAAGCCAGGTAAGTATATTATTATTACTTGCTAAGCTACAACCCTAGTTGGAAAAGCAGGATGCTTTAAGCTCAGGGCCTCCAATAGGGAAAATAGTTTAGTGAGGAAAGGAAACAAAGAAAAAGAAAATATTTTAAGAGCAACAAGATTAAAATAAATATCTAATATAAAAACTTTAACAAAACAAGATGAAGAGAAATAAGATCGACTTAGAAACCAAGAACTGCCACTGCCATGCCGGATACTCTGTCCTTTTCAGTTTTGAAGTTGGCATTATCCCTTTTCTCTTGGTACAAAGTTAGTGGGGAGGAGGATGGGATTGTATATGAAAAACACCAGGCGAGTATAGAAATAAGAAAGGAGTTCTATTAACATTCTTCTTCTCAAGACGCTGTTTATCAAAAAGTTTATCCCCACAATTTTCCTTTTTTCTTTTTTCAAAATAAATACCCTATTGAAGTAATAAAATAATCTAGCAGTTAATGGTAAGTAGCACGCCAAGATTGCCTTTTCAGATTTTCTGTTGCAGTTGCTTCATGCTTGTTGCATTTCAACTGCTCAATTGGTGAGCCTGGATATAGAAATAAAAAAAATCTATTAAAATTCTATTTTTATTTATAAAATTTTCTATTTCTATGAACCTCTCCTTATGTTCATATTGCTGACTCCTATACACAAAGATTAAGACTTGCTAACCTGGTCTAGATTACTTCCAACAAGCCACTTTAAAATACAGTTTGGAACATGAGAGTCCAACTTGTTTACTGAAGATATTTAAAATGCTGGATTGTCGATTGCCTCTAAATGATACTTTTGATTGATAACACAATCTCATACCGAATATTCATATATTGTTATAAATTAACTGACCCATGTTTACTTGCACCATGCCCCCTGATACCACTATGGGGCCTAGAGTCCAGCTTTCTTCATAAGCAAACTAGGGATTCTTCAAGATAATTTTTGGCATAAATAAACCTTAATCACCATTGAGCTGATGCTAAAACAATTTTTGGTAGCCTATGGGAAATGTCCCTGCCTGGATATCTGCTGGACTGAGATTTTAGACCCGCTAAAGCTCGATATTTTTTTGTAGTGTTAGCAACTTCACCATTCTTGTGAGCTAAGATTGAGGGGTTTGGGAGAGCATGTAAGTCTACTTGCCAAGTTCACCAGCTATTGTCTAGCACCAACAGTCCTAGATTGGGTGCTGATCATATGTATATATGGTCAGTCTAGGGCATTATTAATGTCCCTTGCCTCTGCCACTCATGAGTGACCTTTTAACCTTTAAACAAAGATCTCTATAAAAATTAAGACGTAGCTGCACCCCTAATATCATGTGCAAATACTCGAGCTTTTTATTAGGTTTGGATCCAATTTTTCGCAAGTTTCTGCGACCCAATTTTAAACTGAGAATGGGATCAAATTTTGGGTCAAAGGATTATTAGGGACCCTAATCCCACAAATTAAATTAAGGCGATTACCTTTAATACCAGTGCTTTTATCCAAATAAGACATTACGGCTCTTATTGGACAAAGAAACCTATTTTCTGCTGAAATGCCCTCATCCAGTTTTAGACACGGGATGTGAAAAAAATGAGGCAGACTCAGCCTTAAAATAAATTTTTTTACTCTGAAGGAAGGTAAAAGTGACAAAATCAGCATTCTCCAAAGCCTACTTTGACAGTGTGTGTATAGTTCACTTATGAATTTAGCTGAAGCTAATGACAACATAAAATGTGTTCAGTTGCAATATACTTGAGAGAACTTCCTACAGTTCAAAATTTTTACCTTTAAAATACTGTAAAACTACATCCATATTCCAGGAAACTGACCTTATTACCAGAGGCTTTATAATATTAAACTAACTAAATATATCCACTAAAATACCTGAAAGGAATATCTAATTCCAGATGCCTGAAGACAGAATTAAGCATGGATCTATAACCCATCAGAATTTAAGGGAATCATGATATGCCATACCATTGACATAAGTATTATAACATTGTTTAAGAGTGACTTTAGAGAGTGGAGGAATATTAGGTTCCAGACTATTCAGTTTACCATCTGCCTTGATCTAGTTGTCATGTAAAGTGAATAGGATTGCAGCATTGCAAGGATTTAGCAGCAGAAGCATCTGAAGTAATTAAAGAATTTGAGGCTCTTGGATTTGTACTGCGCAGCAAACTTTTAGAACCCTTACTGAAGGAAATCCTATAAACATTAGACTGAACTTGGAGAGTTAAGCTAGGTTTGGCAATTGGGCAGGAAAGACCAGAATCCCTGCTTTTACAGAAGATTCACCGGACTATTGAATGAATAATTAATTATCCAAAGCTGGACCGTGTCATTATCGCCATCATCCCCGCTATAATCAACTAAGCTTCTCTTTCGTGGCTTTTCCCCTGAATTATCTCAGTTTCCTTTTGCTCTGAACAGTTAAATTAATCAGCACCCATTGAAACATTTTTTCTTACGTAGTATCACAAGGGAAACGCATTCTTCACGTTTATTTAAATCCCAGTATCACCCTAGAAACGATGCACAAAAGTAATATGGATCATAATCTAGAAACTTTACACTGTAATTGCTACCAAAACTAAGTGAGGATATAGTGAACAGTAACCAAACAATATGGGAAACACCTGATCACAACTGATACAACAAACTGAAATGGTCAGACTATCTGGCATGGCAGTTCTGGGTATCTTACCGCTAGAAGATTCCATTCTTTTCTTGTAAAGGAATGCATATAATGAAAGGAAAGTAAATGGGAACATTTTTAAATTTAAAAAATCTTATGGGTAAGTAGATTAAACCAAGCTTCCAAAGAAAAATATGATCATCATGATAGATTCATAGAAATAACTTCAAATTTCAGAGACTTCAAGGAAAATATCTATACACCTCCATAGATCACAACCTGCTACTAAGTTTGGGTTTTATATATATACAATACTATTCTTATACAGGAAAAACACAAAGGAAAATTTTTCTTACAGATACATTTGGAATCTTATTGCAGTTTAAATTACTGCTATGCTAAAAGAAAAATTTCTCATGATACAGGTACTGGTGAAGTAGATCAACTTTTTCCTTCAAAATCAAGCAGTTAAGATGTATTCCAATAATACTTAATTACTGAATTGAAAATTATGTATTCCAAAGCATTTAAATTCTTAAAGCTAGCTCCTTGAAACCAAGCTAGATAATGAACACTTACCTGGTGCCTTTACAATATATATATTTTTTCCCCTCACTGAAATTCATCATCGGAGCTTAATAGCATAGTCTTCTCATTATAAGGTGACCTTCCATTTCCATTGCGTCCTCCGTTCTGAGTACTTCTTGAACCCACACCATTTGCTCCACCTACTGCGTGAGTTCCGTTGTTGCCGTTAGATCTAGGTACTTCATCTGCATCATAGGTGCTTACGGCAGTGTGTCCAGAGCCTCTTGTGGTTCCACCTATATAAATGAACAAAATAAAGTTATATGGATTCTTTACATATCTTACTTCTCAAACCTCAGATGAAATAAGGTGGGTGACAACATTGTTTTCACACAAGATAAAATAAGATGGCATGGGCAAAAACATCCAACAAAAACTTGTTAAAATTTAGGTATTTAACCAAATCATTACATTACAAAGCCATGCTTGATTTCAAAATAAAACTTTCAAATTTAAAACCATGCCTCTTTACATTATATAAGAAACTTAATGAGTTACCAGGGGACACTGAATTTCACTAAATTATAGATAACAATAAAACAAAAAAAATAATTGGTTGAAGCAAAAAAGCAATTACAACAAGCAAAGGGTAACATGCAGTGCCAATTCAAATTTTTAAAAGTAACATTTGATAGTAAGGGGCTTGTTGTTAAAACCACTAACGAAACTTTTAAATACTACCAATTTGAAATTATTCCAACACCAGAATAATCGAAATTTTTTAAAGCAAAACCAACCATTTACAGCAATGAAATGTACAACAGACAGACACACTCCAACAAAGGTTATTTACATTTACATTTCAAAGGTTACACACTGTAATGATAGCCAACAAACAAGATAAATAAGCAAGCTTAACTCAAAACCATTTGACAGGCAAAATACCTGTACTGTATATCTTTCCTGTGCACCTATATACACCATTTGAAAGGTCAATATACAAGAATCAAACAAATTTCAAGAGTATCTACTGTATATGAAATGTGTTGAAAATGCACTACTTATAACAAGGCTATCATTAAATATATCGTAAATAGCCAAGCCCATTAGGCACTGAATGGGGACTGCACTTAAATTCCAATTGACACACTAAGATTTAAGTGTTGTAGAAAAAATGTTAATACCCATACATAATTCAATCACCATTAACACTTATACCACCTAGATACCTAATCAGAAACAGTGTAAAATATTGCTTAGTTACCAAAGCAGAGGACATACTACACATTGGCAGGAAGAGAAAGTCAGCCACGAAATTATTTGTGCTAGCGAATGCCTATTTTGTGGGAAGTATAGGACTATGTAGAATAACATTTTACTACTGTACTTATAGGTAAAAGATAACCATCACCCAATTGAAAGCACAAGAAACAAATATAAGAAAAATAACAATTACAAAAGGTTTGACAAATGCTCTGTTTTGGATAAAAGACTGTCAATCACAGACAAAAATGTCAAGTTTTAATAATATATTAGTTATTCCAAAAACTCCTACTTACTGTATATGACCTTGGAGATAAAAAAAAAAAAAATATCACTTGAATAGTTTAAAAATAAAATTCAAGAATACTTTTGAAATAACTATGACAAAATTACTGGTATAAAATTATACTCGTTCAAATATTTAAGTGCTGTCAACTTGCATGTTAGCTTTTAAGACTCTCTTAATGCCCAGTTAAGCAGTTACAATATGAAACTGCTGAATTCACATTTCATACTAAAAAAGGAAAAAAAGGGGTCAAATTTCAACTTTGATGCACTAATGCAAGAAGGTATGCTTTCACACTATATCATCAAAAGGGATTTATTAACCTTTAAAGGATCCTTTTTTCTTGCACTGTTTATCACCAATGAATGTAGCTTACTGTTGTCAAACATGACAAATTACTTAATGACATTGACTTTAATTTTATCAAAGTGCATTTTTAATCCAGTAACTTGCATATGTTATGCTTTTCCCTTTGTAGATTTATCAATGAAAACATAATGATCACAGCTTTTTGTAGGTTTACACTAAAAATCTTTGATTGCTATATTTTTAGCCTAACACTGATAGCTATCTTACTTTTTTATAGAATAATAAACAATACAATTTCTTAAGATAAAGCCAATTGGAATGCTGTATGTGATGGGGTGAAAATTCTCTTAATAGACATTTTAGTCATATTCAGTTCATGGTCTAAAAGTCTAGTTGAAATATTCCTCTTAACTAAATTACTTGTCATTTAATACTTGTACAGTAAATTGTTTGGAACAATGCAGTGTGGGACAATTCTTTTATCCTGTTGTGTGAAAATCAGAAAATTCACTTTTAATTATGGCACCCTGCTTTATACAAATTCAAATTTGAATGATGACATCATAAATCCATAAAAAATACACAAGATTTTCCATCCCTCCTGATTAAAAGAAATTGTGGCCATTACGTTATTCCAGTCTCAGTAGATTACCTCTGATATTTTCAAAATGCCATACTTGAAAGTGAAAAATATTCTATATTTTAAAATTATATTCCTTAAGATGTCATATTATCATTACTACTCAAATTACAACCATAGTTGAAAAACAGGATGCCACAAGCCCTAGGGCTACAAGTTGAGTAGCCCAATGAGAAAAGGAAATAAACCATATTAAAGAAGTAATGAATCAATTCAAGATCATAACATTAAAATAGATCTGTTGCATACAAACTAAGAAGGGCTGTATAAAAACTATGAAAAATTTATGTTAACCTGTTCAACATATGGGCATTTGTAACAAGTCTGAATTTTTCAGTTGCAAGTACCCTGTAATTGAAATTAGGTTTATGATTTGCAAAGCATCAGTATTCTTGAAGTTATTGCATTTGACCACGAGACTCGATACACTGTATATAAACTCATCTACACAACAGTCTTGTTAGAGGGACTAGCAGATAACTTTTTTTCTTCATACCCTAAATAATCCACTACCTGGAAGACAAACATTCGGAAAACCCACACCACACAGCAGTGATGGCTTGGGTTATTTACAGGGGAACGGGGTTATTCTACAGCGAGATAGAAAACTACTATTTTCAGTTTTATTGTCGAATATCTTCCTTGGTTAAAGAATAGTGAATGAACTCTGAGAAGATTCATTGAAATACTAATTTACGTCCCACAGAAACGTGGATTATGCTACTCGTGTGGTGTGATAATTGTATATACTGAACTTATAAATTAAATTAAATTCTGTAATGTATGTTTCTTAATTATTGATGGGTCATAGGAGTTTTTGCAACAACATTATGGAAATGTTAAACAGAGAGAACCTTAATTTTGTCAACCTTCTACACAAAAGTCAGAAATATTATAACCCAATCTCAATACTGTAGTACCACAACCCATACTATCTACAAGCAATTTGAATAAACAATGGCATGAGAATCATCACTTGCTAACATGTAGCATTTTCGACATTAAAATTCCACCAAATCTATAAAGCAATTCTCTTGTGATTACTTTCTCAATGCCACTGAGAGAAATAAAGAAACACATAAGACCAAGATACTGTAACAGCCTGTAAAATGTCTAAACAGACATGTGAAAGCCCCACCATCTTTACCCAAAAGCAAAAATGAACATGTTTAAGAGGAAGAAAATAGGTATCGATTAAGAAATACTTTACTTGAATATTTCTATACTTCTACTTAAACATATTCACTTCATCCTTGTAATAAAACGTGTCATCTGCCCAAATTTTGCACCAATACAAATACAAGCTGTTATTTCAGCTTGACTAAGTAGTTAATTAATGAAAAAAGATGGTTGGAAAGAATTTTGAGTAATAGACTCTTGGGTCATATTTCATATGAAAGTTCCTAACTTTTCATGATCATGACAAAATGCTATAAGATGACATGTTTTAAATACATAGGAAAAGTGTTTTAGCATTTGTGATGAGGCAGATGCCAGTGAAGTGATGGTGCGAGCGTCACTCCCAGGGGCCACACCGTGGTCACGGCACCTTTAGAGGGCGGTGGAGGTAGTTTCACAGGTTGCTGGGACTGTTGTGCAGGTACTGCAGTGGAGATGACACTGAGGCCTGAGCTCACCACTGTGCCACCACCATTACCAACTACACCACTATTGCTTTTAGTTGGAGATGTGGTAGTGGTAATGCTTAAGGCATTAGTGTCTGAGGCCCCAGTGCTGCTGCTGGTACAGGAGACAGGCAAAAGGTCTGGGCGAAGTTCCTCCATATCATGGCTATGAGTAAGCACTTGGGTTGGGCGGCCACCTTCGCCTAACAAAGTTCCATTTTACAAGTTATTTGCTTGAGTAATTAGTACATACATTTCCTTGACATTTTTGTAGAATATAATATCTAAATAAAAAAATATGAGTACTGTAATTCTAGCAGAGTACAGGTTTGTTACAAGGAATAAAAGAGAATGAAAAAACAAGCCCAGTTTATGCATGAGAGCACAAACATATCCCAATACACCACTATATACCCCAAGTCACCAGCAACCTACCGTACAATAATACAAGCATCATACCTACAGTACTATAAATCTTTTTTTATTAAAAACAGCAGACTTTGATGAAATTATTTAATTTCCGACATTAGGTATAAAAAAAAAAAACTATAGAAACTTTTAGTTTAAGAGGAAACAGCCTCATGCAAAAAACTACCGAAGTCTGTTAGGTGAAGGGAGATATGCATACAGTATTGTAATGTGCTGTACTTTACTTCATTGTATGTTTACAGTAAATATCCTTCTTTCAATACGGAAACACTTAACAACACAGTACTGTACTCCAGAGCAGGTTTTATATTACTGCATAAAAGATTCTATATACTGTATATCAAAGCTATCAATACTCTATCAAGTACATCAAAATACCATGCAAATAATGGCCTTGCAGAAAACACAGAAGCTCAATTTTCTAATCAGAATATTTTTTTGATTAACTGCATTGTACAATGATGCACCTTCCACAAAAATTTGGCAACTAGCATACTCGAGCATTGCAGAGGTTAGTCAAAAGGTTACGTTCCCCAACCTTTCACAGCCACAAGTTCCTGTTCTAATTCCTGAAGAAAAACCAGTGCACTGACTGTGTTGCTTCCTGCATGCAATGGGTAAAATTCATGTTCATATCAATCTTTGACTCAAACAAATCCTACATTTTTCCAATCCTTTATCAAGACTTGACAATATTGGCCAATACACTATACAGGATACTGTATATGACACAATCAAAAGTAGTTGTACTTTAAAATACCCTTCATATCAAATAGTTCAAATATAAAAATACTTTGATTGAAAAAACTTTCTACAATATATACTAAAACCCAAAAATATTTGAAAGCAGTAGCAAAAATAGCAATGCAGTAGGTATGTGTACTGGCCAGGCAGAGAAAAATTAAATTCTTATCAGCACAGAAGTCAAATTTAGTTTTCCTAAAAATAAAAAATAAAAATATACCCTACCAAGAACAAAGGTTAGGAACATTTTAAGTTACAGGGGAGAGTTTGTCCATAATGTAAAACTAGCTATAAATTTCAAGACAGCCCCAAATTGATTTTCTGGGTATTGATACACAATCACAAAAGAAGTCCTTCAAGAAAAGGCCAACATGGCAGGCATAAGGAATACAGTATTCTTTAACCCACCAGAAAAGAAGCTTCGTACAAATGTATGATACGGGTATGAGGAAAACCAGAACGAATAGAAGTTTTACAGTAGCTTTTGAAACAATTCAAAGTAACCAGTGAAGGAATAAATAAAATCTATTTAATTTTTTACACATAACATCAATAAAATCTGCATTGATTAAAAAATGAAAGGTTTTAAAGCTGTGAAATAGATGCCAACGGAAATGGCTATCTTTGCTCCGATCATAGTAGTTTCCATCTTGACTTTTACAGCATCTTCATTTCCCTTAATGCTCACACACAAATTTTGCCATTTACACAACTGTATTAGCTTCAATTAATTTATATGATGATAACTACAGTATTTGTACTGGACAAGTTTTGAAGGGCTTCAATAGCATTTCTGGAATCAATGAAGATTACAAATTTCTGTGAGGACTTTTCAAATACAGACTACTGAAGTAATTGCACTTAGCACTACTATGAAAATACAGTAGAAACCTTGTTAACTAAAAGAATTTATTAACTTTATATAGAAATAAGGCAGCAAAAACTACACCTGTTGGCGACTTGAAACATTGAATGTAAATCTGGGTGGCTCTTCACATCTTACATGATCCAATAAGTATATGCATAGCTTAGATAATAAATATACATGTGTACATAATTTAACTTTCTTCAGTATTCAAGGCGACTTCACTTTCAGAAATTGCCAGATAACTATTTAAGCATATACAGACTCAAGGTCAATTAGATCTAATAAAGAAAGGAGTGTAGACCACACACGCACATTCAAGTTTGGCATTTTGGAACATGCTAAGAATTTTCTAGGAATATCTTGCAACCATGTTTTCATATTCCCATAAACTGGCTTACTTTACTACCACTATATTTTCACTTGAATGCAGTTATATTAACGGTTTATTAGATTATTGGTGAAGTTTATTTTCATGATTTATTTTATTATCATATACCGTATTTAAAGATTATTCTTCATTAACTTGATGTTTTTAGAAGCAAATATGCAATGAAAAAAACAAATTATTCATGTTTGCAAAGTTGTCCTCATATTACATCTCTGATTGGCAACATATAATTGAACATGAGCCACTACCTTATCGGGGTCCTCTACTTGCCAATTGAGAGAAAATTCCCCATTACTAAGAGACAATAGAACACATTTCAACATTCTCCTTTCAAATTTAAGAACATTGTATCAGGTTCAGAAAGACTAATGTGGAAGATGAGTGCACCAGCCAATTCTCAATAATGAACCTCTACAGACAACAAAGTGAAAGACACTGTTGGAGACTATAAAGGAGAGATTCCCTAACTAGAAGTACAACTGCAGAGAGTTAGTTCCTCAGGTGCAAAATATCCCTTTTTGCTTTAGGCATTCCTTGATATACAGTACATATCATGCAATTGTAGAAATTTCTGATAAAGCTGTAATAATAATTACTATAGATATCTAGGACATATCTCTTAACCATGGAAATACTGTAAACTAAAATATGTTGTTGGAATAATAAACACAAACTGTAAGAGCTCCACTATTGTGTTAATCTAGTTTACCCACTTATGTGCAACATGAGCTACCTCCTACCTCTATCAAGGCTCTAGAAAACTATAAACAACTTTAACATACAGTATTTGGGACTAGATCCTGAGATTATTCCAAGTTCAAAAGGAACACAAAAATAGATCTTCAGGTGATCAAGATCTTTAGATCTTCAGGTGATCGAGATCTTTAGATCAGAGATGTCTCTTTCACTTCCCTAAAGGAAAAAGCCGATTCCTGTTCCCTACACACAGATGATTAAAACCTTGACAAGTAGCACATAAGCATCATTTTAAGCTTGATACAATACCTGACACTTTTGCCTGAAAAAGAGCGCCTAAGCAATTATTATAAAATACTTCTTAAGAATGCTGGAAGGCAACTAAATTGTGAAATATAATCAAACATCTGAGCTGGTGCTACCATTGCATGAAATAACATTTACTATATCAAACACTTAGAACTACGAAATCTGCTAAAATCTATCCCTATTGACTGGAAGACTAAGACTCGGATAATCAAAGTTTCTGATATGGAACTTTAAAGATGTCTTGTCTTGTTTCTAATGACAGAAAACCACTGGTGTACCAACATAATAAACCTTTTATGCATTCCTACAGGCTTAGAATTTTTGCCAGTATTACAAAGATCCAAGAAGCAATTCACAGTCAAATGTACTGCTGTTAAGGCAAAACTAAACCATCAATGTTTTTAAAATGGGCCCAAAGTTGCTAATATTAAAATAAAATAAAAATGAATATCCAAACTGAGCCAAATGACTTGTTACTACTGTAAACAGTAAATTTTCCTCAATGGAAGTAGCTTAAACAATTTACCATCAATCACTGGATGTTAGTATTGGACGACCGATTCACTATTTTACAAACCATCTAAACACCAAGAGATAAAAAAACTTGAGTAAGACACACAACAGAAATGGTGCACTTCAGTGAAATGGAACTTCACAGAAGCAGCCAAAGATTATAAAATACAAAGAAAAACATCTAACTTGCAAAATTCAACACTGGTAAATAACACCAAGTCAACTAAACACTAACTGCTTGCTAACAAAAAGACATATGTGCTCTTTCAAATTTCAAAATCATTGTATGAGTGAAGCAATGAATTGGCTGTAGTGATGTTTATATAAGGCAGTTGCAAAAATAAATCACAATGCAAAGCTAAAATTTAGTGTAAAAATGTGAAAGAATGCAACACTGATAAGCCATTTTATAAAACTGAGAATGTTATAAAAACTCAAAGTTGTCCTTAGAAATTCCATCACCATATTAAAAACAATGTTGAAAATAAAGTCCAAAATTTGTTATAAATACTTCAAACTAAAAACACAAATATGAATTCTGTTTAAAATATAAACATATTGGCATATAAAATGATGTCCATAAAAATAAAGATCTTACAGTCATGAAATAAAAATGCAAATACAAGAGTACGCTCATATGAGCTTTCTAAAACTTAAAAACCAAAGGAAGTTTTAGTGAAATGTATATTAGAGATTCTTTATGTTCATTCTTCTTTTGACTCTATTCCAGTTGTTGAATTAACAAATAGGATTTAATTTTTCAAATACAGGTGCACATATACAAGAAACTAATAGTAAGGTGTAAGATATCTTTGGTATAAAAATATAACCAAGTTTGATATCACTTTTAAGTCATACAAGCTTGCTACCCACCGATAATACCCAGAAAAATTTAGGGGAAAAATTATGGAAAGTCATTTTATATACCAGTTTTTTTTATCAAGTAAATTAGCTATACAAAAAAAATTTCTATAATTACTGTTAAATATTTAAAAGTAAAATTTAGGGAAAAATTATGGAAAATCATCTTATATACCAGTATTTTTTATCAAGTAAAGTAGCTATACGAAAAAAAAATTCTACAACAATTATTGTTAAATATTCAAAGGTAAAATTCAAATCATAGTATTGAGTTATCTAAATGAAGTTAGTTTCAATATAGAATATTTATTTGATATAACTGAAAAAATATTTCAATATGAAATCAAAAATAAAAATAAAGAGTACATATTACAGAATATTACAAACACAAAAACAAAAATTTACCTGCGCTATACTGTGTGTACTGCTGATACTGTGGGTGGAAGTTGTGTATGGCATCTGTCATAATATCTTTTGGGTTCATAGTTTCCTGTAGAAGAAATAAAGAAATGTTTAACAAATCTTATAAGGTAGTTTTCCTTCAACCTACGCCACTATCTTTAGTAGTATTCTAAATATTAAGTGTTATACAGAGCATGTGTAAGAACTTATTTTGAAACCATAAATATAAACTTTTTAACTACAGTACAACAGTATCCCCAAAATTCTTTGACCTTCCCCAGCTGCTCAAGAATTATAGAGCGGCTAGGTTATTGTTAATATATCAAAAATTATGATTGTACTATCCAATAAAACGAGTCTTCCCCCCAAATTCAAATAAACAGATGCTCAAGTACTGAACATTGTTCTTAACCAATGCTCTCACTATAGTTAATCTTATCACATATAAAATCCATATGGAATTTTAAGGCCAAAATTTATAATTCAGTAAGAGTGACAATGTACAAAACTCAAAATCTGATCGTAGTGCTATTGGGTCATCATCACCCAGTTGGGAGACTAAAATAAAATCTTTAATACTGCTTTTATTAAAATCTTACCAAATAAAGTACAGAATACTGTAATACCTTCTCAAGAGTACCTTACACCCTAATAATTGGAACTAAACTTACTGCAAATATATGCCATACATTATCCACAAACTTCCACGCCTCAAAAATAAAGAATTACATAAGTTTCTGTAAGTACAGTAAATTAGTTAGTTATAATAATACCTTGAGGGATGAGGAGATGCTTTGCATAGTGACTGATCTTCCAGGTCCTGTTCCATTGAAATCCCCATAAATCTGGTAAGGGAATGCATATCGAAGGGCCACTGAAGCAAAGAACATCTCAATACAGATGATAAAGTTCTGATAACCTGCAGACACTGTACCCGTGTTCAGATCTGGGTTACCTTGGATTATTTCAGCCTTTTCAAGAATGGCCAGCAATACACCTGGTAAATAATAATAACACATTAAATAAGCCCTCTATACCTTTAAACAATCTAGTATAACATATTTAATGATTTAGTTTTCATACATTGTGTAATCTACTTAATTATAGAAATTTAAAACTTTTTAAGATTACGAGATCTTCATACACATGCTTTTCCATAATAGCAATTAGTTAAGAGCTGCTTTATATATACATGGCACAATAGTATAACATTCACAAGAAAATTATAGACAGTCTTTGGTTATGCAATTCTGTTTTCTGTATAGTAAATACATCTCGCTATTAATCATCATCATCTTGAATCTCTTAAGATATTTATTTATCTGGTTTTCCATGGCAATTGCTGTGCCTTTTCCCATTGGTTTGTGTAATGAAATTATATAAATTGGGGTACAACATTCTTAAGGAATCAAGCTAAACAGAAGACTGCCTGTAAATGGAAGTATGCCAGTACTTACCTTGCCAAAATGACAAAAAAATGACTGACTTGATTGTAAAGAACTTAAGAACAGGTTCAAATGGTTGCAAAAGGTCTCTAGTGGCAAAATAAAACAAAAAGAGGCTATACAGAGCCAGTGATACAGATATGTTGTATATAATTGTGATGTACAAATATCCTCCTTCAGGGCTGTGAATGAAAGCAAGAAACATACAAAAAATTAGTTAACTGTTTTCGAAAGTATAACTATTATCTGACATCAACACCAGCTAACTTTTAAAGGGACATCAGAAAAAAAATTAGAAAAGGTTTATTCTTGAAGCTAAAACACTCTAGTTAGGATAATGCAGTCAACCATATTCATGCATTTCTATGCAATAAAATCATTCTGTTGAATTATAAATTGATCGACTTTATATCTTCATTATTTAATAAGATTTGCTAACTTTTATTTGAGTTCAGCAAGAATAGTGCATCTTATCTAAATGATAAAATGTAAAAGATCATAATCATCTTCCTTTAAATAGAAAATTCATTACTGTACCGTACTCAAATTTCTCATAATCTTAAATTGTAGTAATATAAAAATAGTTGAAGAAATTATACTTTTCCTTTATTATATGATACCAACATTTCGATAAAAAAAATCTGACTAGATATCCTGATTTACTTTTAGTAAATAAACATTTAATTAAAATAATTAATTATTATATGTTAATGAATAATAAATAATTATATGTTAATGAATAATAAATCTTGTTCAATTCACAAGTAATTTATACAAAAAGCACTTCATTACAAAACAGCTGTCTTTTTTCAGTCCAGTTTTAATAAACAAAAATGGTTGGAGAAAAGAACATTTTAAAACAACATTGTATTTGTTAAAGATAAAATAACATCTCATTATTAGGATATACTGCACTAGCTAGATATTTCTTGCAGGGTGCATTCTAAGCAGTACTAAAGATTCTCAGGGTGCATTGCTTTTCTCTTTCTCTTTATCTGTCCTTTCCAGCTACTGCACACACCACAACTTTCTTGTTCCCATTCTTACACACACTAGCAAACTTCACGTCGTCTAGCAAAAAGCAAAAATATTCACATTTTCATTCTTAAAACATTGTTTTATCCATAAATAAATGAAGTAAATAAATAATCTGACTTTTATACCTGCACAAATCAATTATCGTAATTTTTTCTTCTGCACCTTATCCCCAAAACATTCAAACCTTCAATCCTTGTCACTAAAATCCTGAGTACAGTATTTGCAATAGCAATACATTTACTGGGTCTCTGCTAACCGCATTCCAAACAATGATGTTAAGACCACACATATGAATAAAGCTGCAATTATGACTTTTTTGTTCTTGCAGCATTTTCTAAATCATTACGGAACTTCTTTGTTTTAATAACAATTACAACCACATTTTCACAGCATCTCCAATCTATATTCATCTAAATTCTAGCTTCAACTAATTAATGACTACATTATACAAGAATTATATCCATCAACTTGATCATCCATATACTCTAACACACACACATTCAAATCTTTCCCATGTATACAAGGTAAATATCAATTTTTTGGGAGGACAATATATTTCCAACAATCAAACAAACAAATCTCCACAAGCTGCTGCATTGTAATTCATTCATAGGACTTAATATTGTATAGGTATAATATATAAGTTATTAGTTTTGTCTCTTCACTATAAGAAGCTATTTTGAATGGCAATTCTCCATTTTGCTTTCCTTTCATTCCAAGGTAGATACCTGAGAGTACTATGTGCAAAAAGCTTTTTCCATACCTCCAATCACCATCGTGATATTTTCCAAGAAATTGTAGAATAATTGTGATGAAGGCCATTACTGGTTTGACAGCACAAAACTGAAGAGTGGCTTGCTTGCAGAACCTCAAAAATCCTATGGTGTACGTCTTTCCAACAAGGCAACACGTCCCGTACATACAGGACGACCTTTTAAGAAGAAAACATGATATATAACTAAATTACTATTTAACAATAATCAATAAAGCAACATGTTCCATTACACACAAAATCACTTAAGAGAAAAGTTTTAGGTTACAAATTTAATTTATTGGTTTGTGTGTGGGAGCAATTAAGTCATATAAAACATTCATATTGAATGGAATTTCACTGTCCCAAGTATTTCTTATACAATCAAAGCTGAAAAAAGTACATTTCAATATAAAATTTTACCATGCAATTCACTTACAAGCCTAAAAGGTTCTAATAATCATTCTTTTTTTTTTTTGTATGATCCTATTTCCTTTAGCTAGATTTTGTCTTGATAACTTGAATTCACAAGGCTAAGAAAAACCTTCCAAGTGCTCATAATTACAGATTATGATAGTTCATAAACATGAAAGTGTCACAGCATACAATACAAACATACCGGTATATAAGTAAGCACACTTACAAGAAAAATCTTGATGAGCTTGGTCATACTAAATAAACAGTAAACATTTCACCAAAGGATTCCGGAAATGTTAAAGCCAAAGTGTACTTCTAAAAAGATCTTTCACCAAGACTTGCAAATCCTCCAGTACTTGCTTAATGATATTTCTATACAGTATTGCAAAGCTCTCTTAATAAGCTTTTTAAAAGTATTCTACTGTACACTGTATAGCATAACTAGTTTCAATTGGCGATAAAATGAAATCAATATGCAATTTTTTGTCTACTTTGTTTATTCGTTAAGAACTTAAAAGGGCATAATAAAGATCATGTTTGCTGGTGCAATTTCACAAATAAATATCTCAATTAGAATATTTTTTTGTAAGCAAAATTTGATTGGAACGTTTATATGAGGGCCCTACAAGTGAAGTACAACAAAGACTGGATTTGCTATTAAGCAAGAAAGGCCAATATTTTTATGAATGTGAATGTGTAGCACTTCCAAAGTGCTCCAAAATGACATACAGTACAGAACTGATGGAAAACCTCAATAAAAATAAACACTGACCCCTTTGGTGATAAAAGTGGAAAAAAGGTTAGCAAGGAGCTCCTTCACTCTGGAACTTTGAAGACTAAGTTTTTGGCAGTAAAATTGTTCTAAGTTCTTTTGCAATTTCTAGTACATAATTTACATGCTTTGGAACTTCCTAATAACCCATCCTGGATTAAAAAGTGGTACACAACTTTACCATATTTTATACTAGGCTAATTTTAGTGGGTTTCCAAATTAATTTATTAGGCTTAAATATGGAGTTTAGTTTGTCAAAGACATGAATAAAGTACTTCACAACAAAGGCTATTAAATATTCACAATTGAATGCATTGAGAAATTCATTAAACTGAAAAGGCTAATGAACTATCACCAAAAATCATTCAACAAAGCTATTGAAACTGACCTGATGGGCTTTCCTCTGATTTCACTCATGATGTTACCTTCTCCGCCGAGGTACTCATAACACAGACTCAAGAAGTTGTAAATGACAAATGCTGCAAAGGAAATACCAAGAATAAGTTAAAATAATTAAAGTAATATTTACAATTTATATCAATTTTAATTCCCCTTCCATTTGCATTTTTTCAATATTTCAAGGCATTATTTTCCTTGTTAGCTTGCTTTGCATGTTAAAGGCTTTATACATAATAAATCATTCATATTTCTAACTAAAATAATGCTATAATAAATGATAGATTTTTGTCATTGGGAGGCCTACAACTTAACATTTCTGAAAATTTATGACAGAATAATTTTTTCTCATATCATTACTTGACTTCTCTTGCTTGAGGGTACACTCGGGCGCACTATTCTATCTAATTTCTCTACCTCGTTTTGTTAAAGTTTTTATAGTTTATATAGAAAATGTTCATTTCAGTGTTACTGTTCTTAAAATTATAAATTTTTCCTCATTTCCTTTCCTCATCCTGCTTTTCAAACTAGGGTTGTAGCTTAGCAAGTATTATTAATAATAATAATAATAATAATAATAATAATAATAATAATAATAATGATGATGATGGATAACCAACATGTGCGCCTGCGCATACGGCAGGAGGTGGTTTACAACAGCAATGCAAGTTATTGAATATATTTCACTAGTATAATGTTATTATAAAAAAAGAGAGTAGGGAATGCAATCTGCTAGGGGGTGAATCAATACGGAAGGTGTACATGATTTTGGTATCACATTTTCCAAGGAAGTTTATAAAAATTAAAAACTATGATGTTCAGAGCACTGTATATGAAATAACAAAGAGCTCAATATAAATTATAATATTGTAATATCAAAATATACTATAAACTCTAACAAGTTATATTTATTTTCATATTTAGGTATTCCTAGGATAACTGGAGCTGTTGATGTAGATGAGTTGTAGATATAGATTGTGATGTGTATGACCTTTTTTGGCCAGTCATGACCTTTTGCATATATTCATCCCATAGTATAAGTTTTAATAGGAGTGAAAACAAATAAAGCTATTGCAAATTCTATAATGTTTTAAAACCCTTACAGTTGAAACCACTGTAATCAGTTACCTACCTTCATAGCAATCCCTGAGGGTATCAAAATATATGTAATAGTTGTCTTTGTTGAAGAACAATAAGGAAATCCAGGAATCGAACGCGTAAATTGGGGACGAACAGCAGGATGCGAACAATCCATCGTTGCTCCGCTGGATTGCTGTAGAATCTCAGGTGCTGGTAAATCTGAGGATGAAATAAATAAAAGTCAGTTCCGAATACTATCAGATTAAGCTAATTAATGTTACATGATAATCGAAATATATTAATCTTAAAATTATGTGGCTCATTCAAGACGAGGTACCATGTCGATCAAATAAAGGTGAGAGAGAGAGAGAGAGGAGAGAGGAGAGAGAGGGAGAGAGAGAGAGAGAGAGAGAGAGAGAGAGAGAGAGAGAATGTATCCTTAAACACTGACTTTAGTAACAAGCCATGTGTGTATATGATCCAACAGAGTAAGTACTGAAAAAAAGTCAATATCTTTATCTGCAGAGAGAGAGAGAGAGAGAGAGAGAGAGAGAGAGAGAGGAGAGAGAGAGAGGAGAGAGAGAGAGAGAGAGGAGAGAGAGAGAGAGAGAATGTATCCATAATCAAACATTGACTTTAATAACAAGCCATGTGTATGCATGATGCAACGGAGTAAGAACTGAAAAAAAACAAGTCAATATCTTTCTTGGCGGAGAGAGAGAGAGAGAGAGAGAGGAGAGAGAGAGAGAGAGGAGAGAGAGAGAGAGAGGAGAGAGAGAGAGAACCAGCGCGTGGGTGAAATATGGCAGGTAACCAAGAGATTGGCAAGATAAAACGACAAGGAGAATAGCCCGTAGGAAATCTGCGGACAGAGGCATAGGGAAGTTTTGCGGGATCCGGGA
This sequence comes from Palaemon carinicauda, assembly GCF_036898095.1. NCBI lineage: Eukaryota > Metazoa > Arthropoda > Malacostraca > Decapoda > Palaemonidae > Palaemon > Palaemon carinicauda. The sequence continues at coordinate 144,712,967 of NC_090733.1, forward strand.
AACCGTTGCTACGGGCAACGTAGTATCAACAGGTGGAGGAGCTACATTTCCTCAGTGAGCACCATAACAAAGCTGCTCCCACGGCAATCAAACAAAGAAAAAAAAAATTACGCAAACAACATCCCAATGATCAGTGTTTCGCTGGGCCAACTCTGCGCAAACAATAAACAATGCTTAGTACATTGAAAATAGGAATGCTCTTAAACTTGTGATATTACAAGTTTGTTCAATTGCCGAGTTTTCCTATAGATACGTATCACACACCTCATCCAGGACACTTTTTCAGTGCAAATTTTATTACGCACTAAAATTTAATGTTAAAAAAAAAAGAAATAAAAACTCACACACACACACACACACACACACACATATATATATATATATATATATATATATATATATATATATATATATATATATATATATATATATATATATATATATAACCCAAATTATTTTGACTCGAAAATATTCAAGATATAAATGTCGAAAACGCGTTTCTTTTCCAATACCGAAGTATACCAAGACGTTGGTTTGGAACTTGTAACCTCAAGACTCCTGGTTCACAACCCCTTTAGGCTTCCACTGTACGCCCTCCAAACATTTTACTCGGGGCCCCCGGATGTTACAACCGTCCGCCCCAAGGACACCACACCACACACTCGCTGTCAAAAGGGCTCCCAGACTCCCAAGCTATATTTAAAAACGACGTGTTGGCGTACGCAGTCAAAATTTCCCAAGACTTACCATTATTTGTTTATTTTTAAACTGAAAATACTCGCAGTCACAAGGTAACGTTAAAGCATTTTACTCTATTCAGAGGTAGGAAAATAACTGGAGAGACCATGCGAGGGAAACTTTTAAGCAGAATACGTCAGTTCCTCACAGAGGAGCAATAACAAAACACTTATTTCGAGCAACGTCTTCCCTCAATTTACAGTAGAGTCCTTCCGCACTTACACCTAGTCACGTAGATGTGGGGGAATGGGAAACTCGTTGTTCTTAAATGTATATAATAATATTTCCTTGCAGAAGTAACTCTTCAAGAATCACACATTTACAACACACTAATAACCAGTCCTTTGTACTTAAGAAAAAGCCTTTTACTAAAACTTAAAATATTGCAACTGGTGTGGAACATTGCACTATTGACGAATATCATTCATCTTAATATATATAACCTTATATGTGTGATGGCATATAACATGTGAACAAAATGAAAGTTTATACTATATGGAGAGAGAGAGAGAGAGAGAGAGAGAGAGAGAGAGAGAGAGATTTGACATTAACAATTTATATCAGCTACGGCCCATGACAAGCCAAGTTACCACCCACCACAGATCACGAGGTGATCGAACCCAGTCTTGTAACTAAAATTAAAGAACAGTCTCTCTCTCTCTCTCTCTCTCTCTCTCTCTCTCTCTCTCTCTCTCTCTCTCTCTCTCTCTCTCTCTCTCCATAGGGAGCTGAAAAAATTCAAAGCGCATATAAACAGGCTAATTATTACTAAACTTATGTTAAAATTACAATATTTATAAAGGCTTATAAATTAGTAATTATTAGACTTTGGTATGAAGGCAACAAGTGACTCCCACAATGCCTGGAGGTCGTCCCAGCCACACAAAGGAAGACAAAGACAGGTGTATTTCTCGAGGCGGGATCCAGTAAAATGTGGGCAGCCAAGTCCACTGTCCCACCCACCTTCAACGACCCAGAAGGCATGACAAGGACTGAGAGACGTCATCAAGGTTGTCACGCTAACAAGGTAGGCACAGAGGGTTGTTTTATAAACCGCAACAAAATCTTGAATATTTGTTAATGAACACTGCAACAGGAAAAAATAAAACACACAATATATATATATATATATATATATATATATATATATATATATATATATATATATAGACAGAGAATCATATAATAATTAATATATATAATTATATATATATATATATATATATATATATATATATATATATATATATATTATGCACATGAA
>NC_090733.1:144715468-144717968 GCF_036898095.1 Palaemon carinicauda
TATTAGGCAGAGAAAATGGCAAGTATTAAACATAAATATTAATCCTTGGTCACTACACCTTCTTAATAATTTCATTACATATTTTCCCAAAATAGGGATGAATAAGTCCTTATCTTTCTAAATATTCAAATATGAGATTAGTGTGTTAAGTAACTTATTAATCTACTGTGTGAATATGAATATATATATATATATATATATATACATGTATATATGTATATATATGTATACTTTGTGCATATATATATATATTATATATATGTGTACATATAACATATATATATATATATATATACTATATACAGTATATATACTATATACAGTATATATACATATATATATATATATATATGTATATATACACACACAATCTAAGAAATAAGAGCATTGAAGCATTTAAACAGCCATAATCTTCAAAAGAATAATAATAATAAGAAAAATATCTATAGCATGCTACGAAGATTAAATACTTATCGTACAAATTTATCCCATAGCGATTAGGATAAAACAAGCCCTTCTTAGAAGCTGTCAGTTCGTTAAACAGATGAATTACAACGCTGATAAACGATACTTGTCTCCCAAAAGGAGAATGGGCTAAACTCTGTTTATCACATTTGCTTATATTTATGATGGGTTGGCACGAGCCACTTGATGGGGAGATATCGAGCGAGGAAAATCGTCGATAATTATTTATTGTGGAAAAAATATTTGCGGGATCTCGAAAGTAAAGATTTTAGCGCCTGGTAGTCGAGGAAATCAAATTAACTATAGTCAATTCTTTTTAGAGAGGCAGAGATTATAGTGGAAAAATATTTGTGGGATCTTGAAAGTAAAGTTTCGTAGCGCCTGGTTGTCGAGGAAATCAAATTAACTATACTCATTTTTTTTTCAATGAGGCACATTTGCACCGACTCGCAGCGATGCTCTTTTAGCTCGGAAAAGTTTCCTGCTATCTGATTGGTTAGAATTATCTCGTCCAACCAATCAGCGAGCAGGAAACATTTCCGAGCTAAAAGGGCACCCCTGCCAGTCGGTGTAAATCTGCCTCACAAAAAAGAATTGACTATAAGAGTTGAACGAATACCAAAATCAGGGGGAATAAAATGATTTGTCTTCTTTTTTATTTTTATGTAACTTTGAATAATCATTAAGAAAATCGTAATTTCACCAAATTACGTTTAAACAAACATTCAATTAATAATATTAATATTAATACCTGTATAACATTAATAGGAAAATCGTCGATGATTATTTATGGTGGAAAAATTTTTGTGATTCGTATAAAGATAATGGAAGTTGAGAAGGGAGTGAGGGGTATTGGAGGATGATTGCGATTGAATAAGAAATTAATATATATATATATATATATATATATGTGTGTGTGTGTGTGTGTGTGTGTGTGTATTGTATACACTATGTATATATATGTGTATATATACATATATATATATATATACATATATATATATATATATATACATATATATATATATATATATATACATATAAATTTGTGTATGGCTATATGTATGTATGAATAACGTTTTGATTAATGGTAATACTTATCTTAGTCAGAAGGATAATGAACATGATATCTTGACCCACAAATATTATAGAGAGAGAGAGAGAGAGAGAGAGAGAGAGAGAGTAGACATGATTATCAAATAAGCAAATGGCCGAGCATAGCTGGTTTAGAGGACCACATCGTGCGAATGAGTTTCAAAGTGAAGGTGAGATTGATTGGACGAGGTCTGGGGGTGGGGGGGGAGGTGAATTGACCCCGATTGAACGGGAACAATCAAGTAGCCAAGTGGAGCATGGGTTAAAGAATGTTTTATAATCCGAGGAGAAATTGGTAGTTACGATTTACGAAAGAATAAGCACTTATTTGAGTAACAATTGTCTCCGTATATTTTCCGTTTAAGATGAAAATTGAACTGTCATTTTTTTTTATCGTACTTCTGTTGTTAAAGATGCGTTTAAATGGCACATAATTTTTTATTTCTTATTTTCCTTTTTTTCTTATAAATTTACATGATATTGTTTGACTATTCTAATCATTATTTTAATTCTTATGATGTATATAGATGTGTTAAAATGGCAGATTTTAATTCTCGTACTCCTGTTGGTAAATATGCGTTTAAAATGGTAGAATTTTTTTTCTTGAAAATTTACATGATATTATTTAACTATATGAACTAGTATCTTGATTTCTTTGAAGTAGAAAGGTCTTTACAATTTGCTTGATATTTTTTGAATATTCTAATCATTATTTTAATTTTTATGAATTATAAAGGTAATAAAATGGCAGATTTTAATTCTTGTACTCCTGTTGTTAAAGATGCATTTAAAGTGCACAGAATATTTTTGCTTTAAAATTTACATGATATTCTTTGATTATTTGAATCATTATTTTGATTTATATGAAGTATAAAGATGTGTTGAAATGACACATAATTTTTTTTGTGTGCTTGAAAATTTACATATAATCAACTATTTA
>NC_090733.1:144722968-144737968 GCF_036898095.1 Palaemon carinicauda
CATCCTCTTTCTCTTTTCGAAACAACTTCTCCTCTCTCTCTCTCTCTCTCTCTCTCTCTCTCTCTCTCTCTTTGATGATATATATTAATACTCCTGATCTTTATCTCCGCAAGTTCCAAATAATGCTTATTAAATCAAGCCAGAATCTGAAATGTATATTTGGGATTAGGTCAAAAGTATATTATTCGAATTTTCTTCTAAATCCAAAGCATTTAATTTTGTACACTTATTATATAACTTTATATTACATTCCGATAAGGAGGAGAAATAATTGTATACCATTAAAGATATCAAGTCATTTTATAAATTTCTATATGATTTATATATACATATATTTATATATATACATATGTATGTATATATATATATATATATATATGTAGGCCTATATATATTTCACTAAATAGTTACATATTTATATATATATATATATGTGTGTGTGTGTATGTATATATATATATATATACATATATATATATAAAACATGCACAAACGAACCCCATTTACCAAAGAAAAAATCGTGAATAATAAACAAAGAAAAAAGCAAACGATTCCCATTTGTCCGCACAACCATTCACTCGTGAAAGTCTTAAATTAATGAAAAAAAGATATTGATTTATTTTTTGTCCTTATTTATCGGTCTGTGTCACTAGGAGGTCCACCTACTACCCTTTTGATGCTCTTTCTCGTTGGCGTTAGTGTCAACAGCCACCTTCAACATAATTTATGCTTACACCCTCATTACTAGAGGAGGGTTTTTATTTGTATTTACTTTTTATCGTTTATATATATATATATATATATATATATTTATATATATACGCATATATATACATATATATACATATATATGTACATATATATATATATATTTGTATATATATATATATATATATACATATGTACATATATATACACACATACATATAATATATATATATATATATATATACATTGCATATATATATATATGTGTGTGTGTGTGTGTTTGTTTGTTTGTTTGTGCGATCGTGCATAACTTTTTATGTTTATGATAAATTTGATTTTAATTTGATGAGGCTTCTTGAGAATCGTATTATTATACAAATATATTGTTTTTATATTTTCTTAAGTATTTCAATTAAACCGCTCCACTAGAATAAGTAATAATTTTTCATTTTTCATTCTCTTAAGCTTCTATAAGTTCTTATAATAGATTAAAATTCATTTACAGTGGATTAATTAATATATTCTTATATGAGCTCTTGTAATGTGTTAATTATCATGTATGAACAGAGAATTATTCATGAGGTCATCCGACGCTAATGTGATTATATATTTCATTACTTGCTCTTGAAGGTAGTGACTTGAAAGGTCAAAGGCGTCTGTAATTGGATCGCCAGCATCTTTGAATGTGTCGATTAAAGTTTTATCTTATATAGAAACTGATAAATATATTGTATATCTAGTGAAAAAAGCATAATAAAAAATATTTCAAAAATTTAGATTTCGATATTTTCGAAGAAATATTTGAATCTTGTAACGAAGAAACACTTTTGTGTCCAAAGACACAGAAAGGGGAAGAATATTATTGTAGTTTGGAGTTAGACTGCAGCAGCACCAATTTCAGTAGGGATTCTTAAACCTATAGAACTGAATAAAATCAAATTCTAGATAAAGTTCAGAAGATATAGCTCGTGATAAAGGATTGTTCTTGGGATTCAAAATTGGTTCCTAAAATACTGAGCCAAAATTGTTTACTAAAATATTGAAAATATTAGGAAAGGACAAACTTAGAGACCTCACTAATTGTGTCTTATTTTACTTGACTATTTTAAAGTAAAATACTTTTTAGGCTAACATTTATTGAACATCCTTCAGAAATTTTTCAGTTTATTTTTTTAAAGACTGACCAAGTTCCATTAAGTCTTATGATAAAAAGTTTGGTAAACTTCAGATACCTTTATAGAGATACTTGCGAACTATGTGTTGCATCAGTAGATAATTAAACAGATGTTTCCTATAAAAAGCGATAACTAATAAAAACCTTTAGGAAATTAAATAAGAATTTCTCATTAGAAAAAAATATTTGAACCTAAAATGATACAGAAAAAAAATCACAAAACCATTACTAGGGCACAATCTGAAAAAATAATGATAGTATGAAAAAATGGAGTGAAATTTGGCGAATGCTTTTCCTGTATACGTGAACAATATATATACAGTATATATATATATATATATATACTCATATATATGTATATATATGTATGCATATATATATATATATATATATATATATATATATATATGTATGTATGTATGTATGTATATATATATGTATATATATATATATATATGTATATATATATATATATATATATATATATATTTATATGTATATGTATATATACCGTATATATATACACAGTATACATACATACATACATATATATATATATATATATATATATATATACATTATATATATTTGTATGTATGTATATACATATATATATGTATATATATATATATATATATATATATGTATGTATATACACACATATATATACTGTATATATATATATATATATATATATATATATATATACATATATATATTTATATATATGAAGCATGTGTATGATTAATAATTATTCAATGTTTTGGGAAACAAAACCCTATTTAAGGAATTGGAAAATTGCTTGAGGATAACTCGGTAAACTTTTTATTATTGTGAGTTTTGTTTTACTTGACAAAGGAAATGTAAAATTGAATTGCTTTACTTTTGTAAACGGTTGGGAAATGAAGAGAAGCCGAAATGAAATATTATTACAGAGCTAATTGTATTCTAGGAAGTTATATACTGTATATTGACTTTCGAATATATTTGAAGTAAATACCTGATTTACATCCAAAACCGGATTTATTATTATTATTATTATTAATTATTATTATTATTATTATTATTATTATTATTACCATCATCATCATCATCATCATACAAGGAAATTACTTATAAAATCTTCAGAAATCTGGCTGTTTCAAAATTGGAATAACCGTTGAAGACCTTAGTTTGGGGCTGAAACATTTTAGAATGCTTGGTGAGAAAGTCGATGATTCTATGGAAAAAAAAATTATATTGATAATTAAGATGCTTTTATTTTGTGGGGAATAATTATGATTTATTATAAAGGTTGCTATGATTATTAACAAACAAAAAAATTTTTTTTTTCTTTTTTTTTTTTTTTGGTCGAAAAAATTTAATTAGTCAAAACTATGCAGGTATAGCAATTTAATTATTTTTATACGATTTTAATTGGACTATATGAATTGACCATCTTAAGACATAGATAAAATTGATTTACAGACCTCGTAATAAAAACTGTAAGTCGTTTTATGAACCTGGCGTGTCGAGAGAGAAACACGCAATATGACCAGCCCTTTATGGTATGCAGAAGCGCCATAGGTTTTCATTATTTAAACCAACAAGCTTCGTGGCAATTTGTCGAAAGGGATATAGCAAATACGGTTAAATGGCTTACAAGCTTCGTGGCAATTTGCTGAAAGGGATATAGCAAATACGGTTAAATGGCTTACAACCTTCGAGGCAATTTGTCGAAAGGGATATAGCAAATACGGTTAAATGGCTTACAACCTTTGTGGTAATTTGTCGAAAAGGATATAGCAAATACGGTTAAATAGCTTACAACCTTCGAAAGGGATATAGCAAATACGGTTAAATGGCTTACAACCTTCGAAAGGGATATAGCAAATACGGTTAAATGGCTTACAACCTTCGAAAGGGATATAGCAAATACGGTTAAATGGCTTACAAGCTTCGTGGCAATTTGCCGAAAGGTATATAGCAAATACGGTTAAATGGCTTACAAGCTTCGTGGCAATTTGCCGAAAGGTATATAGCAAATACGGCTAAAGGGCTTACAACCTTAGTGGCAATTTGCCGAAAGGGATATAGCAAATACGGCTAAAGGGCTTACAACCTTCGAAAGGGATATAGCAAATACGGTTAAATGGCTTACAACCTTTGTGGTAATTTGTCGAAAAGGATATAGCAAATACGGTTAAATGGCTTACAACCTTCGAAAGGGATATAGCAAATACGGTTAAATGGCTTACAAGCTTCGTGGCAATTTGCCGAAAGGTATATAGCAAATACGGTTAAATGGCTTACAAGCTTCGTGGCAATTTGCCGAAAGGGATATAGCAAATACGGCTAAAGGGCTTACAACCTTCGTGGTAATTTGTCGAAAGGGATATAGCAAATACGGCTAAAGGGCTTACAACCTTCGTGGCAATTTGTCGAAAGGGATATAGCAAATACGGCTAAAGGGCTTACAACCTTCGTGGCAATTTGTCGAAAGGGATATAGCAAATACGGCTAAAGGGCTTACAACCTTCGTGGCAATTTGTCGAAAGGGATATAGCAAATACGGCTAAAGGGCTTACAACCTTCGTGGCAATTTGTCGAAAGGGATATAGCAAATACGGCTAAAGGGCTTACAACCTTCGTGGCAATTTGTCGAAAGGGATATAGCAAATACGGCTAAAGGGCTTACAACCTTCGTGGCAATTTGTCGAAAGGGATATAGCAAATACGGCTAAAGGGCTTACAACCTTCGTGGCAATTTGTCGAAAGGGATATAGCAAATACGGCTAAAGGGCTTACAACCTTCGTGGCAATTTGTCGAAAGGGATATAGCAAATACGGCTAAAGGGCTTACAACCTTCGTGGCAATTTGCCGAAAGGGATATAGCAAATACAGCTAAAGGGCTTACAACCTTAGTGGCAATTTGCCGAAAGGGATATAGCAAATACGGCTAAAGGGCTTACAACCTTCGTGGTAATTTGTCGAAAGGGATATAGCAAATACGGCTAAAGGGCTTACAAGCTTCGTGGCAATTTGCCGAAAGGGATATAGCAAATACGGCTAAAGGGCTTACAACCTTAGTGGCAATTTGTCGAAAGGGATATAGCAAATACGGTTAAATGGCTTACAAGCTTCGTGGCAATTTGCCGAAAGGGATATAGCAAATACGGCTAAAGGGCTTACAACCTTAGTGGCAATTTGCCGAAAGGGATATAGCAAATACGGCTAAAGGGCTTACAACCTTCGTGGTAATTTGTCGAAAGGGATATAGCAAATACGGCTAAAGGGCTTACAAGCTTCGTGGCAATTTGCCGAAAGGGATATAGCAAATACGGTTAAATGGCTTACAAGCTTCGTGGCAATTTGCCGAAAGGGATATAGCAAATACGGCTAAAGGGCTTACAACCTTCGTGGCAATTTGCCGAAAGGGATATAGCAAATACGGCTAAAGGGCTTACAACCTTCGTGGTAATTTGTCGAAAGGGATATAGCAAATACGGCTAAAGGGCTTACAAGCTTCGTGGCAATTTGCCGAAAGGGATATAGCAAATACGGCTAAAGGGCTTACAACCTTAGTGGCAATTTGCCGAAAGGGATATAGCAAATACGGCTAAAGGGCTTACAACCTTAGTGGCAATTTGCCGAAAGGGATATAGCAAATACGGCTAAAGGGCTTACAACCTTCGTGGCAATTTGTCGAAAGGGATATAGCAAATACGGCTAAAGGGCTTACAACCTTCGTGGCAATTTGTCGAAAGGGATATAGCAAATACGGCTAAAGGGCTTACAACCTTCGTGGCAATTTGTCGAAAGGGATATAGCAAATACGGCTAAAGGGCTTACAACCTTCGTGGCAATTTGTCGAAAGGGATATAGCAAATACGGCTAAAGGGCTTACAACCTTCGTGGCAATTTGTCGAAAGGGATATAGCAAATACGGCTAAAGGGCTTACAACCTTCGTGGCAATTTGCCGAAAGGGATATAGCAAATACGGCTAAAGGGCTTACAACCTTCGTGGCAATTTGCCGAAAGGGATATAGCAAATACGGCTAAAGGGCTTACAACCTTCGTGGCAATTTGCCGAAAGGGATATAGCAAATACGGCTAAAGGGCTTACAACCTTCGTGGCAATTTGCCGAAAGGGATATAGCAAATACGGCTAAAGGGCTTACAACCTTCGTGGCAATTTGCCGAAAGGGATATAGCAAATACGGCTAAAGGGCTTACAACCTTCGTGGCAATTTGCCGAAAGGGATATAGCAAATACGGCTAAAGGGCTTACAACCTTCGTGGCAATTTGCCGAAAGGGATATAGCAAATACGGCTAAAGGGCTTACAACCTTCGTGGCAATTTGCCGAAAGGGATATAGCAAATACGGCTAAAGGGCTTACAACCTTCGTGGCAATTTGCCGAAAGGGATATAGCAAATACGGCTAAAGGGCTTACAACCTTCGTGGCAATTTGCCGAAAGGGATATAGCAAATACGGCTAAAGGGCTTACAACCCTCGTGGCAATTTGTCGAAAGGGATATAGCAAATACGGCTAAAGGGCTTACAACCTTCGTGGTAATTTGTCGAAAGGGATATAGCAAATACGGCTAAAGGGCTTACAAGCTTCGTGGCAATTTGCCGAAAGGGATATAGCAAATACGGCTAAAGGGCTTACAACCTTAGTGGCAATTTGCCGAAAGGGATATAGCAAATACGGCTAAAGGGCTTACAACCTTCGTGGTAATTTGTCGAAAGGGATATAGCAAATACGGCTAAAGGGCTTACAAGCTTCGTGGCAATTTGCCGAAAGGGATATAGCAAATACGGTTAAATGGCTTACAAGCTTCGTGGCAATTTGCCGAAAGGGATATAGCAAATACGGCTAAAGGGCTTACAACCTTCGTGGTAATTTGTCGAAAGGGATATAGCAAATACGGCTAAAGGGCTTACAAGCTTCGTGGCAATTTGCCGAAAGGGATATAGCAAATACGGCTAAAGGGCTTACAACCTTCGTGGCAATTTGCCGAAAGGGATATAGCAAATACGGCTAAAGGGCTTACAACCTTCGTGGTAATTTGTCGAAAGGGATATAGCAAATACGGCTAAAGGGCTTACAAGCTTCGTGGCAATTTGCCGAAAGGGATATAGCAAATACGGCTAAAGGGCTTACAAGCTTCGTGGCAATTTGCCGAAAGGGATATAGCAAATACGGCTAAAGGGCTTACAAGCTTCGTGGCAATTTGCCGAAAGGGATATAGCAAATACGGCTAAAGGGCTTACAAGCTTCGTGGCAATTTGCCGAAAGGGATATAGCAAATACGGCTAAAGGGCTTACAAGCTTCGTGGCAATTTGCCGAAAGGTATATAGCAAATACGGTTAAAGGGCTTACAACCTTCGTGGTAATTTGTCGAAAGGGATATAGCAAATACGGCTAAAGGGCTTACAAGCTTCGTGGCAATTTGCCGAAAGGGATATAGCAAATACGGCTAAAGGGCTTACAAGCTTCGTGGCAATTTGCCGAAAGGGATATAGCAAATACGGCTAAAGGGCTTACAAGCTTCGTGGCAATTTGCCGAAAGGGATATAGCAAATACGGTTAAAGGGCTTACAACCTTCGTGGTAATTTGTCGAAAGGGATATAGCAAATACGGCTAAAGGGCTTACAAGCTTCGTGGCAATTTGCCGAAAGGGATATAGCAAATACGGCTAAAGGGCTTACAACCTTCGTGGCAATTTGCCGAAAGGGATATAGCAAATACGGCTAAAGGGCTTACAAGCTTCGTGGCAATTTGCCGAAAGGGATATAGCAAATACGGCTAAAGGGCTTACAAGCTTCGTGGCAATTTGCCGAAAGGTATATAGCAAATACGGCTAAAGGGCTTACAACCTTCGTGGTAATTTGTCGAAAGGGATATAGCAAATACGGCTAAAGGGCTTACAAGCTTCGTGGCAATTTGCCGAAAGGGATATAGCAAATACGGCTAAAGGGCTTACAACCTTAGTGGCAATTTGCCGAAAGGGATATAGCAAATACGGCTAAAGGGCTTACAACCTTCGTGGTAATTTGTCGAAAGGGATATAGCAAATACGGCTAAAGGGCTTACAAGCTTCGTGGCAATTTGCCGAAAGGGATATAGCAAATACGGCTAAAGGGCTTACAACCTTAGTGGCAATTTGCCGAAAGGGATATAGCAAATACGGCTAAAGGGCTTACAACCTTCGTGGTAATTTGTCGAAACGGATATAGCAAATACGGCTAAAGGGCTTACAAGCTTCGTGGCAATTTGTCGAAAGGGATATAACAAATACGGTTGAATGGCTTACAACCTCCGTGGCAATTTGCCGAAAGGGATATAGCAAATAAGGTTGAATGGCTTACAACCTTCGTGGCAATTTGTCGAAAGGGATATAGCAAATACGGCTAAAGGGCTTACAACCTTCGTGGTAATTTGTCGAAAGGGATATAGCAAATACGGCTAAAGGGCTTACAACCTTCGTGGCAATTTGTCGAAACGGATATAGCAAATACGGCTAAAGGGCTTACAACCTTCGTGGCAATTTGTCGAAAGGGATATAACAAATACGGTTGAATGGCTTACAACCTCCGTGGCAATTTGTCGAATGGGATATAGCAAATAAGGTTGAATGGCTTACAACCTTCGTGGCAATTTGTCGAAAGGGATATAGCAAATACGGTTAAATGGCTTACAACCTCCGTGGCAATTTGTCGAAAAGGATATAGCAAATAAGGTTGAATGGCTTACAAGCTTCGTGGTAATTTGTCGAAAGGGATATAACAAATACGGCTAAAGGGCTTACAACCTTCGTGGCAATTTGTCGAAAGGGATATAACAAATACGGTTGAATGGCTTACAACCTCCGTGGCAATTTGTCGAAAGGGATATAGCAAATAAGGTTGAATGGCTTACAAGCTTCGTGGTAATTTGTCGAAAGGGATATAGCAAATACGGCTAAAGGGCTTACAACCTTAGTGGCAATTTGCCGAAAGGGATATAGCAAATACGGCTAAAGGGCTTACAACCTTCGTGGTAATTTGTCGAAAGGGATATAGCAAATACGGCTAAAGGGCTTACAACCTTCGTGGCAATTTGTCGAAAGGGATATAACAAATACGGCTAAAGGGCTTACAACCTTCGTGGCAATTTGTCGAAAGGGATATAACAAATACGGCTAAAGGGCTTACAACCTTAGTGGCAATTTGCCGAAAGGGATATAGCAAATACGGCTAAAGGGCTTACAACCTTCGTGGTAATTTGTCGAAAGGGATATAGCAAATAAGGTTGAATGGCTTACAACCTTCGTGGCAATTTGTCGAAACGGATATAGCAAATACGGCTAAAGGGCTTACAACCTTCGTGGCAATTTGTCGAAAGGGATATAACAAATACGGTTGAATGGCTTACAACCTCCGTGGCAATTTGTCGAAAGGGATATAGCAAATAAGGTTGAATGGCTTACAACCTTCGTGGTAATTTGTCGAAAGGGATATAGCAAATACGGCTAAAGGGCTTACAACCTTCGTGGCAATTTGTCGAAACGGATATAGCAAATACGGCTAAAGGGCTTACAACCTTCGTGGCAATTTGTCGAAAGGGATATAACAAATACGGTTGAATGGCTTACAACCTCCGTGGCAATTTGTCGAAAGGGATATAGCAAATAAGGTTGAATGGCTTACAACCTTCGTGGCAATTTGTCGAAAGGGATATAGCAAATACGGTTAAATGGCTTACAACCTTCGTGGCAATTTGCCGAAAGGGATATAGCAAATACGGCTAAAGGGCTTACAACCTTAGTGGCAATTTGCCGAAAGGGATATAGCAAATACGGCTAAAGGGCTTACAACCTTCGTGGTAATTTGTCGAAAGGGATATAGCAAATACGGCTAAAGGGCTTACAACCTTCGTGGCAATTTGTCGAAACGGATATAGCAAATACGGCTAAAGGGCTTACAACCTTCGTGGCAATTTGTCGAAAGGGATATAACAAATACGGTTGAATGGCTTACAACCTCCGTGGCAATTTGTCGAAAGGGATATAGCAAATAAGGTTGAATGGCTTACAACCTTCGTGGCAATTTGTCGAAAGGGATATAGCAAATACGGTTAAATGGCTTACAACCTCCGTGGCAATTTGTCGAAAGGGATATAGCAAATAAGGTTGAATGGCTTACAAGCTTCGTGGTAATTTGTCGAAAGGGATATAACAAATACGGCTAAAGGGCTTACAACCTTCGTGGCAATTTGTCGAAAGGGATATAACAAATACGGTTGAATGGCTTACAACCTCCGTGGCAATTTGTCGAAAGGGATATAGCAAATAAGGTTGAATGGCTTACAAGCTTCGTGGTAATTTGTCGAAAGGGATATAGCAAATACGGCTAAAGGGCTTACAACCTTAGTGGCAATTTGCCGAAAGGGATATAGCAAATACGGCTAAAGGGCTTACAACCTTCGTGGTAATTTGTCGAAAGGGATATAGCAAATACGGCTAAAGGGCTTACAACCTTCGTGGCAATTTGTCGAAAGGGATATAACAAATACGGCTAAAGGGCTTACAACCTTCGTGGCAATTTGTCGAAAGGGATATAACAAATACGGCTAAAGGGCTTACAACCTTAGTGGCAATTTGCCGAAAGGGATATAGCAAATACGGCTAAAGGGCTTACAACCTTCGTGGTAATTTGTCGAAAGGGATATAGCAAATAAGGTTGAATGGCTTACAACCTTCGTGGCAATTTGTCGAAACGGATATAGCAAATACGGCTAAAGGGCTTACAACCTTCGTGGCAATTTGTCGAAAGGGATATAACAAATACGGTTGAATGGCTTACAACCTCCGTGGCAATTTGTCGAAAGGGATATAGCAAATAAGGTTGAATGGCTTACAACCTTCGTGGTAATTTGTTGAAAGGGATATAGCAAATACGGCTAAAGGGCTTACAACCTTCGTGGCAATTTGTCGAAACGGATATAGCAAATACGGCTAAAGGGCTTACAACCTTCGTGGCAATTTGTCGAAAGGGATATAACAAATACGGTTGAATGGCTTACAACCTCCGTGGCAATTTGTCGAAAGGGATATAGCAAATAAGGTTGAATGGCTTACAACCTTCGTGGCAATTTGTCGAAAGGGATATAGCAAATACGGTTAAATGGCTTACAACCTTCGTGGCATTTTGTTGAAAGGAATATAGCAAATACGGTTGAATGGCTTTGCCCTTTGACTTATGTTGGATGATTAAATGTAATCAAAATGCAGATCCGCCTTTTTTTTTCATCTACCCCTTTTTTGTGTGTTTGATGGCGAGTGTTCTAATGGAGAGCGGTAACACAGATAATTCCGTCTTGACAAGGCTCGTTCTCTCGGTTATCTTCATATATCAATGGAAGGGTTCTTTATACTAATGAAGATGACAGGTAGTAGCAGATGGGTAGGCGGAGAGAGAAGGGAGAAATATTAACGATAATTATAGGCAGGTAAGAATGTAGATAGGGTACAGAGAGAGCGAGGGAGCGTTATGTAGAAGAAGATAGATTACAGGTTTTACTGTACTGTCTGACAAATTTGTCGTTCAGTTATTTGAGGGGGAAAGAGGGCAAGATGAATATAAATAACAGAAGATTTGGGGAGTCGCAATTAGTTTAACACCCTACGAGAGTTTAATTTTGATAAAAAAAAATTAAATATATGTAGTTTTTTTTTTATCTATCGCAGATTTAGGAAGTTGCGATTAGTTTAACACCTCAAGAGTTTGATTTTGATAAAAAACAAAAAATATATGTATTTTTTTTTCTTTTTTTTTTTATCTATCGGTCCTCAATATGCCTTGTGGGAAGTCGTGATAGCCTGTATCATCGTGTCCTATAATTTCTCGATTTGCCTTCACCCCCTCTCTCTTTTTCCAACCTGTAGGTTATGAAGGGAAAGTTGTTAAGAACTCGTGGAGGGTGTGGATTTTTTTTTTTTTTCTAAGGTGGTTTCATGAAAGGGGTTTCGGTAGTGGCCTAAATGTGTTATCTAATTAGTGACGGTCAGGTGGGAGTGGCTGATGAGGGGCCCGGTATGTTTTACCCTTCAGGAGATAAAATATGTTGATGGATAAAAGGCATTATTTTCCACCCTTGCTTACCTGGCCTAACCTTAGGCTACTCTTGCTTACCTCGCCTAGCCTTAGGAACCACGCCAGTTTAAAGGTTTAAAGGCCGCTCATGATTGGCAGAGGCAAGGGGACAGTGACATTGCCCTATCGAGCAGGACAATGCCCTGGAGACTGACCATATATATACATATGATCAGCGCCCTAGCCCCCTCTCCACCCAAGCCAGGAACAAGGAGGGGCAGGTAATGGCTGCTGATGATTCAGCAGATAGACCTATAGGCTCCCCAAAATCCCCATCCTTAGCTCACAAGGATGGTGAGATTGCAGCGAACAAAGGAACTAACGAGATTGAGCGGGACTCGAACCCCAGCCTAGCGTTCACCAGTCAGGGATGTTACCACATCGGCCACCACAACCCTAAAGGAATTCAAGGCATTGATCCTGCTCTTCATTAGCTCAGTTAAATGGAAACCTCAGGTAGAGGTTTGATTAAGCTTTTCCCATGTAAAGATATTCACTAACTTTCAGCCATTTAATACATTCGCGTCTTTCTACGTATTAGCAGCAGGTCTTCTGAAAGTTATTTAACCCAGAGTGTAAGGGCCAACTTTAAAAAGGACATCTTCGCTTTTATAACTTTTAATTGTATTTATTTATATTATTTATAATAAATGATATCGGTTTCAATGACCTTCGATATCGGGATGCTATAAAAATCAAAATCAATCAATCAGTCTCGCTTTTCTTAGATATTCAAGCCCCTCAGATATTTGAGACACTGCGCGCTCTGTAAGTCCTGCCAGCTCTTCAAGTCTCCGTCCATTCCTTTTGCCCTAAAGTCATTAATTATATATGTTTATCTCCAAGTGGTTGCTTTACATTCTCTATACATGGCCACGTCGACTCGAAGCCCAGTGGACCATGTTTTCATGGAAATAGATAGCCAGTTACAACCCTTTTTTTTCCTCCTGAGAGAGAGAGAGAGAGAGAGAGAGAGAGAGAGAGAGAGAGAGAGTATCTGAATTTTAAATACTGATTATATAATCTGCAAATACTTCAATGAATTTATAACTTATGAAGTTGCATGGAAACGTATATGTTTTTCTGTACGCGTACGCTTTTGCGTTAGAGTTCTCTTGCTTGAGGGTATACTTGGGCACAATATTCTATCTTATTTCTCTTCCTCTTGTTTTGTTAACATTTTTATAGTAGATATAGGAAATTTGTATTTTTATGCTGTTACTGTTCTTAAGATATATTTTTCCTTGCTTCCTTTCCTCACTGGGCTAATTTCCCTGTTAAGGATTTTGTAAGACCTTTTTTGTAGATAAGCAATAATATCTTATAAACTATTTCCCTTCTTTCCTCTCCTTTATCATTTGAAATGTCTCTCTTCATAACCTCATTCCACCCAGTATAAATATTTTTGTGGTTTTAACTTAAATCAATGTCTATCTCTTCATAGAATCATATTTTTGAGCTACTTAATTTAAGACAAGCTAATTTTGAAAGGACTTTTTTTTTTTTTTTTTAATTAGGAACTTACACTTCATCTCTCCCCACTTATTGTATAATCGTGTTAAACTCTAGTTCGATATTTTTACTTCTTCATAGTACACACACACTCTCTCTCTCTCTCTCTCTCTCTCTCTCTCTCTCTCTCTCTCTCTCTCTCTTGTGAAATAACATTTTATTAGGTTAGATAAAATCATCGATTTTTAATCAGAAGTTATATACAGCTTTTGATTTAATACTTATTAACATACCGTCATAATCTTTTAATAAACTTCTCTTTAGGTACATATATTTGCAATTATACGAGTGCAATTAACTGAGCAATCATAATAGCGTAAATTTCAAGATGTATATTTTAAAATCTCTTCAAATCTCACGTGGGAGGAAAACTAAAAGTCACTCTAGACTCTAGAGAACCTTTAGTAAAGTCATGACCTCAAAATCGGACGAAGTCCATATAAGGAAACCATCGAAGCCAGTCAATAGATGGCAGGGGTATCGGACTCTCCAATTTATGTATCTCGGGTCTTATCACGGGAGCTGTTAAAGATTGAGTCGGGCCGATTTGAATATCTCCGATCAGGTGGCTGGATGTTCATAATTGCTTCGGGAGCACAAGTTTGCTGACACGATGTTTGACTGGTAATGGAGGAGCCATGGTTTTTTTTTTTTTTTTTTTTTTTTTTTTTTTTTTTTTATGGCATATAACATCACATTTCCAAAGGAGATGATTTCAAGGGGAAGATATCAACCAGAACAAGAACAACAATAACAATAAAAAGAATAAAATACAACAAAAACTAAAAGGAATAAGTAAAAAAATATTAAAATTAGAAGAAGGATGATTTTGGGAAGATATCAACCAGAGAAAAAGCAGCAAAAACAATAAAAAGAACAAAATACAACAAAAACTAAAAAGAATAAGTAAAAAAAAATATTAAAATTAGAAGAAGGATGATTTTGGATACCCACAAGAGCGATGTTCGAGAATCGGGAAATCTCGCTTTTAAGCATCACTTCGGAGAATAGAATCAACAAAAGGAATAAGAGGAATAAAAAAGAAGTAACAGGAAGGGGAGGAATTAATAGAAGAAGAAGAAACTAGAACGTCAGATGCCCAGATATTCTTACTTTATAAGGTGTCTCTTAGTGAAGTTTGTAGTTGGGCGGTTGGCTCTTTTCCCGACGCAGATCTTGGCACTAACGCTTCTCGGCAACTATCGGGGGGTGGGGGGGTGGGGGGTTATGATGAATAGTAGAATAAGGGGCTGGGTCAAGACTCTCTCTCTCTCTCTCTCTCTCATCTCTCTCTCTCTCTCTCTCTCTCTCTCTCTCTCTCTTTTAAGTTGAAGCAGAGCAAGCTTGATTAGTTCTGCACTGAGCACTGGTCCAGAATACATGATCTTCTGTAACATGAGGTTATAACGCATTTTATTCCTTTATTTTTCTTTTTTCTTTTTTCTTTTTATAGCAACTTCATTACTTGAATGTATATTT
>NC_090733.1:144742968-144765468 GCF_036898095.1 Palaemon carinicauda
AAAAAAAAATATCATAAAAAAAAAAAATGTATGGTAAAATCTGTCAAGTATAAAAAAATATGTTTAGAGAATTTTCTTTTTAGTCTAGAAATGGAAACGATCGTTTCTTGATCTTAATGCAGGCTCCTTCATAAAAGGCATATCTTTTTTTTTTTTTTTTTTTGCCAGAATGTGCCTTCCGGTATAATCCGTCTTGATTTGCTTTGCATACCACAAGTGCCTCTTGGTATACACCAATTTTACCTCCATTCTTACTTCCTTTCAACCTTCTTGCTACCCAACCCCTTGTTAGGTTTAACTTCATGTCCCAACTATGGGGAGATGTCAGGATGCCAGATAACTCTTAATCAATTAATCATTCCAACTACCCGGGTTTTTACCCTAATGGCTCATCGCCCCAGTGCCGTCCAAATTGAAAATATAATTGGTCCTCCTACATTGTTAAAAATTTACCGGAAAAAAAAAAGAAAAAAAAAAAAACAAACGGTAAAACTCCTGGAATAAATGTGAGGCATTTATCGGTTTAAAAAATGAATTCAAGCAGTGATATTACGGTCACCAACCCCGTGAAATATGATGACAAGGTATGGTGAAATTTACGGTCGCCTGTATTTTACTGAAATACGGATTAGAACAGTATATTTTTACGGAAAATTTCCCATGAAAAATAAGGTTATTTTAACAGTGTAGAATTCAACATTCGCCTATGATTTCTGATGTAGAATAGATATCTGGAAATGCACATCCTAATGGACCCTCAAACATTTACATTTCCATAATAATCAGCGTCGCATTTTTATCGTAAGTAGATTGTAGGGGTCCGTATACCGTCTTGCGACATATAACTCTAAATATATACGTCAATATTGATAATATAAATTATCTATAAAATCTCTCTCTCTCTCTCTCTCTCTCTCTCTCTCTCTCTCTCTCTCTCTCTCTCTCTCTCTCTCTCTCTCTCTCTCTCTCTCACATCTTGAATCCGATATTTTCAGACCTTGGTTATCGAATACTTTTCTTCTTTAAGCCAAACGACGCAGGTTATCCCCGTCTCCAGCACAGTCTGACCCTGGACGGTTCGAGGTAATAGCAATACTTTTCACTAGAAGTTTTAAATTTAATTTTGTATTTTCTACAACTCAATAGTTTCGTAATCCTTATACATCTCTGCTTGTTGGTTTTCTTAGAGTTTATTAATTTTTCGACCATCTACGTATTTGGAATATATGAATGTGTAGTTTTTACTTGCCGTAGACTTTGTGATACTTTGTAATTTGGAAGAGCAGTAATTGAACTTATTGAACTTCTATCTGGTTTCATGAGGTCATTGGATAATTACTACTTTGAAACTTGGCATTTTACAAGTTTACGCCTCACAAAAAAAAAAAAAAAATAATAATAATAATAATTAATTAAATAAATAAAAAAAAAATAAAAAACTTGGCAAGTTTACGCCTAAGAAAAAAAAGGTATATCACTTGGATTTATAATGACGTCATAAACAGCTTATTATTTTATAAATTAAAAAAAAAAACCATTATGGAGGCGTTCATTCACAAAAGTTATGATAGCGCTGGGTCGCTCCCATAATTTGACATCATTATTAGTGGGCGTTGACGAGTTTCGTTAAGGAGCCAGTGCCCAAAGATTTGCTCGTTACGAGACTACAAGCACGCTATTTCACGCGATCAATCTGCCGTAGATATTATACGTAAGCGGTCGATTTTAAGGAATTCCTGTTACTCACTGGGATAGAAAGTAGGACGTGGTTTTTTTTTTTTGCTTTCGTCAAAGCAGATATCTATGCAGGTGTTGGGAAATGTTTTTATAAAGAGAGGTATATATATATATATATATATATATATATATATATATATATATAGTTTATTTACAATATCCATATATATACATATATAATATATATATATATATATATATATATATATAGTTAGTTTATTTACAATATCCATATGATGTATGTATGTACCTCTCTCTCTCTCTCTCTCTCTCTCTCTCTCTCTCTTCTCTCTCTCTCTCTCTCTCTCTCTCTCTCTCTCTCTCTCAGAATGTTTGTTTTTCTTTTTTCAACAGATTCAAACCGTTTTCGTTTGCATTCAAAATCCACACTTGACTTCCATAAAGGAGAGTCGGCTTAGCAATACCTCCTTAAATTCCCACATAAAGAAGACATAGTAAATATACGTTCCTTTAAAGCTTCTGCATACACCTTGCTACCTTTTTCGCCATATTTGTGTTTGAGCAAATATACATAACTAGTGTACGCAACCGTCAAAATGATGGCCAAATATTTAGATTAATATGCACAGATACGCATCCCCTCTCTCACCATAGTATGACTACTCTCTATCCCTCCACCCCGAGTGACAGAGAGTGATAGAGTAGTTATATGTCTGGTAATGCCGCTGAGCGTGACTGGACAGCAAGAGAATATATATATATATATATATATGTATGTATATATATATGTATATATATATATGTGTGTGTGTACAGATATATATATATATATATATATGTGTGTGTGTGTGCGTGTGTACAGATATATATATATATATATATACAGTGTATATATATTTATATATATTTCTCTCGTGAAGTTCTAAAATTCATAGAATTGCAGAAAGTCGAGGAGACCTCTACCAATAAAGTCCCTCCTAAATCTAACTATTTGCTATTTGTACATCTCACTTCCATCCGAAATTTCACCAGAGAAAAATAGGGGACGAAGTAGGGCGTGTTTGGGGGGGGGGGCGGTTAGGGGGTGATTGTTGCTATAAGCAGACGCACCACAAATTGAAGGGTAGTGCAACATGGGTGGATCACTTATTTGTCACCACTAATTGCAAGACAGTGCAAAGGAAGTGAGTGTGTGTGTAGCAAAACCTCTGATTTGACAAAGGTCTCATTACCCGACCGAAATTAAAGAATGGTGTGGGTGGGTGGAACATAGGCGAGGCCCGCAAACGTCTCTTCTTATATATTCTGCTTTGTCGAAAGCTTTAAGTACGTAGGATTGTGTGTTTGTGTGTGTGTGAGAGAGAGAGAGAGAGAGAGA
This sequence comes from Palaemon carinicauda, assembly GCF_036898095.1. NCBI lineage: Eukaryota > Metazoa > Arthropoda > Malacostraca > Decapoda > Palaemonidae > Palaemon > Palaemon carinicauda. Next base: position 144,746,045 of record NC_090733.1, read on the forward strand.
GAGAGAGAGAGCGTTTAACTAATGTAAAAACGATGAAACGTACTAAAACAGAGAGAGAGAGAGAGAGAGAGAGAGAGAGAGAGGGGGGGGGGGCAGTGCGATTGTTGTAAGAAAAGCGCGTTTAACCAATGTAAAACCATGAAACGCACTTAAAACAGAGAGAGAGAGAGAGAGAGAGAGAGAGAGAGAGAGAGAGCCAGTGCGATTGTAGTAACAAAAACGCATTTAACCAATGTAAAACCATGAAACGCACTTGAAACAGAGAGAGAGAGAGAGAGAGAGAGAGAGAGAGAGAGAGAACACGTTTAACTAACGTAAGGCTATGAAACCTACTTAAAGACACTAAATACCAGCTAGATTTCATTTTGCACTGCCAAGCCAAAGTTGCGTGCATTTTATCCTAATTTAATTAGGCAGTATCACAAGTATTACTTCCATTTTCTTTGAAATGGTCAATGAGAAAACAAATATTTCTGATAGTGGTGGTCTTTAGTATTCAGTAAGAAAATAAGGGATTGATATTTGTCCAGCTGTGATTTCAATTATTGACTGTTGATAGTAACTTATTAAATTTATCATGTCTTTTTTTTTTTCAAACATAAATATCATTGTTGTCCTATATGTAATAGTCATTCTTAAGTAAACGCAAAGGGACCCCGTTATGTAAAGTTTAACCCGGATACGTTTTATGTTTTGAAATATGTCTTAAATAAAGACAACTAAAGAAACTCCAGGATGTATAATTCCAACCTAATATGTATTGTGTTTTGAAATATGTGCATATCATTACCAAACGTTAATTATACGTTCTGTTGAATGCTAGATAGATTTACGAGTTTCATTTGGATTGTTATTGCCACAGTAACAATTTCTTAATAGCTTTGTAAACGTGGGTGATTGTTTATTTGCCCTAATGGGCCCAAATGAAGGTAGGCATCACACCTTAATTAGAGTTGGTCAACCTAAAACAAAGATGATTATCGCTCTCTTAACAGACATTGATTATTAAAGTGAGACGGTATTTTAATTAGTTCAGAAGGCCCCATTCAGATGCATAGCCTTGTGATTGGCTCTAGAGGCAGATATAGCTGCTTCATGAATTTTTTTTCTTTTTTTTTTCCACTGTACATTTTCACCCTGTTGGAGCCCTTATATGATTATAGTGTCCCGCTTTTCCAACTAGGGTTGTAGCTTAGCTGGTAATGATGAAGATGATGATAATAATTATGATAATAATAATAAGAAGAAGAAGAAGAAGAAGAAGAAGAAGAAGAATTCATTGACCTAAAGCACTTTATTTAGTGATTTTTAATTTCCCATTGATCAAATTCTAAATAAAAAAAGTCGCTAAAAACAATGCTATTTTGCTAGGCCGGATTTTCAGTGAAGATAGATGCTAATGTAAGCGTAGTACTGTTTCTCTCTCCGGATTTGGTATTGCCTCTCGCTCAGTGTCACTGGTAGTTCAGGGCAGAGAGGAGGCGTCGCTCCCCGCCAGTGTCAGTCCGTTCTGCTAAAATTGGCCTTTACGACTTGAGAGATCAGACTGAAACTGCCCTCCTGAGTGACACAAAGCGGTTGCTAGAGGAACATTCATTAGGGAAACATTAAAAATGCCCTTTTTGGAGATGCGGTCTCTCTCTCTCTCTCTCTCTCTCTCTCTCTCTCTCTCTCTCTCTCTGGTAGTAACCTGGATGTACAAATTACCCAATATAGGTTATATACAAGTAAAACCAAACACACATTTATATGTTTGTATATATATATATATATATATACATACATATATATACTGTATATATATACATATATATACTGTATATATATATATATACATATATATATATATATATATATATATATATATATATATATATATATATATATATAAATTGAGTGTATGTATATACAGTATGTGTATTATTATTATTATCATTATTATTATTATTATTATTATTATTACAAGCCAATCTACATCCCTAGTTAAAAAAACAGAATGCTATAACCCCAAGGGCTCCAACAGGGAAAATAACCCAGTGAGGAAAGGGAATGAAAGAACAGATAGAAAAGTGTGCCTATACATACATATATATTATATATACCCGCAGTATGAATTCCAACCAATCATAACTTCTGGCGTCTCTCTCTCTCTCTCTCTCTCTCTCTCTCTCTCTCTCCCTCTCCCCAAACCTTCTTGACCCACTGAGCCTCTATTGCTTCGGTTGCAGCAGCATCCCAGCAGGACCATAAATTTCTGATTGTTTATTAAACAGTCGACCGTCCGGGGCCAGGTCATGGCTAATTACCCGAGAGGTGGTACTTCTGTTGCAATAATTTTAGAGGAGGCAAGAGAAGGATTTCTGCAATATGATCCTTGAAGGCGGGGTGAATTTAGGTTGTCATGGTCCACTGCTTGTGCCTTATGTCCTCGGTGAGATGATGTTTTCTTATTTTTGTAGATGTAAGTTTCTTTTGATTCTTGTTTGTAGAATAGATGTCTTTTACGTAATTTCATGTTTGTAATGTATAATATCTGGTGTTGGATTTCTTCATGTATTTGAAACAAAGCTTAGTTTGTGGTGGCCGATGCGGTAACGTCCCTGACCGGTGAACGCCAGACTGGGGGTCAAACTCATTAGTTCCTTTGATCGCTGCGACCTCACCCTCCCCATGAGCTAAGGATGTGGGTTTTGGGGGAGCTTATAAGTCTATCTGCTAAGTCATGAGCAGTCAGTGTCTGGCCCTATTTAGTCCTAGCTTGGGTGGAAAGGGGCCTTGGGCGTTGGTCATATGTAATTATAGTCAGTGTCTAGGGCATTGTCCTGCTCGATAGAGCAATGTCACTGTCCCTTGCCTCTGCCATTCATGAGTGGCCTTTAAACCTTTAATGTAATACACCATTGTATTTGAATATGCTTTTGTAGAAGGATTGCCTAAAAGAGTGTTTTTGCTCGTTATTTGTACCTGTTTATTAAGTGTCAGCTTGGATTAATTTTTATATAAGAAAATTCGTTAATTTTCATTAGACAAGATTATTTGAAAAGCTTTCACATTTTGCAATTATTTAAAAAAAAAAAATTTATGTAAAGTATTTGTCATATCCTTTTGTTATAAATACCTAAAACTACCATTTTTTAAAATTTTGATACCATTAACTTTTACTTAACATAAAATATACAATCTATTCTTTACTGTTAATTCGGATTAAGTTTCGTGGAAATGTAAAATTTCATTATTAAGATCGGATGATCATTGTAACTAGAAGATTTCGTAAAAAAATATTGAAGAATAAAATTGTTGACGAAATTAATGTTCTGAACCTGGTAATAAATATTGACAGATAATGTACGCATATATGAATATAGTTTATGTTTATTTTTTAACATTTTAAAATGTGTTCATGAAGAAAATGTGGAATTTAAAAGTTAGCGGTAATAAAGCTTATATGAAGATAAGAGAAAACTATGAAGATGGAGCTATAAATGTTAGTATAATTGGGTGTAGAATAGGCATATTTTTTTTTTCTTTTTACAGATTTATGCAATGGACTGTAACTTATAGTAGTTGTGGCCCGATTGGGGGTTCGAGTCCCGCTCAGACTACTTAGTTCCTTTAGTGTCTGCAACCTTACCATCCTTGTGAGCTAAGGATGTGGGCTTTGGGGCTGCAACCTTACCATCCTTTTGAGCTAAGGGTGGGGCGTTTGCGGGAGCCTATAGGTCTATCTGCTGAATCATCAGCAACCATTGCCTGGCCCTCTCTGGTCCTACCATAGGGCAATGTCATTGTCCCTAGCCTTGGGTGAAGAGGGGTCTTGGGTGAGTCATCAGCAAACATTTGCCTGACCCTCCCTGGTCTTTGCTTGGGTGGAGAGGGACTTTGGCGCTGATCTTATGATATATGGTCAGTCTCTAGAGCACTGTCCTGCTTACTAGGGCAATGTCATTGTCCCTTGCCTCTGCCATTCATGAGCGGCCTTTAAACCCTTTAATGGGAGAAAGGGAATTTCATAAGTGTGTAGTTATATGTGCAGAATCTTAGATTGTGTATAGGAGCCGAGGTAGGTATGTGTGAAGGGATTATTGAACTAACTTTCATACTGTATAAGATTGGTTGGTATGCAAGTTGAATGAGAAAAGTATGTAGTATATGCGTCGTAATAGGAACCTGAAGAGTAATGAATTTGAGATGTTTATAAGTTATATTATCTTCTTTATTACCAATATTACTGTTCTCAAAATATTTTTATTTTAATTGTTCGCTATTTCTCATATAGTTTATTTTATTTCCTTACTTCCTTTCCTCACTAGGCTATTTTCCCTGTTGGGAGCAGCTGGGCGTATAGCATCCGGGTTTTCCAACCAAGGTTGTAGCTTAGCTAATAATAATAATAGTAATAATAATAATAATAATAGTAATAGCTAAGCTACATCCCTAGCTGGAAAAGCAGGATGCCATAAGCCGAAGGGCTCCAATAGGGAAAATAGCCCAGTGAGGAAAGGAAATAAAGACATAAACAAACAAAATAAAAATTAATAAACAATCAAAATAAAATATTTTAAGAAGTAGTAATAGCATTAAAACAGTTCTCTCATATATAAACTATAAAAACAGACATGTATATATATACATACATATATATATATATATATATATATGTATGTATATATATATGTGTGTAAATTTATGTGTATATATATACATATATATATACTGTATATATATAATATGTATATACTGTATATGTATATGTATGTATATATATATATATATATATAGGAGAGAGAGAGAGAGAGAGAGAGAGAGAGAGAGAGTGCGTGTGTGTCTCAGCGTGTGTGTTAGATGGAAAATGTGCCAGCCTATCTATCTATTTATCTATCTGTCTATCTATCTACCCAGTTTTCCATAAATAAGCCTGACTATCTCTTCTTTAACTTTATATATCTTCAATTATCACTTTACCATTTTCATTGTTTAAATACCCATCATTACATATATCATATGAATACTGTTGTATGAGGGCGCCATAAGTTTTTACTTCCTGCTAACCACTTATTATCCCCTGAGCAGTAATTAATTTGATAAAAGTTAATTACAGTGAGAGTGCGGCAATTGTTTACTTTTATCAGTTAAGTGAATTTATTTTTTTGCATGTTGAGGAATGTTTATGACTTTTTATTAGTTGCGCTCAATTTATTCTTTACTTTTAGTATTCAATGGAGTTTCAGTTGCACAAACAAGGTTACAGGCTCACCTTTTGTAATTTAAACAGAATTTAGGGAACAATATACAAAGTCTTTTGTTTTTTTTTTAAGTTTTTATAGTTTATATATGAAAGATTTATTTTAATGTTGTTACTGTTCATAAAATGTTTCAATTGTTCATTACTTTTCTTGTAATTTATTTATTCCCTTATTTCCTTTCCTCACTGAGCTATTTTCCTTGTTGGAACCCTTGGGCTTATAGCATCCTACTTTTCCAACTAGGGTTATAGCTTAGCTAGTAATGATAATAATATAATAATAATAATAATAATAATAATAATAATAATAATAATAATAAAGATAGCAATAATAATAATTAATAATAATAATAAGAATAAGAATAGTAATAATAATAATAATAATAATAATGCATGTGTTATTTTGCAACTTTATCCATACCGGGAGGAACACCAGATGTCTCGTGTGCGTTTAACAAAAGATCCAGAACTTCTCTCATGCTCAACTGATAATGCTTTCCAAAACTAGTACTTGCGTATTTAGCAATAAACAACGAGTGAAAAGATAAGGTAGATTCCACTTACCTTACTTGCGACTGGATATGGAATTATTGCTCAACATGTATGTTACCTCAGAGCTGCATTGTAACTCTCGTGTGTGTGAGTAAAAGGTTATAGCAAGTGAGACTGCATTCATACCGCTAAATAGTTTTTGAAAATTTTGAGTGGAAGCCTGCCATCCTCCTGAAATCATGTTTCTATAGACATCGTCATTAGGTTTATAACGGAATCCAACAATAAGGAAGGGAGCTTACCGTTTTTCTCTTTTTTCATTTTTTTTTCTTTTTTTTTTAAGATAAACTATGACACTTCAAAAGCATAGAGCTTCTTGGCTATCTAGAATGAGTGAAATACGTATGTGACCTATATATTGCAGAGATAAGTGTTCCATTAATTTTCCACCAAATAATTTTTATGGCTGTTGATGATATCTTCATGTATAAGATTGGATTAACGAAGTGTCAGCATTCAGAAGTAGATAGATTCACCAAGGATTAGTATGATTTTATGCATGGCGTATCGGAGTCTTAACTGTGGTTTTGGAAGAGCTCAGAAGACTAATATCTTTTCTTTCCCAGGCTATATATGTTAGATTCAAGTCTTGTGGATTAGTTCAGGGGACGTCACAAAATCAGTGGATGAAGTAATACCAATTTAGACCCACGAAATCCTCATTGCTTGATATGTTTACTTTTACCTTTTTTACCCTTTGCTGTGGAATTCGACAAGATATGATCCGAATTTTAGTGTTTTAATTGCAATAAAAACGGTGCATTTGATGATATATTAAAAATAATGAACGAGAAAGAAGACTTGTATATTTAATTATAATAAAACCGCGCATTCAGTTATATATTAGAAATAATAAATAATAAACAAGGCCTGTATATTTGTAATGTACGAAAAATGAAATGAAAATTTTCGTTCTGTGCAGTAAGACTCGTGTATTTAATTACAATAAAAACGGCTCATTCAATTATATATTGGAAATAATAAATGATAAACAAGACCTGTATATTTGTAATCTACGACAAATAAAATAAAAATTTTCGTTCTATGCTTGCCAGAAAATGATTCCAAATTTTTACGGAACGTTTTAAATCTTGTAGCATCAACGTCCTCCCCTAGAGGGACGCCATGACATCCCCCGAGGAGACTGGACGGCTGGAAGGCCCCCACTTCATTATATAATGATAAAGTAAAGTCTCCATTCTAAATAGTTGAACATTAAACCTGCTGTCTTCCATAATTTACGACGACAGCGCCGGTTGGCACCTTGTGTGAGAACATCATTTGTCTTGCCTCTCTCTCTCTCTCTCTCTCTCTCTCTCTCTCTCTCTCCCTTTTATTTATAACTAATTGCACGGTCTATTGGCATTTAAAGTGACAGCGATGACTGGCAAGGCGTCGTTAATGGGGAGCTAATAATGGTGGCGGAGACGTAAGAAAGACCCTTTTTGTTGTGAAAATCTCTCTCTCTCTCTCTCCTCTCTCTCTCTCTCTCTCTCTCTCTTCCCCAGATACAAATAGAAAAATACTATTTTATTAATTGTTGAAATCTTATTTGTTGAATAAGTAAACGCGATTTGCATTCTGGGTGAATATATTATGGATTTTCTTTTTTTGGGTGGGCATTTATGAAGTGTATTCGTCTCGGCGAAACCTGTTTTTAGCGGTGTATGTTGGCTATTCATATAAGGCATACACAATCAGCATATTGAAAAAATTACACAAAATCTTTAGCACGATGTGGAAGTTCTTTAATGCAATTTATTCAACATATTCTATCTTGAATTGCTTTTTATATTTTTCCCTTCTGAATGCCGTCTCTATTCCTGATGTCATGACGCATTTTTTTTTATTCCCCTTCTAATTGCTCTACTGATTGATTACCTGAACCATGAGTCGTGCGATTAGAATAAAAACTCAAATATGACTAATGTCGTATTTGTCATCATTCATTTGCACGAGTTTGTGGCTGACAAGAGTCGTGTTTTTTTTTTTTTTTTTTTTTTTTTTAATATATGACTAATGTATTTGTCGTCATTCATTTTCATGAGTTTTTGGCTGACAAGTGCCGTCATTGCTCTCTCTCTCTCTCTCTCTCTCTCTCTCTCTCTCTCTCTCTCTCTCTCTTTTTTTCTTTTTTTATATATGACTAAAGTCGTATTTGTCGTCATTAATTTTCATAAGTTTTTGGCTGACAAGAGTCGTCATTGTTTTTTTTTTTTTTTTTTTTTTTTCCGCAGACATGACCCATCTTGCCATTGCTGGTCCCCCATACCTAAAGAAGTAAAAAGGCTGGATAAACGTCAATATTCTTCTTTATCATTATTACTTTCATTATTATTTTAATATTGCACGTATGACCATCTTCATTGCTGATTCCCTATATACCTAAAGAAAAATTGCTAAAGTTTCCTCTTCATCATTACTAGTTTCATTTCCATTTTATTATTGCACGTATGACTATCTTCATTGCTGATTCCCTATATACCTAAAGAAGTAAAAATGCTTCTTGAACGGTAACCTTTCTGTTGATGATGCCATCAATATTTCTTTCATTTTTCTCATTTGATCATCAGTTCCTCGAGTAGCGTCTGTTGGCTTATAGCCTTGATAAGGGAAACTTCAATTGTTCTAAATAGTAAGATGAAATTACGTGTCTTTTTTTTTACTTTAGTGTGGAAACAAAGTCCATTCCTATATACCGTTTTATTAGTTCTTCGATGTTTTCGTTCAAATCATCCTATTATATGTGTTATATAAATTTTCTTTTTAAAATATTGATGATTTTTTATATATTACCTTCCAACCAAGTTGGAAGGAGGTTATTTTTACCTGTTGTTTGTCTGTTTGTGTGTTTTTGTTTGTGAACAGCTTTATGGCCTCAATTTTAATCGTAGAGTAATGAAACTTGCAGGGATTAACTTTTATGTAAAAAGCTAGAAATGATTAAATTTGGAAGGTCAAGATCACGGTCAAGCGAAATATCCAATTCACGTAATCAGTCATAAGTTTGGACATCGTTGTCACAGAGACTTCAAACTAGGTTCATATTTGAGTGTATGAAAATCCACGCCAATTAATACATGTTAAAGTCAAAGGTCAAGGTCAAGAAATAAGCTGCTGAGGCGGAGGTCTGCGCTCTATTTAGTGACCCACTAGTTTTGATTGTTTTCTAAGAGTATAACAATTATAAATAGATTATCTAGTAATTTTGGATAGATGTTATGTATGTAGATCATGGATAAATGGACGCAAGCGATGCCATTGGATACTTCAGCAAAGCCACATAGAATTGCCCCATGACTCATGCACGGTGAGTAATAACATGAACGAGGAAAATGCAATTTGAGAAAAGGGGATCTTGTACTAATAAGGTTTAATATACCATTAAACGTCATTAGCATGCCATAATTTATGCCATTGCAGTTCCAGTGCCATTTATTTTTTTTCTTCCTCATCTCCCTAACTTCTTTTTGTTCTTCTGTGCCCTACACACGTCTTAAGACCTTTATTTTTCCCTCTACATTCCCGCCCACCTTCGCCTTATATGAGCACCGTGCATGGTGAGATTAAGTACCATGACCAGAGCTGCCACTACCAATTGGTTAAGCCGACACTGATCGGCTTTTTTTTCCCCCTTCTCTTTTTTTTTTTTTTTTTATTACTCGTTGCTCAACGCTCATATAATTATTATCGGGTATAATTATTGTCTAGGTATTTATTTCTCTCTCTCTCTCTCTCTCTCTCTCTCTCTCTCCTTCATGGCTTCCCTGATTAAATTTCACGGATCACGACAAGTCTGTATTCAGAGTAGTATTCCTGCAGGATACATATATATTTACGAACGGAAATACACATATGGCCTCTTATTTCATGAACTACATTTTAAAAGTTTATGTTTTTAAGTAGCGTCATACCTTGGCTCCAAAAGTTCTTGTTCTCGGGCGCAGTTTACATCGTTCTATGAATTATTGTTATGATGTTTTAGAAAGTAGGCCTATTAGTAAATAATTCCTTGTATGTTTCAGCATACATTTGATGAACAAGTTTAATGTAAAAGATTAATTGGTTTGAGACCGTCTGTCCACGAGAATCCAGATAGGAAAGTGTTTGCTAGTATCCATTTGTAATGAGAACTCTCACTATGTCTAAATTCAGTAATGAATTATTTTACATAAAGAGTGCGTCCCTACGCATGCTGTCTTACATGAACCAATTGGGGGAGATTAAACTTTACTTGGAATTCACTCAGTGTAGTTGCTATGATGAGGGTCAGATGGAGATGGTTTGGACACGCTTCTTCGCACTCCCCAATATATGTTAGTTCACCAAACTTTCCACTGGGCTCCACAAGGCACTAGAAGAGTTGGAAATCCCTGGTCTATATGGCTGAGGACTATGAAGCTTGAAGTAGAAGATAATGAATGGAGAAATATTGATTTGAAAGCTCAAGATATAGACAACGGGCGAAATCTAACCGAAGCCCTTTGCCACAATAGGCGTAGGAAGAGACGATGATGATCATGATGATGATGATAATGATGATGAGTTGCTATGGGGATTGGGACCACCGATGATAAAAGCAAAATTCTGAATATTAGTTAATACTAATAGAAAATTAATTCAGCTAATTTACAAATGCCCTAAACTAAAAACTTGAGCTTCGATTTCTCCCTGTTGGAGCCCTTGGGCTTATAACATCTTGCTTTTCCAACTAGGGTTGTGGCTAAGCTAATAATAATAATAATAATAATAATAATGATAATAATAATAATAATAATAATTGTATTACATGTTAACTTGCAGAACTGGAGGCAAGTTTTACCCGAGAAACTTTTTTCCCCATTCCTCTTGGAAGCTGGTTTTAATCTAGCCTTGTACACATCGCCAATTGTAATGACTTGGAATATGAGCAATGAGACAGCGGCCTCTTTTTGACCTCGGTAATATTGATCTCTTTTCCTATTGTCATTCTCACTCGCTTTCACTCTTATTTTTCGCTGCTCATCCATTGCTTATTTTCATATTTAAATTCTGTTATTCTTAGGGATGCGGCCATAGAAATATTATCATGATTTGTTAGTTTGTTATAACAAGTAAGGTCCCACGGTAAAAAAAGAAAAAAAAAGTATTTTCACAATATTTACTGTTTTGTTGAAGTTTCTTACAGTTTATATATATCTTTATTTTAATGTTGTTACTCTTCTTAAGATATTTTATTTTTCCTTGTTTCCTTTCCTCACTGGGCTATTTTCCCTGTTGGAGGACAAGGGCTTATAGCATTCTGCTTTTCCAACTAGGGTTGTAGCTTAGCAAGTAATAATAATAATGATGAAGATAATAATAATAATAATAATAATAATAATAATAATAATAATATGGAATAATCTTCATATATCACCTTGATATCAGGATGCCAGATAACTCCTGATCAATCAATCAGTCCTATATCTCCTATACCATATATAATCCAGCGACGCAAGTCTTTATTTTCGTGGATTTCCACTGTAGTCAATTCTTTTTAGTGAGGCAGATTTGCACCGACTCGCAGGGGTGCCCTTTTCGCTCGGGAAAGTTTCCTGATCGCTGATTGGTTGGACAAGATAATTCTAACCAATCAGAGTATAGGAAACTTTTTCGAGATAAAAGGGCATCGCTGCGAGTCGGTGCAAATGCGCCTCATTAAAAAAAATTGAGTATAGATGGCGTAGGAGTCTAACCTTCGGGTTGAAAACGGAATATATTTCGGGCTTGTTTTCGTTATTTTCCTGGAAATCTCGCGGCTATAAATATCATAAAATCCTCGAGCATTTTTTTGTAAATAAGAATCGATAAGATATAAATTTACTTCATAGATAAACCATTTTAAAAAAGCTTATGTGAAATTCGTTTAGTTGAATATTTTAGTTTCCCTTGTTTCATTTCCTCACTGGGCTATTTTCCCTGTTGGGGCCCCTGGGCTTATAGCATCCTGCTTTTCCAACTAGGGTTGTAGCTTAGCAATTAATAATAATAATAAGTCTGGGTTCGCTGGTGTTTGTGAAATATAATATGCGAATAATGTAAATCAAATCATTTCTTGAAACTATCTCCTAATAATTTTCTTGGACTAATGAGCACATTCTCTCTCTCTCTCTCTCTCTCTCTCTCTCTCTCTCTCTCTCTCAAGCGCATGTGAAATTCGTGTAGTTGAATATCAGCTAAGTCTGGGTTCGCTAGTGCTTGTGAAATATAATAACTGAATGATGTAAATTAAATTATTTCTTTAAACTATCTCCTAATAATTTTCTCTGACTAATAAGCACATTCTCTCTCTCTCTCTCTCTCTCTCTCTCTCTCTCTCTCTCTCTCTCTCGATTGTAACTGCTTTTCATGATAGGTGTGGTCGCCGACAAATCTTAAGATAATAAGTGCGTTTGGTCACCACGATGACCCAGACAAGCAAATAATATTAATTATCCTCATCTTTAATTACCGACCTTATGAGGGAACTCGATTCATGAGACTTCTTATCAAGATGCAGAGAGAGAGAGAGAGAGAGAGAGAGAGAGAGAGAAAACTGCCACATGACTTACCAACTGCTTCGCATAGTTTTTGTCTGGAATTTCTTCCAGTGGATCAGAAGTAATATTGAATGTTAAAGTAGAATTATCCGTCATATTGTTTTCATAAATTTCTCCGTTGTTGATACGACTGTCATAATGAATTGGTTTTTCCTTGACTTCCATGAATCTAAAGTGGCACTGAGAGAAGAAGACTAGAGTAAGATCAATTTCGCTGTGACATTGTTTACCAATCGGTTGCTATTGTTTGTTGATAGCCGTGATGAATGTTTACTGGATCAAGTCATATAACCTAAAAAGCAAAAACATTTGAATTGCCAAATTTAGCCCATTCCTTTCAAGGGCCTGTCTGTTAGACAGTTTGTGAAACGTTAATGGGTAAAAATATTTGTGGGGTATAATGTAGGCTGGGTTGACTCAGATATTCTAGTTTAGGGCGAATGATATATTTTTCATACTCTCTCTCTCTCTCTCTCTCTCTCTCTCTCTCTCTCTCTCCGTGCCTTGCTTTGTAGTTTCAAAAAACCATACTTACATTTATTCTTTTAATTAGCATTTTGATTACCATACTAACATTTAATCTTTTAATTAGCAGTTATATGAACTTTGATTTTTTAATTACAATCTCTCTCTCTCTCTCTCTCTCTCTCTCTCTCTCTCTCAGTACCTTGCTTTGTAGTTAAAAAAAACATACATTTATTCTTTTAATTAGCATTTTGATTAACTTTGATTTTTTAATTACAATTCTCTCTCTCTCTGTCTCTCTCTCTCCTCTCTCTCTCTCTCTCTCTCTCTCTCTCTCTCTCCTTTGTAGCTTCAAATAACTACACTTACATTTAATCTTTTATTTGCCATTTTGTTAAACTTTAATCTTTTAATTACTATTTTGATAAACCGGTATATAATATAACAATATAGAGACAATCATCTATTTGGCACCAAACACTAGAGATTTTTCACGCTTCAAATTTCGCTCTTTAATCCAAATACTCTTATTACTCTGAATCCCATAGAAATTCTCTTTCCCAGTATCTACCTAATGCCGAACATTAAACCTAGGAAAATATATATGGATTTTAGCTTTCTTCCACTTCAGTAGATACCCCATTCTAAGAATATATATATATATATATATATATATATATATTTAACTTTCATTTCTTAAATAAGCATAATGAAGACTTATATTTGTTGTATCTTTATAGATATTATGAATTTCAGCTTTCTTCCACTTCAGTAGATACCCCAGTCTAAGAATATATATACATACATATATATATATATATATATATATGTATATATATATATATATATATATATTAACTATCATTTCTTAAATAAGCATAATGAAGACTTATATTTGTTGCATCTTCATAGATCTTATACAGACCTGTACAGTGTACATTTATTATCGCTCTTTGTTTATGGTCTGCCAACGCAAGAGCCAGTTGCCCCCTTATATTAAGGCTGAGGTCAATCTAATAGCAGTAGCAGTGGTCTTTGCTTTGTGCGTGCGCACGCACGCTTGTGTGTCATCATCATCATCTCCTCCAACGCCTTTTGACGCAAAAAGACTCCGTTAGATTTCGCCAGTCGTCTCTATCTTGAGCTGTTTAATTCAATACTTCTCCATTCATCATTTACTACTTCGCACTTCATAGTCCTCAGCCATGTATGTCTGGGTCTTCCAACTCTTTTGGTGCCTTGTGGAGCCCAGCTGAACGTTTGGTGAACTATAGTTAATTCTTTTTATTGAGGCAGATTTGCACCGACTCGCAGTTTCCTGATCGCTGATTGGTTAGAATTATCTTATCCAACCAATCAGCGATCAGGAAACTTTTCCGAGCTAGAAGGGCGCCGCTGCGAGTCCTTGCAAATCTGCCTCACTAAAAATAATTGACTATAGTCTCTCTTGGAGAATACGAAGAGGCTGCCCAAACCATCTACATCTACCCCTCATCATGATCTCATCCACATACGGTACTCGAGTAATCTCTCTTATAGTTTCATTTCTGATCCTGTCTTGCCATTTAACTCCCAATATTCTTCTGAGGGCTTTGTGTGTAGCACCTTGTAACCGGCAAGCAATGAGCAATCGGTAATCTGCATATATTTTGGCGATTGTTTACTCAAAGTCAAGTGGGTACTCACTCGTGGAATGCCAAAGCAAAGCAGTCTGCCCTCCGGTCACTTACTTGACTTGTTAATAGCCCCTTTCATTATTCGTAATGATCAGTCTACGTGTTGTGATTGTTTAAAGTCTCTGCTGATGAATATCCGAAATGATCTCTGCATTTATATTGTCCGAATGGTTGTATCCCCGACAGATATTGATGTCTGTTATTACTGTGGATTTCTGTTTGTCGTTGCACTTCATTGCACTTCTAGGAGAGTTGTTCGAAATGTAAGTAAATGCAGAACAAAAATAAAGTCAGGAAGAAATGTATCGCACTTCTAGAGAAGTTTGAAATGGAAGTAAAAAAAATGCAATTAAGGAAAACCTGTATCGCACTTGGAGAAGTTCGAAATAGAAGTAAAAAAACGAAATTAAGGAAGAACTGTATCGCAGTTGGAGAAGTTCGAAATAGAAGTAAAAAAAACGAAATTAAGGAAGAACTGTATCGCAGTTGGAGAAGTTCGAAATAGAAGTAAAAAAACGAAATTAAGGAAGAACTGTATCGCAGTTGGAGAAGTTCGAAATAGAAGTAAAAAAACGAAATTAAGGAAGAACTGTATCGCAGTTGGAGAAGTTCGAAATAGAAGCAAAAAAAACGAAATTAAGGAAGAACTGTATCGCAGTTGGAGAAGTTCGAAATAGAAGTAAAAAAAAAAACGAAATTAAGGAAGAACTGTATCGCAGTTGGAGAAGTTCGAAATAGAAGTAAAAAACGAAATTAAGGAAGAACTGTATCGCAGTTGGAGAAGTTCGAAATAGAAGTAAAAAAACGAAATTAAGGAAGAACTGTATCGCAGTTGGAGAAGTTCGAAATAGAAGTAAAAAAAACAAAAACGAAATTAAGGAAGAACTGTATCGCACTTCTAGAGATGTTGTTCAAAATTGAAGTAAATGTAGAACAAAACAAATTAAGGAAGAACTGCATCGCAAAATGAAAGATGTTCTTGAAAAATGTCTGTAATGAATGCGCATGAGAATCGGTGGAGTGAGTACTTTGAATATCTTTTGAATTGAAGGATGGAAGAAAGGCATAATTGACTGATACAAAACTTGAATGCGTTAACGTACGTTTGAAAAGTATTTTTGTAATGACTGCTATTGATAAAAGAAGGTTGATCTTGATAATAGGTTTTGTACTGACGGATTATTATCGAGACATCATGATCTGGTGACATTGTTAAGAAGATGCTGGTGTAGGGTGTTGATAATGTGACAGGTATGTATAGATGAGGGAAACGTTTTTAAGGGACGGGAGAGATTATATTTTTCTCCATTATATAAAGGGAAAATGGTAAAAATACATCATTACCTAAGAAGATAATGGAAGGCATATGGTAATATTTTAATTAAAAACAAATTACTGATTAACTAGGGAAGGATAGTGTGTGTCTAGAAAAATAAGAGGTTACATGGAACAGTTTGAAGCTTTAAACGTCACTCATGAATGGGAGACAGCAGGGACAAGATAATGTCCTAGAGACTGACCATACATACATATTATCAGTGCCCAAGCCCCTCCCCATCAAGCTAAGACCAGGGAGGGGCAGGCAATGGCTCGGCAAGTAGACCGCATACCCCCACCCAAGGAGTTCTCCATTTAAGGCCTGCATGCCCCCACCTCTAACTCACATGGATGGTGGAGTTGAAGAAACTACTGAAAACTATCGAGCCTGAGGGGTCTCGAACTCCCGCCCAACAGAGTGTTAGAGAGGGACGTTTCCAATAGGTTACTACAACCCAGTTTTTGTTGTTAGAATATTAATGTGAAAAGCTGTATGGGATTAAGTAACCCAGAAAACTGATTATAGCATCTATAGAAAACTAAGGTGAAAGGTTTTGAAAGAATGAGTTGTTTAGGCCATTTAAAAGTGTTTGTGATGAAAGTAAAGTGTTTATTAGAATGTGTGCTGTAAATAGGGGAGTTGACCGAATTTATGTAAAAGTGGGTCTGAAACAGTGGTATTTTAGGTTTCCGTGTTATATATATATATATATATATATATGTGTATATATATACATATATATATGTATATATATATATATATATATACATATATATATATGTATATGTATATATATATATACATTATATATATATATATATATATATACACACACACACATGCAAACATATGCAAACGAATATGTATGTGTTTGTGTCCATTTGTGTGTATATGTATGAATACACATACACAAACGCACACACATATATACATATAAATATAAATATGGTTACACTGTATATATATGTTAATATATTATCTCTCCGTCTCTGCGTATGTACAACACGTATGTATCTATATATCTATTTAGTGCTTTTCTTTCTTATAGTGAAATATTTGAAGAAAAAAAAATTGCTGTTTTGTCTATCCGGCAGCTTAGCATTGTAAAATAAAAGTACTTTAATTTTAGAACACTGTTGACCTACTCCTTCGGTTGCTTATTCAACACTCGGGCAAAGCCAATTTCCATTCTTTCAACAGCCATAAATGGTTACCATGTTGCACTAATTAGTGTCAAGTAGGCGATGGTTGGAGGATGATAGGTTACTGGCCACTCTGCTCCATTAGGTAGTTATAGGTTCTTGCAACATTGCTGGGTCATATATCAATACACATGCAACATAGGGCACTTGAATATCCCCATTGTTACTATTATTATTATTATTATTATTATTATTACTTGCGAAGCTACAACCCTATTTGGAAAAGCCAGATGGTATAAGGCCTAGGGCTCCAACAGGGAAAATAGTCCAGTGTGGAAATGAAATAAAGGAATTACAAGATAAATGATTAATAATTAAAATAAAAATTTTCAAGAACAGTAACATTAATATAATTCTTCCATATATAAACTATTAAAACTTCCAAAAAAAAAAAATGAATATAAATAATGTAGAATAGTGTGCTCGAGTGTACCCTCAAGCAAGAGAACTCTACCCCAAGACAGTGGAAGACCATGGTACAGAGGCTATGACTAGAGAGGAATGATTTGATTTTGGAGTGTCCTTCTCCTAGAAGAGCTGCTTACCATAGCTAAAGAGTCTATTCTACCCTTACCAGGAGGAAAGTAGAAACTGAACAACTACAGTGCAGTAGTTAGGCCAGATTATTCGGTGTATGTGCAGGCAAAGGGAAAATTAGTCGTAACCAGAGTGAAGGATCCAATGTAGTACTGTCTGTCCAGTCAAAGGACTCCATTACTCTCTAGCGGTAGTATCTTAACGGGTGGCTGGTGCCCTGGCCAACCTATTACCTATGGTTTGCGGACCACAGTAAAACCATATGTGACCAATAATGACCACGGAACAGTGAGAATATTACAAAAGAGGGTCCCATCAATCACGATGATTTGAATTTTAATTTCATGCCACAAATAAGAAATTTAATTGAATATGAAATGGTGAATATTTTCCAATAACTTCTGGGAAATGACCACGTTTTGGTTGTAAGGCCATTGGAAAATTAACCTTCTCTCTCTCTCTCTCTCTCTCTCTCTCTCTCTCTCTCTCTCTCTCTCTCTCTCTCTTTTTTTTTTTTTTTTTTTAAATTCTGGAAAAAAATTAGTTAAGATGTTAGCACTTAATAAGATAATAATAATTTGAGTGTTTACCCTGGTCCTAAGTAGACTACGATGAGGTATTGGAAGTGGAGTCAGAACTAGAATTTTCTGGGTTAGAATAGGTTAAAATTCAAGAATTTGTTAGCCTCCATTTTTATAAAAAATGTATGCAAACTAAAAACAAACTATATATACGTGTATATATATATATATATATATATACTGTATATATATATATATATATATACTGTGTATATATATATATGTGTGTATATATATATATATATATATATATTTTATACAGTATATATATGTGTTTGTGCGTGTGTTTTATTTTTATCTTATTTTCGTTGAGCTAATCGTTTACCTTATATCTTCTTTGTATTATCTGAAAAAAAAAATTCTTGTTTTAGTTTCGCTGGATACGAACTTAACTAAGTTTTTTTTTTTTATTTTTATTTTTCTTTTAACCAAGGTGGTCATTAAAACATTCTCTAAATACAAAAGTAGTTCGGCCAGTCTCTCTCTCTCTCTCTCTCTCTCTCTCTCTCTCTCTCTCTCTCTCTCTCTCTCTCTCTCTCTCTCTCTCCGCCTTTACTTATGGTACACACATTTTTGTATTGATAAAAGGTTAAATGTATACTTGAGAAAACTGTTTCTCATTTGTATCCCTTTGTTAATTTCAAGTTTTTTTTTACCGGAGTTCCGGTTGTCAGTTGTATATTTGTGTCATCATCATCATATCCTCCTACGCCTATTGACGCAAAGGGCCTCGGTTAGATTTTGCCAGTCGTCTCTGTCTTGAGCTTTTAATTCAATACTTCTCCATTCATCATCTCCTACTTCGCGCTTTATAGCCCTAAGCTATGTAGGCCTGGGTCTTCCAATTCTTCTAGTGGCGTGGGGAGCCCAATTAAACGTTTGGTGAACTAATCTCTCTTGGGGAGTGCGAAGAGCATACCCAAACCATCTCCATCTACGCCTCATCATGATCTCATCCACATATGGTACTCGAGTAATCTCTCTTATTGTTTCATTTCTAATCCTGTCCTGCCGTTTAACTCCCAATATCCTTCTGAGGTCTTTTTTCTCAAATCTACTAAATCTATATTTGTTCTAAATCAATTTGTATCATTGATGTATATGTAATTTAGGAACTGAATTCGGTTGCTTTATTGATTCCCAAAAGTATGTCAATCATCGATGTTGATCTTTTATCCATCTGTAATTGAGCTTATTATTATTATTATTATTATTATTATTATTATTATTATTATTATTATTATTATTATTATTATTATTATTATTAGCTGAGCCACAACCCTAGTTTGGA
>NC_090733.1:144770468-144772968 GCF_036898095.1 Palaemon carinicauda
ATAATAGCTAACGTAGTCTACTTTAAGTTTTTTACTATCTCTCTCTCTCTCTCTCTCTCTCTCTCTCTCCTCTCTCTCTCTCTCTCTCTCTCTCTCTCTCTCTCTCTCTCCTTTGGCATTTGACTTTACGGTGTTCTTATCTGCAGTGCTGCATTGCACAAATGGAATGGATGAATTAAAATGATTTAATAGAAGTTACTGTTGGTTTATTGATATTGAACGGACGTCGGAATTGGAGAGAAGAAAACTTGAAAAAAAAGAATTGATGTAAGATTATTCTCTTTTCAAGTGTACACATACTTTCACTCTAGTTTCAAGGGAACGTATTCAATATTGAAAATTGATGAGTCGTTTGTGGAAAATAACTATCTATTAACGAATGAGAATATTCCTATTAAGAAGTAGCCCTGTAAATAAAATCGATGAGTCTGCATTGCTTGCTGTCAAGATATTATCAACATGAAAACAGAGTAACTGGTTCCTTGACACCTGGAATGTCCAGGTAAATGAGCTTTCACTACTTATGAACACCTTTGGAAGGGGGAAGAAATTTTGAACACCTTTGGAAGGGGAAGAAATTTTGAACACTTTTGGCAGGGGAAGAAATTTTGAACACCTTTGGAAGGGGAGGAAATTTTGAACACCTTTGGAAGGGAAGAAATTTTTACGAGATGATCTTAATTTCGTCCGTCCGACGTTCTTGCTTTTTCTTTCAGTTATTGATATTATCGATACCGAGGCAATTGAATTTGTGGAAAATATGATAAGAGTTAGCGTTTATTTATTTTCATTTTATCATACATCGGTACGTTAAAGTTATACTTATTCAAACCAGATATTATTATGCAAATGTTTTTCTTTAATGTAGAACAGGCTGACATATTTTTTATAGTATATATATGAAATATCTGTTTTGATATTGTTACTGCTTTTTTAAATATTTTATTAGTTGTTAATTATTTCTTATATCGTTTATTCATTTCCTTATTTCCTTTCCTCACTGGGCTATTTTTCCCTGCTGGAGCCTTTAGGCTTATAGCATCTTGCTTTTCCAACTAAGGTTGTAGCATAGCTAATAATAATAATAATAATAATAATAATAATAATAATGATAATAATAATGTGTTTGATGTTCTTAACTGTTTGTCAGTGTGCTTAGTCAGCTTTGGTGTATTTGCGTTGTTACTTCTTTCCTTATACTTAGCCTCATTATCATATATGCAGCTGGATTTCTGTTGTGTACCCAAATTGCGCAGTACTACATTTAATCAGTAAATACTGGTTATATATTGGTTATGGGTGCTGGTTTTTTTTTTTTTTTTTTTTTTTTTTCTAGCTTTTTAGTAAAGATTTTATTCTCAAACCTTTTTGTTTCCCTTTTCATTTTATAAAAATATTTCTTGCCTCTTTTTTTCCGAGCTCAGAGATCAACATTGAATATCTATTTCATCTCAATACCTTACCGTCTCTTAACAACATTGACCCGTATAAGTCTGCCTGCAGAGTCATCAATAGCCATTGCCTGGCTCTCCCTGCTCCTATCTTGGGTGGAGAGGGGCCTTGGTCGCTGATTATATGTATATATAGTCAGTTTCTAGGGCATTATCACTGTCCCTTGCCCCTCCCATTCATGAGTGACCTTTAAACCTTTAATGTTTTTTTTCAGCGTCCTAAAACTTGAGTGATTTCGATGCCCAGTTAGAAAATGATCTCCTGCATTTCGTGTCTACTATTTCAGACAAGAGTGACAAAATACTATGATTTTATCGACTTTAAAATTAGGTAATATAAGATTTTGAATTAGATTTATTTACGAATTCTATGTTGGATTATGTCATAACCCTCCAATGTCAATAACAATAAGCATCGTTGTAAAACCTTTCTGTACTCTGATGGAAATGTTAAATGTCTTTGACTAATTATTCAAATTTTCTGAGCATAGTTTCTTATCTCTGTGGTTCCCACTTTCTAAGAAGTAAGGAAGAGAATGAAAATGAATCTGGAAGTTTTAAGGTTTGTTTATTTTTTATACTATTCGTGATCCTTTTCTCACTTTTATTACATGTTTAAATATACTTCATTTTTATTACAGTTCTGTTGGCTAATTAGCAAATTAAGTTATGATTAGACCTTTATGAAACTTATAGATTATAACATGTTTTTGAATGCATGTTTGTTAAATATGTTTGTCAAAATTTATTAGGTTTCAATACATAGTAATATATTTGGGCTAGGAAGGAATATTTTCGGTTGAATAAATAATTAGTCCCATAAAAAACTTATAATTTATAACATGATTTTAAATACATATTTGTTAAAGATGGTTATCAAAATTCATTAAGTTTCAATACATAGTTACATATTTTGGCTAGGAAGGAATATTTTTGATTTAAATAAATAACCCTATAAGAAATCTATAGTTTATAACATGATTTTAAAATAATTTTTTTTGTTAAAGGTGGTTTTCAAATTCATTAAGTTTCTATACATAATAATATAT
>NC_090733.1:144777968-144787968 GCF_036898095.1 Palaemon carinicauda
CTTTCCTTTTAAAGTTTCATGTCATCTTTTTATAGATAAGAAAGATATTCTCTTAATCAGCAACATCTTTTTCATTATCTTAAGTTTGTCCGGTTTTGTGGTGTTCTTGTTTTAATGTAACAATTTTATTGAAATACATTTTGCAAATGATAAGAATTTTTCTGAAATTATTGCGGTCAAGAAATATGCATTACTAATGGGTTGCTGTGGCCTGTTTTGTTACGTGTCTGCCTGGTGTTTGCCAGTAGGGGGTTCGAGTCCCGCTCAGCCTCGTTAGTGCCATTAGTGTCTGCAACCTTACCATCCTTGTGAGCTAAGGTTGCGGGGTTTTGGGGAGCCTAAAGGTCTATCTACTGAGTCATCAGCAGCCACTGCCTGGCCCCTCCCTGGTCCTAGCTTGGGCGGAGAGGAGACTTGGGCGCTGATCATATAATTTATGGTCAGTCTCTAGGGCACTGTCCTGATTGCTAGGGCAATGTCACTGTCCCTTGCCTCTGCCATTCATGAGCGACCTTTAAAACCTTTAATGTACCAGAGCCGTCAAAAAATTACTTTTAAATGTTTAGATAGATACACACACACACTCACACACACACACACACACACACACACACAATCATTTCCACCCCTCCCCCTTTCCTAACTATAACCTGCTGGTTTGGCAATTTGTAGGAGTGAGTGGTTTTCGAGTGTATCTCTCGGGATATGACTGCTTCTCTCCCTCCTGTGCGTGACAGGAAAAAAATATCATATATATTTGTATATATAGTCAGACACTTGTTCTTTATTATATAGGGGAGATACTGGAAATTATCCGCTGTGGATATCAATTTGAAGGACCTACAAAAGGAGATAAAAGAATTATATATGATATTATATTAAAGACCATATTTACGAGTTTATTTTATATTTATATGATAAATATTCTCTGCTTTGTGCATTAGAGTTTTATTTTCATGGACAATTTAGGTCTAACAATTTGGATTGGAACAAGATTTAAGGCTGGGAAAATTTGATAGGTTTGAGTTTCATAATTACCTCCGCCAACGAAGTAAGTTGGAAGCAGGCTAGGGTTGTAGCTTAGCAAGTAATAATAGAAATAATGTCCATTTCACATAATCAACCATAAGTTTGTATATCGTTGTCAACAGAGACTTCAAACTTGGTTCCTATTTGAGTGTATGAAAATCTACGGCAACTAATACATGTTAAGGTCAAGGTCGAGCAAAAGGTCGAAAAATAAGATGCCGCGTAGGAGGTCTGCTCTACACTGAGTAGCCCTTTAGGATTTTTTTTTCCTAAAGCCAGGCTGACACTTTCATGAATTTGTGGCACACATTGTCACGACTCGAGTCGTGAACTGGCGTGAAGTATTCGTAAACCCGTCGTGACATCGCGGCATGTCGTGACGAGAATTTTGAAATGTTCAAATTTTGGTCACGACAGACTTTCGTGACCGGGTCATGAACTATGCACGAACTGTTCGTGAACTCGTCGGAACGATGCGGGAAGTGCGCAACTGTGTGAACTCGTCGTGCCAGTTCGTGTCAATGTGGACAGGTCAGCTGTGATTCTGAGGTAATTTTTTTTTTTTTTTTTTTAGTTCGTGCCACAAAATGTCACGACTTGCCGCGACAAATTCGTGGCAAAAAGTCGTGCAAGTGTCAGGGTACCTTAAGTATGATAATGGCTGACCTCCCGCTGTTTCCATTTCACCTTTGTTCTACGAAACCACATCCCAGCGATCGCAAATTGAGTTGGAAAAGGATTTTTCTTCACTGGTATCAAGACCCGTTTAAGATGACCTCTGCATTGGGTATCACCGACAAAAACAACAACACTTATTTACAGTATGGAAACCTTTTACCCGGGCATCACGTTTCACACTTCATTTGCATCAGCCCACAAGTTCATTCGACTCGACTACCCACGCCTGAGCATAATGTTGTTAATATTCTTCAGATTTCATCTCGGTGTGAAATTTCAAACGCGTGACGTCATTGGAATGGGAATGTGACCTTGCGAGGCAGTGAGAGAATTTGTTGTTTTTTGGAATGACTTTTTTTTCTGAACGTAGAAAAATATTTCCTTTTCTGACAAGAAAAATAACAATTCATTTTCTGACAGTAGAAAAATTACAAGTCTTTTTCTGACAGTAGAAAAATAACAAATCTTTTTCTGACAATAGAAAAATAACAAGTCTTTTTCTGATTGTAGAAAAATAACAAGTCTTTTTCTGACCGAAGAAAAATAACCATTCTTTTTCTGACAGTAGAAAAATATGAATTCTTTTTCTGGCTGTAGAAAAATAACAATTCTTTTTCTGACAGTAGAAAAATAACCATTCTTTTTCTGACAGTAGAAAAATAACAATTCTTTTTTCTGACAGTAGAAAAATATGAATTCTTTTTCTGACAGTAGAAAAATATTAATTTTTTTTCTGACAGTAGAAAAATAACAATTCTTTTTCTGACAGTAGAAAAATAACAATTCTTTTTCTGACAGTAGAAAAATATGAATTCTTTTTCTGACAGTAGAAAAATATTAATTTTTTTTCTGACAGTAGAAAAATAACAATTCTTTTTCTGACAGTAGAAAAATAACAATTCTTTTTCTGACCGTAGAAAAATTACAATTCTTTTTCTGACAGTAGAAAAATAATTCTTTTTCTGACAGAAGAAAAATAACAATTCTTTTTCTGACAGTAGAAAAATAATTCTTTTTCTGACAGTAGAAAAATATAAATTCTTTTTCTGACAGCAGAAAAATATAAATTCTTTTTCTGGTCGTAGAAAAATAACAATTCTTTTTCTGACAGTAGAAAAATAATTCTTTTTCTGACAGTAGAAAAATATAAATTCTTTTTCTGGTCGTAGAAAAATAACAATTCTTTTTCTGACAGTAGAAAAATAATTCTTTTTCTGACAGTAGAAAAATATAAATTCTTTTTCTGGTCGTAGAAAAATAACAATTCTTTTTCTGACAGTAGAAAAATAATTCTTTTTCTGACAGTAGAAAAATATAAATTCTTTTTCTGGTCGTAGAAAAATAACAATTCTTTTTCTGACAGTAGAAAAATAATTCTTTTTCTGACAGTAGAAAAATAATTCTTTTTCTGACAGTAGAAAAATATAAATTCTTTTTCTGACAGTAGAAAAATATAAATTCTTTATCTGGTCGTAGAAAAATAACAAGTCTTTTTCTGACAGTAGAAAAATATAAATTCTTTATCTGACCGTAATAAAAATACGATTTTTTGCCTTTTCGGTAATTTGATAATTATGGCTTTTTTTTCATGCAGGCCGCGATTTCTTTGGTGAAGTTTATTACGTATTTATTATAGAGATTCAAATTTTCCTCTTTTTAGATGTAAAAGATTTTTATATTTACCTCACTTATACTGCTTGAAGTTGTTTTTTTTTATCAAATTTAGAGCATACTATAATTTTCTACCAATTAAAAGATAAAAACGTAAGTAATATCTCTCTCTCTCTCTCTCTCTCTCTCTCTCTCTCTCTCTCTCTCTCTCTCTCTCTCTCTCTCTCTCTCTCTCTCTCTCTCTCTCTCACTCAATGTATCCTCTCCTGCATTAAAGATTATCTCTTAGTACTAAGGGATAATGTTTTTATTAAGATATTATTGCTCTTCTGGTTTATAACCAACAGCCAACACTTATCTGATGCCACGGTAGAATTTCAAGTTGGTTTGCAATTTATTTTACTTAAATTAACTGACTTACATGTAACATTTAAATATTTTTACCGATGTATATACATACCTTATATATATATATATATATATATATATATATATATATATATATATATATATATATAATATATATATATATATATATATATTTCTACCTCATACTTGGGATCGAACGCTAGCCCCTTCTAATGAGAGGCCAGGTCGCAACCAACCATGCCACGAGCGGCCATTAAAAGAAATCGGAACCTGACGCTACCTAGCTGTCCGAGGATTTACCTGGCGAGACATCAGTCTCTTACCAGCGAGTTTTACCCGATTTCCCGGCCCACCACGTGACACAATTGGCATGGTTGGTTGCGACCTGGCCTTTCATTAGAAGGGGCTAGCGTTCGATCCCAAGTATGAGGTAGAAATTTATTTCTATTTGAACACGATGTTGTGTTGATATTTATCCATATATATATATATATATATATATATTATATATATATATATATATATATATATATATATATATATATATATTCACATAAACCATATATTTTAATACATTAATGTCTGGATTCTCTTACCGACCTTGGGATCAGAGTCCCAAGGCGAAACCACTCAAAGACAATAGCATCTGACCGGCCGGGAATCGAATCCTGGTCCAGGATACTTGTATGGCAGTGACAGTACCATTTAGCCATGAAGAAAGATAAAAGTCAATGACATTTCTCCTGTACACATACCTGTCGGTAAAAGAATCCAGACATTGGGGAGGGGGGGGGGGAGTTGTTTGGGGAAGCCTATAGATCTATCTGTTGAGTCGTCATCAGCCATTGCCTGGCCCTCCTTGGTCCTAGCTTAGGTGGAGGGGCCATGGGCACTGGTCACATGTATATATGGTCTGTCTCTTGGCCATATTTTACTCGATAGGGCAATGTCACTGTCCCTTGCCCTTGCCATTCATGAGTGGCCTTTAAATCTTTAAATATATCCGTTTTGTAATCCCTTACCCTTGCCATTCATGAGTGGCCTTTAAATCTTTAAATATATCCGTTTTTTAAAACTAAAAATTCTGAAATAAATGTTCCCAAACATTACCGTTACTTTAATGCAAATTTTTAACTGTGTACATTTCATACATGCAGTTTTTACCAGTTATTACCTGGTCTTTTAGTGCCATCTGCTAAACGGTAATTTTGGACGCTTGCGTCATTGAGCTGCACATTACACGTCTTTCTTCTCTTCTCTTTCTTCCAGCTCATGGGCAGTGTTAGTGTTAGCATTTCCATTTTAGTAAAAGCATCTTATGTTAACATTTTCTTGTTAGCATCTGTAAGTGCTGGCAATGAATGGCTCTGGAAATCTATTCGTTCATGACGGGGTCTTCATTGCCTATTTCGAACTCCTAAAAGTGTTGCCGAATGACCCTGTCAATTGCCGAATGACGTGTATATGACACGAACTGACAAGGGTGAGATGTTTATTCCTACTTGCTGTTTATTCTATTTTCTCCCTCTTTAATTTTGCTTTTGGTTTGTTCGTTTTATTTCAAAGAAAACGGGATTTATGTGCCTTTTAGCCTGAATTATTCTCTATAACTTACTTTGCTGTGCATCATATGGTTTTTCACCTTTTTTTTTTTTTGGGGGGGGGGGGAGGTGGGTGTCTTAAACGAACCGACATTCTATGATTTCCATTTTGTCAGTGGCGGTTGCCTTGTTTTATTTCTGGAGCCCATTCTGATGAAGAAAATATAATTATTATCCTCACTTACACACACACGCATACACACTCACACACACACACATATGTATATATATATATATATATATATATATATATATATATATATATATATATATATATATATATATATATATGTGTGTGTGTGTGTGTGTATATATATATACATACATACATACATACGTGTGCGTAAAAAGAAAGTTTTTTACAATACAATTTCTCAGTCTTTAGTAGTTTTCACGATGTCAAATGTTTGATAACTTTCCACAAATATAAATTACCTTTTTTTTTAATTGCCAAATTTCTATTTCTATTTAGTTTTCTTCAAAGAATGTCACCAGTTAAGTAACGCAAAGGATTTAATCTCCCCATCTCTTTGCTCTTCGCCTTATATATTTTACAGAGTGGAGATTTGTATGTATTTATAAATAATTTTATTTAGTATTTATGTCTCTCTGTTATGTTGTAAGTAATAACAAAGTCAGTTTCCAGCAGATTATTATTATTATTATTATTATTAACTGCTAAACTACAACCCTAGCAGGATGCTATAAGCTCAGAGGCCCCAACAGGGAAAATAGCCAAGTGAGGAAAGGAAATACGGAAGAATAAAATATTTTAAGAACAGTAACATTACAATAAATATTTCCTATGTAAACAATAAAAACTTAGCAAAACAAGAGGAAGAGAAACTAGATAGAATAGTGTGCCTGAGTGTACCCTCAAGCAAGAGGAACTCTTAAATTTAGTGTTGTTTTTCACGGCCTAAGATTGCATCTATTTTAAATATTGCAATTCATGCAAGTTTCGTGGCCTTTGAACAACAGTCATGATCATCATATTAAAATTTTTATCAACCGTAATTTCGTATTCACAGCAACAATTGGCAGCGCATACTGAACAGCGTCTGGCAGGAGAAGATTATATCCTTTTCTTCCGAAAATGTTTATTCAACTTGGCTAATAATCCTCATAAACAAGTGTAGTTAATCTAAACGACGTGCTTGCAATTCGGACGAGTGTTTTGCCTTTCGCAATGCAAGAAGACCGCATTAATAATAGGGTCTGCAGTTTGCAGAACTTTCACATGGTGGCCGATGTGATAACTGTTCTGGCGTTCAAGTCCCACTCACACTCGTTATTTTCTTTGGTCGATGCAAGCTCACCATCCTTGTGAGCTAAGGATGTGGGGTTTGGAGGAGCCAATGGGTCTATCTGCTAGTCATCAACAGCCATTGCCTGGGCCTCCATGGTCATAGTTTTGGTGGAGAGGTGGCTGGGGCGCTAATCATATGTGTATATGGTCAGTCTCTAGGGCATTGTCCTTCTCGATATAGCAATGTCACTGTCCCTTGTCCCTGCCATTCATGAGCGGCCTTTAAACCTTTAAGGACGTCTGAAAAATCGTCCCACTTCGGGTCATACTCGGCCTTGGCTGGGCACGGATGAGTGCGTGGAATGCCCATCAAGTGATTTCTTACTTTATGGGTCATTCTTACGATATGCCGTCTAGGTGAAGATGCTTTAAAGATAGATGATGATGGATTCGCTTATTGTTATATCGGCAATAATAGAAAGACACGAGCAACAATGTGAATGGTAAAGAATGGGGGTGGTGATGTGACTAACTTTTGCAAGCGCTCTTGTGTAATACTTACATACTTGAATAGATACCTACTTGGCTGCTTCTATGTTTTAAGGTATTTCCATTTGATATTGGCCTGATAAACATAGATAAGGGAATAGATAAAGATGTATTATTTTAGATTAAAATGGGGCATGTATAGGGCAGTTACCATTTTTTATACAATGCAATGTATGTGTATGTATATACTCTATTCATATTTATCTATATATGAATATGTTTGTGTGTATGATATGATTGGTGTATGTATGCACGTCTTTATTTTACCAATGTTCAAAGTTTATTTTCTTCATTTAGTCCATCTTCATTAAAGTCATGATTTATTATTGATTATTTATTATTTTCTCTGGTTAAACAATACTTTTTATGACTTTTCGCCTTCGTTTAGTTTGTATGAATCGTGACCTTTTTGGTTTGGTTAGATGGTGAACCTTTTTGTCCATTATGCTAATGTGACCTTTAACAGTCGTTACGGACCTAATTTGTACACGATATTAAACAAATTAAACAATAAATGAACCTACTGTATAACTCTTTAACTTTGTTAAGCATAGCTTTTCTTGCTCTAATGTTCTGATTATAATATGACCTGAATTAATTTTTCATCGCTTGAGTCGTACTATACTAAATTTTTTTTAATGAGGCGCATTTGCACCGACTAGCAGCGGTGCCCTTTTAGCTCGGAAAAGTTTCCTGATCGCTGATTGGTTAGAATTATCTTGTCCAACCAATCAGCGATCAGGAAACGTTTCCGAGCTAAATGGGCACCCCTGCGAGTCGGTGCAAATATGCCTCGCTAAAAGAAATTGACTATAGGACATTGCAAGATTTGAACTTTATTTGATTACTGTCTTGGAAGAGACTTTAGTAATATTTTATGTTATTAATATTTTCCCGAAGAAAAGTATTATCAGAATTAATTATAGGACCATCAAATAGTTTAGAAAAAACTTTAGTAATCTTGTGGAATTCTTCAAAATTGTTCAGTAACACTTGATGGAAGACGAAATGGAAAATGGAAAATTTTGCCTTAAATAGAATTCTTGGGATCTAATACGTGTATTGAATCATGATTTGTCTTATCATATTCTATGCTCTCTCTCTCTCTCTCTCTCTCTCTCTCTCTCTCTCTCTCTCTCTCTCTCTCTCTCTCTCTCCTGTTAGCTAAACACCCTGGTTATTTTCCTTAAGTAATATCAAATTATGTGTTATGATTGACCGTTTGTTGAATTATATGCTTATATGGTAATGAAATCTTAAATTATATTTTTCAAAAGTATAGAAGAAAGTTCATGTTCACACTGATTCGCCCAAACATACATATTAGACAAAACTTCTACAAAATGGTATTTATATCGGAAATGGCTTGTTCGAACTCAGTGATTCAATGTTGACATACGTGTTGCGTTCTCTCTTTTACTCATAGCGATTTGAAATTTGCTTTATAGAATACTTAAATTTGTAACAGAAGGATCAGATTGTTTTTTATGATTATTCTTCTTGTTATTGCTTTTCCGCAACGTTGTTATCCTGATGTTAAGATTTCTACATTGTTAAAAATTTGCATTAAAAAAACGGTAAATGTCTGGCAACATTTATTCCACTATTTTTACCTTTTTAAACCGGTTGTATTGAGGTAAAAGAGTGATATCACGGTCATCAACTAGTAAAAGATAATAACAAAGTAAGGTAAACTTACGGTCGCCTGTATTTTACTGAAATACGGTTGAAAACAATATATCTTTATGAAGAAATGACGATTAAAATTACGTTTTTTTTTCTAACTGTGTAATTTCTGTATATGTAATTATCATGTTGGCTGGATCATACCATTATACTGTACACTTAAAAACGCAATTTTAATCGGAAGTTCTCCGTAAAAATATACTCTTCTCAGCCGTATTTCAGTAAAATACAGGCGACCGTAATTTTAGCATATTTGTTATTATATTTTACGGGTTGGTGTCCGTATTATTACTCCTTTACGTCGATATATCCGTTTATAAAACGGTAAAGGCCTGGCAACATTTATTCTAGGATTTTTACCAGTTTTTTTACGGCAAATTATTAACAGTGTACTTAAGCTACATTGATTCCCCTCATTCTTTACGGAGATTCTTACGTAATCAGATTTTAATGAAAATGGGAAATAAATATCCAGAAAATCTGGTCGTGAGAGAGAGAGAGAGAGAGAGAGAGAGAGAGAGAGAGAGAGAGAGAGAGAGAGAGAGAGAGAGAGAGCACTCTTATTCGAGTGTGACACTTCGTCTCTCACATCAGAATTGTAAGGTCCTTTTCTAATTTTAACATTGCTAATTATCATCATGATTATTATGTACTTAACTTTGATAAATATCGTGTTATTTTTACTTCAAAATAAGAAGAATAACTTTTAGATAACTTTATTGATATCAAAATCGTTGTTTATAGTATCCCTATTTCCCGAAAAAAAAAAAAACACATTTATTTGTATACTTGGTTCTTGTGAAGATGAAATTAAAAATATCTTGATAAATATAAACACGTCTTTTCTTCTTCTCTTCCTTTCCCTTTTAGTGGACATTCGCTTAGCTTTTCTGCTTGTTCTGCATTTTATTCTTCTTATTCTTTTTTATATAGTTTCCTCTTTTTATCATTTCTCAATCCCTTTATCTTCTCTCTCTTTCTGTCTTCTTCCTAGTTCTTCCTTTTCATCTCACTCCAGACTTCTCCCATATTTGATATTATTTTGTCTTTTCTATTTCTCCTTTAAGTTTTTTCCTCCTCCTCCTCTTCTTCTTCTTCTTCTTCTTCTTCTTCTTCTTCTTCCATGTATCTTATCATCTCTTCGATGAGTCATGTCTGATAATTTCTTCTCTTTCTTTATGGCTTTTTCCTGTCCATTTTGTGAAAGTGACCGAACTAGAAACGGGAA
>NC_090733.1:144792968-144794152 GCF_036898095.1 Palaemon carinicauda
ATATGTAAAGAATATGCCAGACTATTCAGTGTGTATGTAGGCAAAGGGAAAATGAACCGTAACCAGAGAGGAGGATCCAATGTAGTACTGTCTGGCCAGTCAAAAGACCCCATAACTCTCTAGCGGTAGTATCTCAACAGGTGGCTGGTATATTATGATTGTGTAGTTTAAGAAGTTGGAATAATTCTGCTGAATTGAAAAATC
Source organism: Palaemon carinicauda (assembly GCF_036898095.1). Taxonomy (NCBI): domain Eukaryota; kingdom Metazoa; phylum Arthropoda; class Malacostraca; order Decapoda; family Palaemonidae; genus Palaemon; species Palaemon carinicauda. The sequence continues at coordinate 144,793,173 of NC_090733.1, forward strand.
TTTTAACACTTTTTTTTTTTTTTTTTTAACGATATCTTTTGGGCTTCTGTCAGCAAAAATTTCTGAGAGAGAGAGAGAGAGAGAGAGAGAGAGAGAGAGAGAGAGAGAGAGGAGAGAGAGAGAGATTTCCAATATGATGAAAATCACCATAAAAGCAATCCTCAGATACCTTGTATCCCCGTTTCGTACTCCCTGCTGACAAAAATCCTCTGTGGGAAAAAAGACTGAAGACCACCTTCAGGAGACACTAAGTTAGAAGGATGTGATATCCTGGGAGCTTTGCGAAAAGCTACAATTGTCGCCCTTGAGATAACATAAGTGATAGTGAAGTCCTTCTGGCTAAAAAGTCCTCATTACTTGAGGGTACACTTGGGCACTATTCTTTCTTGTTTCTCTTCCCCTTGTTTTTTTTTTTTTTTTTTTTTTTTTTTTTTTTTAATCCTCTTGTTGTTTTCAATGTTTATAGTTTAACTATGAAAGATTTATATGATGTTTTCATTGTTCGTAAAGTGCTTGTAGTTTTCCTCATTTCCTTTCCTCTCTGGGCTATTTTCCCTGTTGGAGCCTTATAGCATCCTGCTTTTCCAACTAGGGTTGTAGCTTAGCAAGTATAGAAATAATGATAATAATGATACCTATCAAACACTAACCATAGGAAATTTTACGTTCTGATTTATTTTAATGTTATTATTGTTCTTAGACTTATTGTTTTTTTTTCCTCACTGAGCTATTTTCCCTGTTGGGGCCCTTGGGCTTATAGCATCCTGCTTTTCCAACTAGGGTTGTAGCCTAGAAAGTAATAATAATAATAATAATAATAATAATAATAATAATATAATAATAATAATAATAATAATAATAATACTTATTAAACACTAAATAAAGGAAATTTCACGTTCTATTGTGTACCCTAAACGGCGGGAACAAAAACTCCATCATAGCTCTTATCGAAGGTGATTTGATGCTGGGTGGGAGAGGAG
>NC_090733.1:144794652-144809652 GCF_036898095.1 Palaemon carinicauda
AGGGTTGTAGCTAAGTTAGTAATAATAATAATATAATAATAATAATAATAATAATAATAATAATAATAATAATAATAATAATTATAGTAATAATAATAATAAACAACAACAAATGTATTACATGTTAACTAGCAGGACTGGAAGCAAGTTTTACCAGAGAAACTTTTTTCCCCATTACCTCTTGGAAGCTGGTTTTAATCTAGCCTTGTACACATCGCCAATTGTAATGACTTGGAATATGAGCAATGAGACAGCGGGGCGCTTTTTGACCTCGGTAATATTGATCTCTTTTCCTATTGTCATTCTCTCTCACTTTCACTCTATTTTATACAAACAACGAATAACTTGTATTTTCTTTAAGCCCTCGTTAAAGAGAAACTAGATTTTATAGCTACTACGATGTAAAGCTGACTGCTCATTCATTGCTTATTCTTATATTTAAATCCTGATAATCTTAGGGATGAGATCATAGAAAAATTATCATGATTTGTTAGTTTGTTATAATAAGTAAAGTCCCACGGTTAAAAAAAAAAAAAGTATTTTCACAATATTTACTGTTATGTTGAAGTTTCTTACAGTTTATATAGATCTTTATTTTAATGTTGTTACTCTTCTTAAGATATTTTATTTTTTCCTTGTTTCCTTTCCTCACTGGGCTATTTTCCCTGTTGGAGCCCCAGGGCTAAAAGCATTCTGCTTTTCCAACTAGGGTTGTAGCAAGTAATAATAGTAGTAATAATAATAATGATAATAATAATATGGAATAAGCCTCCTATATCTCTTTGATGTCAGGATGCCAGATAACTCCTAATCAATCAATCCTATATCTCCTATACCATATATAATCTAGCGACGCAACTCTATTTTCGGGGATTTCCAATAGATGTCGTAGGAGTCTAACCTTCTGGTTGAAAAGGGAATATATTTCGGTTTGTATTAGATTATTTTCTTGTAATTCCCGTGGTAATAAATTACCCTAAAGTCCTCAAGCAATTTTTTATGAATAAGAATCGATAAGATATGAATTTACTTCATAGATAAACCATTTTAAAGAAGCTTATATGAAATTCGTGAAGTTGAATGTCAGCTAAGTCTGGGTTTGCTAGTGCTTGTGAAATATAATAACCGAATGATGTAAATTAAATTATTTCTTTAAACTATCTCCTAATAATTTTCTTGAACTAATAAGCACATTCTCTCTCTCTCTCTCTCTCTCTCCTCTCCTCTTCTCTCTCTCTCTCTCTCTCTCTCTACTCTCTCTCTCTCTTAATTGTAACTGCTTTTCATGATAGGTGTGGTCGCCGACAAATCTCAAGATAATAAGTGCGTTTGGTCACCACGATGACCCAGACAAGCAAATAATATTAATTATCCTCATCTTTAATTACCGACCTTATGGGGGAACTCGATTCATGAGACTTCTTATCAAGATGCAGAGAGAGAGAGAGAGAGAGAGAGAGAGAGAGAGAACCGCGGACATGATTTGCCAACTGCTTCGCATAGTTTTTGTCTGGAATTTCTCCAGCGGATCAGATGTAATATTGAATGTTAAAGTAGAATTATCCGTCATATTGTTTTAATAAATTCTCCGTTGTTGATACGACTGTCATAATGAATTGCTTTTGCTTTGACTTCCATGAATCTAAAGTGGCACTGAGAGAAGAAGAGTAGAGTATGATCAATTTCGCTGTGACGTTGTTTACCAATCGGTTGCTATTGTTTGTTGATAGCCGTGATGAATGTTTACTGGATCAAGTCGTATTACCTAAAAAGCAAAAACATTTGAATTGCCAAATTTAGGCCCTTCCTTCCAAAGGCCTGTTTGTTAGACAGTTTGTGAAACGTTAATGGGTGAAAATATTTGTGGGGTATAATGTAGGCTGGGTTGCCTCAGATATTCTAGTTTAGGTCGAATGATATATATTTTATACTTATAATGATGACCGGAACGTCAACCTCTCTCTCTCTCTCTCTCTCTCTCTCTCTCTCTCAGTACCTTGCTTTGTAGTTTAAAAAAAAAAACATACATTTATTCTTTTAATTAAAATTTTGATTAACTTTGATTTTTTTAATTACAATTCTCTCTCTCTCTCTCTCTCTCTCTCTCTCTCTCTCTCCTTGCTTTGTAGCTTCAAATAACTACTCTTACATTTAATCTTTTATTTACCATTTTGATTAAACTTTAATCTTTGAATTACTATTTTGATAAACTGGTACACAATATAACAATATACAGACAATCATCTATTTGGCACCAAACACTTGAGATTATTCATTCTTCAAATTTCGCTTTTAAATCCAAATACTCTTATAACTTTGAATCTCCTAAGAATTCTTTTTCCCAGTGCCTTCTAAATGCCGACCATTAAACCTAGGAAAATACATATGAATTTTAGCTTTCTTCCACTCCAGTAGATACCCCAGTCTAAGAAATATATATATATATATATATATACATACATATTTATATATATATATATATATACATACATATATATATATATATATATATATAAATATGCACAATGAAGACTTATATCTGTTGCATCTTCATAGATCTTATACAGACCCGTACATTTATTATCGCTCTTTGTTTATGGTCTGCCAACTCAAGAGCCCGTGGCCCCCTTATATTAAGGCTGAGGTCAATCTAATAACAGTAGCAGCAGTCTTTGCTTTGCGCGTGCGCACGCACGCTTATGTGTCATCATCATCATCATCATCATCTCCAACGCCTATTGACGCAAAGGACCTCGTTTAGATTTCACTAGTCGTGTCCTCTCTTGAGCTTTTTAATTCAATACGTCTCATTCATCATCTACTTCGCGCTTCATAGTCCTCAGCCATGTAGGTCTGGGTCTCCCAACTCTTGTGGTTCCTTGTGGAGCCCAGCTGAACGTTTGGTGAACTATAGTCAATTCTTTCTAGTGAGGCAGATTTGCACCGACTCGCCGTTTCCTGATCGCTGATTGGTTAGAATTATCTTATCCAACCAATCAACGATCAGGAAACTTTTCCGAGCTAGAAGGGCACCGCTGTGAGTCAGTGCAATCTGCCTCACTAAAAGAATTGATTATAGTCTCTCTTGGGAGAGTTCGAAGAGGATGCCCAAACCATCTCCATCTACCCCTCATCATGACTCACCCACATATGGTACTCGAGTAATCTCTCTTATAGTTTCATTTCTGATCCTGTCTTGCCATTTAACTCCCAATATTCTTCTGAGGGCTTTGTGTGTAGCACCTTGTAACCGGCAAGCAATGAGCAATCGGTAATCTGCATATATTTTGGCGATTGTTTACTCAAAGTCAAGTGGGTACTCACTCGTGGAATGCCAAAGCAAAGCAGTCTGCCCTCCGTCACTCACTTGACTTGTTAATAGCCCCTTCATTATTCGTAATGATCAGTCTACGTGTTGTGATTGTTTAAAGTCTCTGCTGATGAATATCCGAAATGATCTCTGCATTTATATTGTCCGAATGGTTGTATCCACGACAGATATTAATGTCGGTTATTATTGTTGATTTCTGTTTTGTCGTTGCACTCCATTGCACTTCTGGGAGAGTTGTTCGAAATGGAAGTAAATGCAAAAATAAAAGAAATTTCAGGAAGAACTGTATCGCACTTCTAGAGAAGTTTTTTGAAGTGGAAGTGAATATAGAACAAAACAAATTATTAAGGAAGAACTGTATCGCACTTAGAGAAGTTCGAAATGGAAGTAAAAAAAAAAAAAAAAGAAATTCAGGAAGAACTGTATCGCACTTCTAGAGAAGTTGTTCGAAATTGGAGTAAATTTAGAACAAAACAAATTAAGGAAAGAAATGTATCACAAAATAAAAGATGTTCTTGAAAAATGTCTAATGAATGCGCACCGATCGGTGGAGTGAGTATTTTGAACATCTTTTGAATTGAAGGATGGAAGAAAGGCATAATTGATTTGGTACAAGAATGGAATGCGTTAACGTACTTTTGAAAAGTCTTTTGGTAATGACTATTATTGATAAAAGAAGTTTGATCTTGATAATAGATTTTGTACTGACGGATTATTATCGAGACATCATGATCTGATGATATTGTAAAGAAGATGCTGGTGTAGGGTGTTATTAATGTTACTGTGTGACTGAGGTATGTATGGATGAGGGAAAGTTTATAGGGGATGGGAGAGAAAATATTTTTCTCCATTATATAAAGGGAAAAATGGCAAAGGTACAACATTACCTAGAAAGATAATGGAAGATATATGGTAATAATTTGCTTAAAAGAATTATTGATTGACTAGGGAAGGATAGTGGTGTGTCTAGAAAAATAAGAGGTTGCATGGAACAGTTTGAAGCTTTAAACGTCACTCATGAATGGCAGACAGCAGGGACAAGATAATGTCGTAGAGACTGACTTACACACATATGATCAGCACCCAAGCCCCTCCCCATCAAGCTAAGACCAGGGAGGGGCAGGCAATGGCTGAGGATAGCTTAGCAGGTAGACCGCATACCACCACTTCTAGCTCACATGGATGATGGAGTTGAAGAAACTACTGAAAACTATTAGCCTGAGGAGTCCTCGAACTCCCGTCCAACAGAGTGTTAGGCAGGCACGTTTCCAATAGGTTACTACAATGCAGTTGTTGTTGTTAGAATATTTATGTGAGAAGATAAAAGTAATATGGAAGAGCTGTATGTGATTAAGTGACCCAGAAAACTAATTATAGCATCTATAGAAAACTAAGGTGAAAGGTTTTGAAAGAATGAGTTGTTTTAGGCCATTTAAAAGTGTTTGTGATGAAAGTAAAGTGTTTATTAGAATGTGTGCTGTAAATAGGGGAGTTGACCGAGTTAGTGTAAAAATTGGGTCGGAAACAGTGGTATTTTAGGTTTCTGTGTTATATATATATATATATATATATACTGTATATATATATACACATGCAAACATATGCAAACGAATATGTATGTGTCTGTATCTATTTATGTGTATATGTATGAATACACATACACAAACGCACACACATATGTACATATAAGTATAAATATGTTTATATATTATCTCCATCTATGCGTATGTACAATACTTATGTATGTACATATCTATATATCCTGCTTTTCTTTCTTATAGTGAAATATTTAAAAAAAAAAAATAGCTGTTTTGTCTATCCGGCAGCTTAGCATTGTAAAATAAAAGTACTTTAAATTTAGAACGCTGTTGACCTACTCCCTACTGCTTATTCAACACTCGGGCAAAGTCAATTTCCATTCTTTCAACAGCCATAAATGGTTACCATGTGTGCACTAATTAGTGTCAAGTAGGCGATGGTTGGAGGATGATAGGTTACTGGCCCACTCTTGCTCCATTAGGTAGTTATAGGCTCTTTCAACACTGTTGCGTCATATATCAATACACATGCAACATAGGCACTTGAATATCCCCATTGTTACTATTATTATTAGTATTATTATTATTATAATTATTATTAATTGCTAAGCTACAACCCTATTTGGAAATGCAAGATGCCTATAAGGCCAAGGGCTCCAACATTGAAAATAGCCCAGTGAGGAAATGAAATAAATGAATTACAAGATAAATAATTAATCATCCAAATAGAATATTTCAAGAACAGTAACATTAATATAATTCTTCCATATATAAACTATTAAAACTTCCAAAAAAAAAGAAAAAAACAAAACAAAGGAATATAAATAATTTAGAATAGTGTGCCCGAGTGTACCCTCAAGCAAGAGAACTCTACCCCAAGACAGTGGAAGACCATGGTACAGAGGCTATGACACTACCCAAGGACTAGAGAAGAATGATTTGATTTTGGAGGTGTCATTCTCCTGGAAGAGCTGCTTACCATAGCTAAAGAGTCTCTTCTACCCATACCAAGAGGAAAGTAGCCACTGAACAGTTACAGTACAGCAATTAGTCCCTTGATCGAAGGAGCGTTTGGTAATATCAGTGTTGTCAGGTGTAAGAGGAAAGACGAGAATGTGTATAGAATACGCCAGACTATTCGATGTATGTGTAAGCAAATAAAAAATGAGCCGTAACCAGAGAGAAGGATCCAATGTATAACTGTCTGGCCAGTCAAAGGACTCCATTACTCTCTAGCGGTAGTATCTTAACGGGTAGCTGGTGCCATGGCCAACCTATTACCTATGGTTTGCGGACCACAGTAAAACCATATGTGACCAATAATTACCACGGAACAGTGAGAATATTACAAAAGAGGGTCCCATCAATAACGATAATTTGAATTGTAATTTCATGCCACAAATAAGAAATTTAATTAACTATAAATTGGTAAATATTTTCCTCTAACTTTTGGGAAATGACCAACGTTTTGGATGTAAGGCCATTGGAAAATTAACCCCCCCCCCTCTCTCTCTCTCTCTCTCTCTCTCTCTCTCTCTCTTCTCTCTCCGCTTTGCTCCTGCATGTATGGAAGTTATGGCAACATTACATACAAATATTTTGTCCTCATTCTTTTCCAATCCCTTAAAATTGCTTCCATAATCCTTGGATTCCACTTTCCTTATTATTCTAGAAACAGTTCTCGTATTACTAAATATCCTTTTCCATTAAATGTAGCTGTCTAGCTATAAATTTATATTTGTCGTCGTTCAGCCCGTGGTCAACCACTATTACTATTGTTCTCAAATGAGTATGCAGGATGAAGGAGCAGTCAAATTTAGTTGTCCGCCGATTACTTACAGACCATTATTTCCCTGATGCTGAGAGTGCATAAGGTTCACCGACTTTTATGTCGCCAGACTTTTGAATTTGACTTCACAGTGGTTACTAGTACCTAATCTTCTGGTTGCTGCTTGGTAACGTCCTTACCTGGTGGTCGTCAGACTGAGGTTCGAGTCCCGCTCAAATTCATTAGTTCTTTTGATCGCTGCAACCTCACCATCCTGGTGAGCGAAGGATAGGGGACTTTGGGAGAGCCTATAGGTCTATCTGCTGAGTTATCAGCAGCCATTGCCTGGCCCTCTTTGGTCCTACTTGGGGAAGTAAGAGCTTGGGTGCTGATAATTTGCATCTATGGTCAGTCTCTAGGTCATTGTCCTGCTTGATAGGGCAATGTCACTCTCCCTTGCCTCTGCCATTCATGAGCGGCTTTTAAAACCTTTAAAACTGCTGTGTGTAAAATTGGTGACATATTTTTATGTTACTTCGAATGAATTAATAGAGTAACGCAGCCCATCAATTTAGTCACTTTTGATATGACGGTAACAATTTCTCATTATCTCTTCCAAAAACTCTAAGTCTCACTTATTTCCAATTATCGTCCGATTTCTCCTCCTTGATCTAATGCTTTTATTTGTCCTTAATTTATGACATGTATTACTTCCTCTCTGGTTAACTCCAATGAAAGGAAAAAATGCAATTTCATCGATGATATTCAAAATATTTCTCATAACTTTTATATATATTTTAATTCTGAAAAAAAAGTTAGTTAAGATGTTAACACTTATTAAGATCATGATAGTTCAAATGTTTACCCTGGGCCTATGTAGAGTCAAAACTAGAATTTTCCGATTTAGAATAGTTAAAATTCAAGAATTTGTTAGCCTCCATTTTTATAAAAAATGTATGCAAACTAAAAGCAAACTCTATACATACATATATATATATATATATATATGTGTGTGGTGTGTGTGTGTGTGTGTGTGTTTGTGTGTGTGTGTGCGTGCGTGCGTGCGTGTGTGCGTGTTTTTCTTTTTTTTCGTTGAGCTAATCGTATACCTTATATCTTCTTTGTATTATCTGAAAAAAACAATATTTTCTTGTTTAATTTCGCTGGATGTAAACTTGTCTTTTTTTGTAGCCAAGTTGGTCATTAAAGCATTCTTTAAATACAAAAGTAGTTCAGCCAGTCTCTCTCTCTCTCTCTCTCTCTCTCTCTCTGTCTCCGGCTCTACCTATGGTACACACATTTTTGTATTTAGAAAGGTTAAATATATGCTTGAGAAAACTGTTTCTTATTCGTACTCCTTTGTTAATTTCAAGTTTTTTTTTCAAGAATCCACTGACAAAAGATTCGAAGACACGCTACCTTGGTTGGTGGTCCTCAATTGCATGTTTGTATAAATGTTCTAAATCAATTTGTATAATAAATTGTTGTAAATGTAATATAGGATATGAATTCGGTTGCTTTATTGATTCTATGTGGATTTTTATCCATCTGTAATTACGCTTATTAATATTATTATTATTGTTATTATTATTATTATTATTATTATTATTATTATTATTATTGTTGTTGTTGTTGTTGTTATCATTATTATTATTGTTATTATTATCATTATTTTGTTGTTATTATTATTATTATTATTATATTATTATTATTATTATTATTTGATTATTATTATAGTTATTATTATTATTATTATTATTATTATTATTATTATTATTATTATTATTGTTGTTGTTGTTGTTGTTATCATTATTATTATTGTTATTATTATCATTATTTTGTTGTTATTATTATTATTATTATTATTATTATTATTATTGTTGTTATTATTATTATTATTATTATTATTATTATTACTAGCTAAACTAGAGTCCTTTTTTTGGAAAAGCAAGATGCCTATACGCCCAAGGGCTCCAACAGGTAGAAATGGCCTAGTGAGGAAATGAAATTAGGAAATAAATAAACGTTATAAGAAGTAATGAATAATTAAGATAAAATATTTTAAAACCTTAACAATATCAAAACACAAGAAACCCATTAATTATTCTAATTCTAAAATTATATCCAATCACGAATTAACTAGTCTCTATCTTCTCGAGAGTCTTTTTTGTAAGAAAATAATTCAATCAATCATTTACCTCTGTTCGTTTACTCATTGCACATTGCTTAACAGATCTTTGCCTCATCATCTTTTAATCACCATGTAAACAATTTGACTTTGAACCCTGCCAAAGTTGTTATTATCTAGTCTAGGATTCTACCTTACAGAATATGTAATAGGTTCCGTGTTTGTGCTTGGCTTTTGCGCTTCGTGTTCTGGGAATTATTTTAGTCTACTTAATGTTTTTCTCTGTGTATTATGTATATATATATATATATATATGTGTGTGTGTGTGTGTGGTGTGTATATAAATATATATATTGTATATATATATATATATTTATATATATATATATATATATGTGTGTGTGTATATGTGTATATATATATATGTATGTATGTATGTTATATATATATATATATATACATATATATATATGTATATAAATAAAATAGGCCTAGGAGGAGATGATGATGATGATTTTTATATTCGGTATTTGGGATTTTTTTCAGTGATATAATTATTTCTGTTTGTATTTATTTTATATTTGATACTTTTTTTCCTTAGTTATATAATGATTTTATTTATATTTGGTTGTGTTTATGCTTGATGCATGCCCCCATAAATGGAGTTTTATTGATTTAACCAACTAGTATCTTGTCCCTGATGGTGAGAAATAGGGTTAAACCTTGTGATTTACGTAATAAATTTAATCATGAATATAGAAGGTTCAGTTTTCAATCGCCTTTTAATATATATATATATATATATGTGTGTGTGTGTGTGTGTGTGTAATATATATAGACATGTACAGTGTATATATATATATATATATATACTATATATATATATATATACTATATATATTATATATATATATACCGTACATGTCTATATATATACATATATATACGTATATATGTGGTGTGTTTGTGTATATATATACATATATATATCTAGATATATGTATATATATATGTGTATATATATCTAGATATATGTATATATGTGTGTATATATATGCGTTTATATGAATTTGTATATGCATACACAGGGGCATATATACATATGTATATCTTAAATACCGCTAATACATAAATCAGTTCAAGATATAAATGGCATTAAGTGAAAACCATTAGCGTATTTATTCGTTTTCGTTGTATTTATAGTTAGACTTTTTTGTCGAATTTCATGCAGACATTAATCCCCGGGACGATGTTGATAGAATTAAAGCATGAAATTATGCGGTTAAGTGAAGGAAATCGTTAATTATGCATTAAATGAGGAAACGTAATCAGATATGCTCTGCTGATATCGAGTGGCTGCAGAGAGAGAGAGAGAGAGAGGAGAGAGAGAGAGAGAGCGAAAATAAAATATATACTGTATATTTATGTATATTATATATATATATATATATATATACACATATATGTATAATATATATATATATATTTATATATATATAATATATATATATAAATAAATATATATATATATTATATATATATATATTAGAGAAGAGAGAGAGAGAGAGAGAGAGAGATGTGAGAGGAGAGAGAGAGAGAGAGAGAGAGAGAGAGAATGTATTTCCATCGAATCACTTGCCTTATTACATAGTAACTAACTTGACCATAATCATAATCTGATGCATATGGACTTCAGTAGTCAGAGAATATAAAGACCACAATGACATTAATTTTCAGCACCGCCAGTAATTGCATAATCGCGATGGTATCTAGTGAATAATGCCAAGGTTTTAATCCGTACGGAGACTGGCTCCTAATCTCTAGGCAATAGCAAAGATTATACACATTAGCATTTATACCATGAACCAGTAAGCAATTTACCTAGGGTCAACGGTGGCATTTGAAATCAAGTGGCATTTAAATTGATTCTTTTCTTCTCGTGTGCTTTTTAGATTAGTATATATATATATATATATATATATATATATTTATATATATATATTATAGTAAATTTTGCACATTTAGACGTGTTTTTCATATTCAAATAAGCCATATATATTTTTGGTACATTAACGTCTGGATTCTCTTAAAGACCTCGGGATCAGAGCCCCAGGCGAATTCACACAAAGACAAGAGCTTGTGACCGGCCGGGAATCGAACCCTGGTCCGCCAAGCTTGTATAGACAGTGACTACCACTTGGCCACGAAGGTCGTTAAGAGAATCCAGACATTAATGTATCAAAAATATATATGGCTTATTTGAATATATATATATATATATATATATATAGATAGATAGATACATAGATATAAATCATATATATATTATATTTTTATAAATGATTATATATATATATATATATATATACACACACAAGTAAATGTATATATACGTGTGTATTTTCATAATGATTTTTGGATTCTATATTTGATAATTTATTTTGATTATTTTTAATAGTGAGCCAATAGTAGAATGATATTCTGAAATATCAAAAAATTGCTTATTCCTCTTTCATTTAAAACGCCTACTTGTATACATTGCCTTTGCATTTATTATATAATTTACACTAAATTAAATTATCCCTGAATTCCATAACCAATTATATTTTATTTATGTTCTTATATTTATTCAAGTGAACCCATTAAATGAAAGAATATTGAATAATAATATGTGGAAATGATAATGTATGCTGATGCGTAAACCACAAAAACTATAAATTCAGTACACGTGTTTATGGTTAACACCAAGTGTCCACTTCAGTCATGAAGGTAATGTGATATCTAACACAGATAGAGTGACGACTACAGTATATCAACAACAACAAATCTCTCATCACCAGAGTATTTCGGGTACAAACATTACATCACTGGAGTGTTGTGAAATCTTATACCATTCCTGGCATTCGTAAATTACGTGTCATAGAAGACATAGATTATTACCCTCCGCCAAACGAAGTTGGAAGGAGTTTATGTTTTATGTGTTGTTTGTGAACAACTTTCTGGCCAGAATTTTAATCGTAATGAAACTTGCAGGATTGAACTGTTATGTAAAAAGCGCGAAATTATTAAATTTTGGAAGGTAATTGATTGATTTAAAGTTTTCAGGCATCATGACATCTAAATTTGGAAGGTAAAAGGTCAAAGGTCAGGGTCACGGTCAAGCAAAATTACCTATTCACGTAATCAGCCATAGGTTTGGACATCGTTGTCACAGAGACTTCAAACTTGGTTCATATTTGAGGTGTATGGAAATCCACGCTAATTAATACATGTTCAGGTCAAAGGTCAAGGTCGAGCTAAGGGTTGAGAAATAAGCTGCCGCGGCGAAGGTCTGCGCTTTTACTGAGTACCCCCGCTAGTTGTTACTTTTTTACTCAATTCTTGTCATTGCTTGGGAAGAAAGAAAATACTAAGTGACATTTGAAACGGATCATTCTGCATAACTGATATAATAATAACCCTTCGGATATTATTAAGATTAAATTAGATGTACTGTATTGTAGAGGAATATAAAAGGGAATTTGTTTTTCTGATTTATGAAATTTAAAAACCTTTCATAAAAAATCTTTCATGAAAAGGGGTTTGTCCTTACAGTAAACCTCAACAATTTCTTAAAAACATTCATTTGCAATTTTAATCTATGAACACGTTTTCTGATCAAACCTCAGAATTCATTTGTTTGTCCAAAACAACGGTAAATATAAAAAATAATGTTTTATTTCTAAAGGTGATCATGGTTACCTCATAATTCTAAGTTATATACTGTATATATATATATATATATATATGTGTGTGTGTGTGTGTGTGTGTGTGTGTATATGAGTGTGTGTGTGTGTTTGTGTATTTAATATATATGAGTGTATAGGTTTGTATATTCAGTCTGGATATATATATGCTAAGAGAATCAATCAAGAAACGGCTCACAACTATCTTTGTAAACAAATAATATGTCAGCCAAGTATAGGCGCAAAGGATTCAATATTTGTTTTTCTAAAGAAATTTATAATTAGGTTTTTTCTGTATAGGCCTACTTAAAGAAAATCAAGGTCATATATTACTTGAAGCGATGTCTGTATCCTATTCTTATCTCCAGCTGATTAAATGACGTTGCATACGTTCATATCAGAGTTAACTTTTTCAAAACGTGCGCGCGCATACATTAAGAGCTTAGATTTTTCTCAAAGTGGAGTGTCGTTGACGTCCTAGACTCTTTTTAAGCTTTCATACCATCTTTGTTTTTATAGTCTCCCGCTCACTACTCTACGGAAATTGATTACGCCGGACATAATAAAAAAAATAAGTTCATTGTCTCCGTCTTGGTTACTGCCACATGCTTAGAATTCCCTCATGTGATCATAAGAAAAGAGCAGTTTGTCGTACATGCGTCTGTTATATTCAAATTTCATGTAGGGGATTATCGTTTGAGATAAGGTTGGAATTCGTTTAAAGGATCTGATAGCATTTAAATTGGACGCTTATCTTTCCTCTCCTATTCTCTGGAGCCTGCTTACCCACCCATCCACCCGCCCACCCCCTTACCTTTTAGCATCCTTTAAAGTTCTAGACGACTGCATAATAGCTTACGTAGTCTACTTTAGGTTTTTTACTCTCTCTCTCTCTCTCTCTCTCTCTCTCTCTCTCTCTCTCTCCCTTTGGCATTTGACTTTACGGTGTTCTTATCTGCAGTGCTGCATTGCACAAATGGGATGGATGAATTAAAATGATTTAATAGAAGTTACTGTTGGTTTATTGATATTGAATGGACGTCGGGATTGGAGAGAAGAAAACTTGAAAAAAAGAATTGGATGTCAGATGGTTCTCTTTTCAAGTATACACATACTTTCACTTTAGTTTCTAGGGAACGTATTCAATATTGAGAATTGGTGAGTCGTTTGTGGAAAATGACTATCTATTAACGAATGAGAACAATCCTATAAGGAAGTAGCCCTGTAAATAAAATCGATGAGTCTGCATTGCTTGCTGTCAAGATATTATCAACATGAAAACAGAGTCACTGGTTCCTTGACACCTGGAATGTCCAGGTAAATGAGCTTTCACTACTTATAAACACCTTTGGAAGTGGGAAGAAATTTTGAACATCTTTGGAAGGGGAAGAAATTTTGAACACCTTCGGAAGGGGAAGAAATTTTGAATACCTTTGGAAGGGGAAAAATTTTTTGATTACCTTTGGAAGGGGAAGAAATTTTGAACACCTTTGGAAGGGGAAGAAATTTTTGATTACCTTTGGAAGGGGAAGAAATTTTGAACACCTTTGGAAGGGGAAGAAATTTTTGATTACCTTTGGAAGGGGAAGAAATTTTGAACACCTTTGGAAAGGGAAGAAATTTTGAACACCTTTGGCAGGGGAAGAAATTTTCACGAGATGCTCTTTAATTTCATCCTTCCTACTTTCTTGCATTGTCTTTCAGTTACTGATCGTATCGATGCCAAGGGAATTAAATCTGTGGAAAATATGTTAAGAGTTAACGTTTATTTAATTTCACTTAATCATACATCGGTTACGTTAAAGTTATACTTGTTCAAACCAGACATTATAAAGCATTTTTTTTATGTTGATCGGGCTGACATGTCTTTTTATAGTTTATGTATGAAATATCTGTTGTGATATTGTTACTGTTTTTTAAATATTTTATTAATTTTAAGTCTTTCTCATATCATTTATTTATTTCCTTATTTCCTTTCCTCACTGGGCTATTTTTCGCTGCTGGAGCCTTTAGGCTTATAGCATCTTGCTTTCCCAACTAAGGTGTTAACTTAGCTAATAATAATAATAATAATAATAATAATAATAATAATAATAATAATAATAATAATAATAATAATAATAATAATGTGTTTGATGTTCTTAACTGTTTATCAGTGTGCTTAGTCAGCTTTGGTGTGTTTGCGTTGTTACTTCTTTCCTCATACTTAGCCTCATTATCATATATGCAGCTGGATTTCTGTTGTGTACCCAAATTGCGCAGTACTACATTTAATCAGTAAATACTGGTTATATATTGGTTATGGGTGCTGATTTTTTTTTCCTAGAACCTAGCTTTTTAGTAAAGATTTTATTCTCAAATCTTCTTGTTTCCCTTCCCATTTTATAAAAATATTTCTTGCCTCTTTTTTTCCGAGCTCAGAGATCAACATTAAATATCTATATTTCATCTCAACACCTTACCATCACTTAACAACATTGACTCGTATAGGTCTGCCTGCAGTCATCAAT
>NC_090733.1:144814652-144817152 GCF_036898095.1 Palaemon carinicauda
AGGGTGAATGTGCCCTTGTATGCATATCTATCTAAATATTTAGCCGTCATTTTTAACGGGTTGCATATGCTAGTATTTTACACGTTCGTGTGAGATACGGTTTTGTAAACATATTATATAACTTTAAACCAAATGGTAACCTTAAAACAAAAAAAAAAAAAATAAAAAAATAAAAAATCAAGCAAGAAAATGGTGGAAAGTGGTAAATGTAACAAGGCCTACCGAAACTGAGAGAGAGAGAGAGAGAGAGAGAGAGAGAGAGAGATTCACTTAATACACAGCTTATCCGATTGTCATATATTAAGATTTACATCGATGACCCGCTCGGGAGGCCAATATTTGGGTAGGCATATCACGTGAGTGTCATTTTATTTTTAAAGGCGTTTTGACATGCTTAGGAGAAAGATATTGTACTTAGTTCTTATTATAATTACAAAAATGTTTTTTATTTAAGTCAACATAATTATTTTCTCCCAATGTTATTTTTATTGTCAATTATGAATGCGATTGTGATTGTATTTTTGCATTCCACTTGGCGAACTTTCTTGTCTTATATCTTCATTATTATCTAGATGCCCAAGTGCAGGTCATGGATGTTCTTGTGAATATTTGCATATTTTCCCAATTTAATAAATACAATAAGCTTAAACTCCTTGCAGACTCGTATTTGAGCATGGATAAGCTTAATTTTTCCAGACATTATTATCATCAATATCTCCTAAAGTATTTCGTGGTATCTGTACTGTGATCCGTAACGAATACTTTAGAAAGTCAGTGAACTCCTTATCTTGATATATTAACTTTCATTTTAAAGTTTCATGTCATCTTTTATAGATAAGAAAGATATTCTCTTAATTAGCAACATCTTTTTCACCATCTTAAGTTTGTCCGGTTTTGTGGTGTTCTTGTTTGAATGTAACTATTTTATTGAAATACATTTGCAAATGATAAGAATTTTTGCCAAATCATTGCGGTCAAGAAATATGCATTACTGATGGGTTGCTGTGGCCTGATTGGTAACGTCTCTGCTCGTTAGTGCCATTAGTGTCTGCAACCTTACCATCCTTCTGAGCTAAGGTTGGGGGGTTTTGGGGAGCTTATAGGTCTATCTCCTGAGCGTGACAGGAAAAAATATCAAATATATGTATCTATATATAGTCAGACACTTTTTCTTTATTATATAAGGGAGATACTGGGAATTATCCGCTGTGGATATCAGTTAGAAGGGCCTAGGAAGGGAGATTAAAGAATTATATGTAATATTTTATTAAAGGCTATATTTACGAGTTTATTTTATATTTATATGATAAATATTCTCTGCTTTGGTAATACATAATGTGCGTTAGAGTTTTATCTCCATGGACAATTTGGGTCTAACGATTTGGAGTGGAACAAGATTCAAGGCTGGGAAAATTTTATAGGTTTGAGTTTTATAATTACCTCCGCCAACGAAGTTGGAAGCAGGTTTTTACCCCCTATTTTGTGTGTTTGTGTTTGTGTGTGTGTTTGTTATTGAAAACCTTCCTGGCCACAATTTTAATCATAGAATGATGAAACTTGCAGTGATCAACTGTTATGTAAAAAGCTGGAAATGATTGAATTTTGGAAAGTCAAGATATAAGGTCAAGGTCACAATACTTCTTCACCCAAGGGGTTAACTACTGCACTCTCATTGTTCAGTGGCTACTTTCCTCTTGGTAAGGGTAGAAGAGAGACTTTAGCTAGGGTAAGTAGCTTTTCTAGGAGAAGGTCACTCCAAAACAAACCATTGTTCTCTAGTCTTAGGTAGTGCCATAGCCTTTGTACCATGGTCTTCCACTGTCTTGGGTTAGAGTTCTTTTGCTTGAGGGTACACTCGGGCACACTATTCTATCTAATTTCTCTTGCTCTTGTTTTTGTTAAAGTTTTTATAGTTTATATAGGAGATATTTATTTTAATATTATTTTATTTTTCCTTGTTTCCTTTCCTCACTGGGCTATTTTCCCTGTCGGGGCCCCTGGGCTTATAGCAGCCTACTTTCCCAAGTAGGGTTGTAGCTTAGCAATTAATAATGATAATAATAATAATAATAATCATAATAATATAGGAAATGTTTATTTTAATGTTAATGTTCATAAAATATTTTATTTTTTCTTGTTTCCTTTCCTCACTGGGCTATTTTCCCTGGGCTCATAGCATCCTGCTTTTCCAACTAGGGTTGTAGCTTAGCAAGTAATAATAATAATAATATGTCCATTTCACATAATCAACCATAGGTTCGGACATCGTCGTCACTGAAACTTCAAACTTAGTTCATATTCGAGTGTATGAAAATCCACGGCAACTAATACATGCTAAGGTCAAGGTCCAGCAAAAGGTCGAGAAACAAGATGCCGCGAAGGAGGTGCTCTCTCTCTCTCTCTCTCTCTCTCTCTCTCTCTCTCCGGCTTTACCTATGGTACACACATTTTTGTATTTAGGAAAGGTTAAATATATATATATATATATATATATATAAAT
>NC_090733.1:144827152-144829652 GCF_036898095.1 Palaemon carinicauda
ATAACCAATTAATTATTATATTCTGGAAAAAGCTATCAGAAATTTGTTTTATTGACAAATCATATAACAAAAAACAAGCTTTTTGGTTAACATCCCCTACATTCATTATCACCCACAAATCGACAAAAATATCATGACAAAATATTCTCCCAACTCCGTAGCCTAACTCTCTTCCACTTTTCTGACATTTTATCAGAATATTTTACTCAAAAGCACATCCCAGTTTAGAGAAAACGCAGTTTTTTTTTTCTCAGAATCCAGCTAATTTAACTTTGAAGACAGCGAGTTAACACTTTTTTGAAATTTTATCAGAATATTTTACTCAAAACCACATCCCAGTTTAGAGAAAACGCCGATTTTTTTTTTTTTTTTTTTTTTTTTTTAAGAGTCATTGCATCTTAGAATCCAGCTAATTTAACCTTTAAGACAGCGAGGTAACACTTTTCTAAAATTTTATCAGAATATTTTACCCAAAACCACATCCCAGTATAGAGAAAACACCGATTTTTTCAATGTTTTTTTTTCAGCTAATTTAACCATATATAGAACAAGGAAAGGAATGTCCCATCTTAAAGACAGCGAGGTAAACTTCCAAGTACATGGAGATGAAGGAGACTATTATTCACAGCCGATTGTCTATAAACCCCAAGTTCGTGAGAGCGAAGTTCTTGATACCTCGTTATGTGTATGTGTGCAGAGATCCGGGGGGGGGGGGAGTGGTGATTCACCCTTTTATCCATATATATAAAAGCATCCTCCCTCGTGCCAAAGATGGCCCTCTCGACCTTATAGAGAATCAAGGTTATGGTGAATATCCCTTTGATTTATTGCAGTGGTACTTGAGGGAAACAGCAATTGGTTTACGTTTATTCCTTTGTAGAATTCAAATATTTTTAACTGGGGTGTCACGTATGTGTATTAATTTTCCCTTTATAATTAGGCATGAACAACAAATCTGTACTATACTAAATTTTTTTTAATGAGGCCCATTTGCACCAACTCGCAGGGGTGCCCTTTTAGCTCGGAAAAGTTTCCTGATCGTTGATTGGTTATAATTATCTTGTCCAACCAATCAGCGATCAGGAAACTTTTCCGAGCTTACAGGTGCACCCCTGCGAGTCTGTGCAAATCTGCCTCACTAAAAAGAATTGACTATAGTTAGGGCCACCCATACTAGGTTGGTTTGCTGTGAACGATCAGACAGAAATCTTCGACCATCGCCAATCCGCACTGGCCAGCGTGGTGTTTATGCTGGTCAAACCCCAAAAATGAAATGACATGTTTGAGGCCTTTGTCCCGCAGTAGAATAAAAAACGTCCTCTATTTGTTGTTCTTTTTGTGTATATAAAGTATGTATATATATGTATATATACAGTATATATATATCCATATATATGTATATAGATACAGTATATATATATATATATATATATATATTATATATATATATATATATATATATATATATATATATATATATATACATTATATACTGTACATACATATATGTATATATATATTATATATATATACATATATATATAAATATATACATATATATCTATATATATATATATATATAATATATATATATATATATATATATATAATATATATATATATATATATATATTATATATATATATATATATATATATTTATATATGAGAGAGAGAGAGAGAGAGAGAGAGAGAGAGAGAGAGAGAGAGAGGAGAGAGAGAGAGAGAGAGAGAGAGCGATTGATCGATCGATCTTCTGTGCCATATTTTACCTCATTAAACACAAGCCCCCTTCTCTTTCTCTCCCTTTTCCAAAATTAATCATTCCAAACGTCTCAACAACTATCACACATACCTTCCGCCGTCCCCGCCTTATGACGAATAGGTCAAAACAACCGGAACTGATTATGGCCAGAGATTTAGGTGACCCGGAATCCAAAGGTCAGACGATTTATCGTCTATAATGACAACGAAATAAAAAGGGTTTATTAGAAAAAGAGGGGCGTTGCTCGTTGTGATTTATAACCACAGATGAGTTCAAAAGATAATTTCTGAGCTACTCCCAAACCTTTATCCTTATCAATCCTAATAGATTCTGTTTTATGAAAGCGTATCCTGGTTGAGGCTTTATCGTTTTGTTCAGATTAACCGGTAAACTGGGCTTTGCGTGATTGACAAACCTGGTGGGTCTTCTTCAGAATTTACACAGATTTAGTTTTTTTTCTCTTCTTTTTAGTGGCACTTTTCATATCGTGTTATTATAATTGTGTTAAATAATTGGAGTGTTAGTGCTGAATTAGAAAACCTTTTAATAATTGTGTTGTTTAAGTAATTGGAGTGTTAGTGCTGAATTAGAAAACCTTTCAATAATTGTGTTGTTCAAGTAATTGGAGTGTTAGTGCTGAATTAGAAAACCTTTTAATAATTGTGTTGTTCAAGTAATTGGAGTGTTAGTGCTGAATTAGAAAACCTTTTCATCACTATATTTTAAATTATTATCT
>NC_090733.1:144837152-144854652 GCF_036898095.1 Palaemon carinicauda
CTCCGGTTGTTTGTACATTTGGCTTCATTCATTCTGGTACACTTCACGGGAAGCTAAGGAGCCGTCAGTGTACCGGAATTAGTGAAGCCAGCTGTATGTTCAGGACCTTCTGTAGCCATAATTTATGACTTGACATTTTCCGATATAGGCAAAAGACCGAGTTGGGTCGACACTGAAGCATTGGAAGGCCTTCAGATCGGACACAGGCAATTCTAACTCGATCAGATAACTCATTTTATGGCTGGAATTTTGTAAATAGTTCTAATGATATACGACCCATTTACGTCAGGTCTGTGTTACGGAAACCGTCCTGACACCAATCTGACGGCCTTTCTGGTAATGCTCTCTCTTGTTGCTTTTGTTTGGCTGCCATCGGCTTTTGTGGCTTTATGTCTTCTCTCTGCGTTGGTGTATGCTTTGACGTTTTTTTTCTGTCCACTGTTCCTTTTTTATTTATTTATTTTGTGCAATTATCAGCGATTGACTTTAATTGTGTTTGTTCTCAGATTCAGGTTGAGTTTTCTTTTATTACCCTTTTCCGTTACTCTCTCTCTCTCTCTCTCTCTCTCTCTCTCTCTCTCTCTCTCAATTCTTTGAGAGAATTTACTTCAAAGACGTATCAATGTCTGCAGCTGTTAGTTTTTGCAATTTCATATGTAGTTTTTTCGCATTTTTTGCCTTTTTCCCTAATTTTTGGATACCATCATGTATGAAGCCGTTTTTAAATGTATCACTGTTAATTTATGAATACAGGGATTCAGGACACAGACCTCATTATCGATACTAAATACTTATTGAGCGTTATAATAGATTTGCCTAAACCAGGACCCCGGCAACTTGCCTATTTCCTGAAATACTATGCAATACTATGTTAGGTAGGAGGTTGGCCAGGGCACCAGCCACCCATTGAGATACTACCACTAGAGAGTTATGGGGTCTTTTGATTGGCCAAACAGTATTGCATTGGATCCTTCTCTCTGATTACGGTTCACTTTCCCATTGCCTACACGCACTCGCAGCGAATAGTTTGGCCTATTCTTTAGTTACTCTCCTCAGTCCTCATACACCTGACAACACTGAGATTACCAAACAATTCTTCTTCACCCAAGGGATTTTTGCACTGTAATTGTTCAATGACCACTTTCCAAATGTTAAGGGTAGAAGAGACTCTTAGCTATGGTCAGCAGCTCTGCTAGGAGGACACTCCATTGTTCTCTAGTTTTGAGTAGTGCCGTAACTTCTGTACCATGGTCTTCCACTGTCTTGGGTTAGAGTTCTCTTGCTTGAGGGTACACTTGGGCATGCTGTTCTGTCTTGTTTTTCTTCCTCTTGTTTTGTTAAAGTATGTATAGTTTATATAGAAGATATTTATTTTAATGTTGCTACTCTTCTTAAAGATTTAATTTTTCGTTGTTTCCTTTCCTCACTCGGCTATTTTCCCTGTTGGAGCCCCTGGGCTTATAGCATACTGCTTTTCCAGCTAGGGTTGTAGCTTAGCAAGTAATAATAATAATAATAATAATAATAATAATAATAATAATAATAATAATAATAACAATAATGTTAAGAACATTAACATGTATCTCAACAGATATTGCATTTACCGCTCAAATTTTGTCTTTATATTCTTGCTACCCACTTTCAACTTTATAGTTCTTTGGTTTACTACAAGATTTCCTCTGCAAATTTATAACACTGTTTTGTCGTTGGATTGAAAACTTTAACATTGTAGCTCTTTGTTTTAATTGCAAATTTTTATGTTTACTTTTGTAATACAGTTGCCTCTTATTTTTACCCCGTCTCTTACAGTATAATGGATTTTATTATTCCTTTTTTTATATGATTTTCTGTTTGTTTTTCCTCCCTTTGAATGGTTTATTTCAGTTCTTTCTTGTTTTTCACATTCTTTTTAATCTTTTTTTCTTATTCCGATGATCTTTTATATTTTGCTGCTTAGAATATATATCAAACTATTGTTCTCTAGTGTTGGGTAGTGCCATAGCCTCTGTACCATGGTCTTACACTGTCTCTTGGGTTAGAGTTCTCTTGCTTGAGAGAGCTTTATCTAATTTCTCTTGTTTTGTTAAAAGTTTTTATAGTTTAAACTAGAAAGAATTATTTTAATGTTACTCTTCTTGAAATATTTTATTTTTCCTTGTTTCCTTTCCTCACTGGGCAATTTTCCCTGTTGGGGCCCCTGGGCTTATTGCAAAGTGTTTTTCCAACTAGGGTTGTAGCTTAGCAATTAATAATAACAATATATATATATATATATATATATATATGTATGTATATATATGCATATATATATATATACATATACATATATATAATTAAAGTTTTTCTATCATTTCTCATTATTCTAACAACTTTACCTGTTTGATCCCATTTTCTGACATCATCTGGTTCGCAGGATAACGGAACTGATATTTTAATTGGCCACCGAATAAAATCAACTTCATTTTATTCATATTTTGTAATAAAAACTCAGTCACCGGACATTTTTACTCCTTTTTATCGTTTGATTATGCAAATCTATCATAAATGCGACGATTAATAAGACATTGCATTAATCTAGCTACACCGCTACTTCGTTGATTAAGAACCAAATTATATTTCAACATTCTTGTAATTTAGATGTTAAAAGCTCGCTTTCCATATAAGCCTTCACATCAACAACCAAAAAAGAGAGGAAGATTATCATGATAATGCAAATAAAAGCCAATTTAGACTTAACCCCATTTTTTATTATTCCTTTTAATCATGAAAGTAGTAGATGAAGTTTATAGGCCAGATGACTATCGCCTATCTAAGCCGGGATTTAGGTTACCTCCGAAACCTAGATTTACATCGTTAAAGACTCGAGCATACTCGTTGTACCCTGACACGAACGGCATTTTGGGGGTTTTCTCTGACCTCATAATTGCATAATTGATTCTCTGTAGAGAGTGGGTTGTTTTACCTTAGTATGGATGCGTTTGGAATGTTTTATATATATATATATATATATATGTATATGTATATACATATATATGCATATATATATGTATATACATATATATACGTATATATATATATATATATATGTATATATATATATATATATATAATATTCCAAACGCATCCATACTAAGGTAGACCAACCCAATCTCTACAGAAAATCAATTATGCAATTATCAGGTCAGAGAAAAACCCAAAATGCTGTTCGTGTCAGGGTACAATGAGTATGTATGTGTATATATATATATATATATATAGGATAAACTTAGAAATTAATTTATAAAACATGCAGGGCAATAGAGATATTTTTATGTCTATGGTTGATCACCTTCAAATTATTGTTATGACAAAGAAATCAATAAAAAAAAAACATATAGTTAGATAAAATTAACTCTTAATCTACTTTTGAAATTCATCCCTTACGTCATATCACAACAAAACACTAATGACAATTTTTTTTCTTTTATCTTTTCATTTCATCGATACCCTCGTCATCTTGGCCACCACCATCAGGGGACAGTTCGCCGTAGTTTATCACTGCCACCATCGTATTACCGGAGAGGAGTTCGCAGCCAAGTTTTCGTCGAGATGGCGTATGGGCGCAGATTGCACGGCCGACATCATCCACGAAGTGGCCGTCTGTGCCATGTTGAAACCCACCAACAGAACCATCCAGCTTCAGGATGTCTTCAGCACGGACACAGAACTCGTCTTAGTGATGGAGTAGTGAGTATCTATGTTATTCTTGATGTTTATTGGTTAACTTTCTTTTTTATAAATTATGTACTTTTGTTCCCAGGGTGGTTTGCCTGCACTGTTAAAAATTTGCATTAAAAAACGGTAAATTCTAGGATGTTTACCGTTTTAAAAACGGATATATTGACGCAAAGGAGTGAATATACGGTCATCAACCTGTAAAAGATATTAAAAAAGTAAAGCAAAATTACGGTCACCTGTGTTTTACTGAAATACGGTTGAGAACAGTATATTTTTACGGAGGAAGTTCCGATAAGATTACGGTTTTTTCTAACAGTGTGTTACATGAATGTTATGGATAAAATTTTCATCGTCTGAGCATTGATATTGCAATCTCCGTCTTCATTCTTATCTTTATTATTATTATTCAAATTATCAGGGTTTTTATTAGAGATTATGAAAATTCCAGTGAGTTTGGTAATAAAATTTTGAGTAAAATTGACTCCACAGAAATTTGAAAAAAAAAAAAATGTTTATGAAAAATGAAAGGGGTTGGGCTGCTTAGTTTAGCGGTCTCTCCTAATGTCACACAATTTAGTAATTTTAAGTTTTCGCTGCCTATGGTAAACTTAGATTTTATTTTATTTATACATTGTGTATATATATATATTATATATACATATATATATATATATATATGTGTGTGTGTGTGTTATATATATATATATATATGTGTGTGTGTGTGTGTGTGTATATGTATACATATACACACACACATATATATATATATATATATGTATATATATACATATATATTTATATACATATATATATACATACATATATATATATATATATATATACAAAGTGAATATATGTGTGTGTGTCATTCCTGAAAAGGAGGTGGTGTCACCAGATGGGTTAAAAAAAAATTCAGCAAGTTTGTACGTCTTTTTTTTATCCTATCCTATCTGGTATTCCCATTTACAGCTGAGATGAGACTTATAGACTAGGATAGATTCTGTGGACCTAACAAATATTAGCCGCGTGCCTCACCACAAAGTAATTCCACCCAATTTGACTAATTGTCTAATATTTTATCTTAAAACATTTTACCGTAAATAACCACAATGGCTTTTAATATCTAACTGTATCTTTGGAAATGTTATATCGACTGGAAATTCATTTATGATAAATGCTTCTGGCTGAGCAAGGATTCGAACCTATGCTTGTGAGTCGGAACAATGCCACATTCACCCTTTTATTAATCGAGCTATCAAGAGAGATACAAGTTCATTTCAAAGTCCACTGTACATATTCCTGTCGAATTTATATGTCATTGTTGGTGTTGAGGATTACCTGACCTTACTGCTAGACACGGGCTCTTGTTATGGAAGCAGCCCGTAGAATATCTGTCAACTGATATGCTCTTTTAAAATATTTTTCATTTTATGTGTATACATAAGTGATTATGAATACTTTTATAGTCTTACAATGTATGACACTGAATTTACATCTTTGGACCACTTATCATTGGAGATTGCTTAATTTATATGAATAAATGAAAGAAATGCTGATGACAGATACTTCTCTCGCTTTCTCTCGACCTTTTTTTTTTTTTGGGGGGGGGGGGGCCCCCGCATGAAAAATGAAACGAGCTAACGAAGGGTGATAAAGAATTGTGAGGGGGCCGTATCTGATGACATAACGAACTTGCTCTTTCAACGAGCAAACGAGCCAACCATGAACTCTCTCTCTCTCTCTCTCTCTCTCTCTCTCTCTCTCTATTTTTTTTATTTTTAAAGTTTTAAAAAAATGTATTTCCGAACTGGCTTTATAATTCTAGTACCGTTGATTCAGTAATAGGGATAACTACAAGACAAGCAAATAATCTATAGGGGTGCCCTTTTCGCTCGAAAAAGTTTCCTGATCGCTGATTGGTTAGAATTATCTTGCCCAATCAATCAGCGATCAGGAAAACTTTCCCGAGCTAAAAGGGCACCCTTGTGAGTCGATGAAAATCTGCCTCACTAAAAAGAATTGACTATATTGTCCAGAAGAGCCAATACTGATATAGGATCAAGGGAAATAAATACCAGAGTAACACAGTTATGAAATAGTTACCTGGCTCTTTAAAAGACGAAGAATCCCTAATTTCTTTTAAAAAATTAACTAAGAAAACATTTTTTAATCAAATAATTAATTTTCGTAGTTAAGTTTTATAGGAAACACCGTACAGTACATGACATTAACCACATCTGACGTCAATAACTGTTTTTTAAGACATAGCATAAATTTATGAAGAACATTTTATGTCGGGTACTTTTACCAATTATTGTTTTAGGAACAATGTTTTATAACCATAAAGTTGTCTTTATTCAAGTTTTATGTAATATATTTTAGTATACTATGATTTTAATGTTTTAATAGCTTTAATGTACGCTTTCTAACCTTAGTTGGTGACCTGGTGTAAGTAGAAAAACCCAATAATATTATTGGAATAAAGGTCATTATTATTATTATTATTATTATTATTATTATTATTATTATTATTATTATTATTATTATTATTACTCTCTCTCTCTCTCTCTCTCTCTCTCTCTCTCTCTCTCTCTGTTGGCATTATGATATGAGTGTTTTGCTCGCCGAATATTAAGCTAAGCGATGTTATCTTGAATATTATTCATAGGTTTAAAAGGAGCGCGCCTTCTATTTATTACAGTGTTTATCTAGTTTGATTTATAAATCTTGACTACAAGATGATTCTCTCTCTCTCTCTCTCTCTCTCTCTCTCTCTCTCTCTCATCTCTGAATTAGAAGTTGTTCTTTTGCCTTTAATTAGATTTAAAGCTGCACACGGCAATTTCACTTATAAATACTAGCAAACCACTCTAAGATTCATATGGAATATGGATATATCATCATCATCATCATCAGCATCATCATCATCATCATCATCATCATCTTCTCCTACGCCTATTGACGGAAAGGGCCTCGGTTAGTTTTCGCCAGTCGTCTCTATCTTGAGCTTTTAAATCAATACTTCTCCATTCATCATAATCTACTTCACGCTTCGTAGTCCTCAGCCATGTAGGCCTGGGTCATCCAACTCTTCTAGTGCCTTGTGGAGCCCAGAAGAAAGTTTGGTGAACTAATCTCTCTTGGGGAGTTTGAAGAACATGTCCAAACATCTCCTCTACCCCTCACCATGATCTCGTCCACATAATCTCTCTTATGGCTTCGTTTCAAATCTTATCCTACTATTTAACTCCCAATATTTTTCTGAGGGCTTTGTTCTCAAATCTACAAAATCTATGGGATATTGTTTCATTATCAATTTTTGCTTGAATTTGGTCTTATATGCCATCAGCATTATCTACTTTTTCATGTCAAAATCCTACCCAGAATTCGGTTGCTGTGTCTCTGTTTACACTGAAAATTCTGCTTTATAAGATTAGTTGCTGGAACCCCACAACTTCAGTCCCGCCCCATGCTGGAACCACACAACTTCAGTCCCACTCCGTGCTAAACCCCACAACTTCAGTCCCTCCCCATGCTGAAACCCCACAACTTCAGTCCCACTCCATCCTGAAACCCCACAACTTCAGTCCCACTCCATGCTGGAACCCCACATCAGTCCCACTCCATGATAAAACCCCACAACTTCAGTCCCATCCCATGCTGAAACCCCACAACTTCAGTCCCATCCCATGCTGAAACCCCACAACTTCAGTCCCACTCCACGAAAGGCTACATCAGGCGATATTTGCACACTAGCTGAAACTCGTTCAACTATTTAAAGTCATTAGATTTTATTGGCACATATATTAAGCATTTGATAAATGCCGACCTCATTTACATGCATTAGTACAGGCGAGAATTCAAATGTACAGTTATGTACTCTTTAAGTATCATGATTAATTTTAGTGCAGCCATTTCGGCGCACACCCAACTCAATAAATGGACCGCGCCAATTGCGCAAATAGATGTAGAACTGAATGATGAATGATGTTCCAAATCATAGATGGTATATTCATACGGCATTTAAAAGGTAGCATTAGAAATGTGAAGGCGAACTGGTCAGGAAAAACAAATCCCAATATGTAAATCAATATAGAGTATTTTATTTATTCAGCATAAATAATGCAATGCTTTGATGAAGACAGATACAACGACTGAAGACGGAGAGGCCCCCGGGTGAGGGCGTGTAGGAGGGGTAAGGAGGTTTACCTCCTTAGAGAGGGAGGGAGACTAGAGATGATGATGCGTAAATAGCCATAAAGACATCAACATCATGTTGTGTTTTGAGTCGTGGTGGAAGGAAGATATAGCAGTCTGCGTATATATGGATATAACGCCTCGAGATTTCCTTATTTTTCCTCCATTTTTTTTTTTTTTATCGTCTTTGAAGGGCGCGTAGGAGACCAGGTGATAAAGAAATTATGTTTTCATCAGATTAACTCATTTTCCTTCTAAAACGTAGAGGTGTACCGAGATGACTTACCTTGTTATAGAGATTAAAGGACTCGTATTATTCCCCGACAGATCCTTTAGGATGTTAATAGAATATTTATGCCGGCAGATGGTCCTATTTATGTTTGCGAATTTCCTTCATATTTTCGAATTAATTTCGGTCCTTGTCAGACCACTGTTTATCATTAAATCAAATGAGCAATTCCCTC
The DNA here is from genome assembly GCF_036898095.1 of Palaemon carinicauda. Classification (NCBI taxonomy): domain Eukaryota; kingdom Metazoa; phylum Arthropoda; class Malacostraca; order Decapoda; family Palaemonidae; genus Palaemon; species Palaemon carinicauda. The sequence goes on from NC_090733.1 coordinate 144,845,531, forward strand.
CTCTAATGAGATGATGCGTTCAGATTTCACCCACGTCCTTATCCGAAATTCCTTGGCGGTGAAATAATCCATCGTGACTCACCCGTGTCCTGCAGAGGGAATGGGAGTTTTAAAAGTCGTAAATTAAGATTTCATACCTCATCTAAAATGTTGTTGTTGTTGTTTTTTTTTTTTTTTTTTTTTTGTGGCTTTAGATTTTTTTAATTATAGCGTTTGAAGGTGTGTGTGTGTGTGTGTGTGTGTGTGTTTAAAATACGTTTATAGAGTGTTCATGAAACGTTTGTTATGCAATCCTTATTATTATCATTATTTGTAATTTCTTCTTCTTCTTCTTCTTCTTCTTCTTATTATTATTATTATTATTATTATTATTATTATTACTATTGTCGTTGTTGTTGTTGTTGTCAGCATACCACCTGTATGTGCATCGTTATCATAAAAGAGAGAAAGAGAAGACGGAACTTTTTCACTAAATTTTTTTTTTATTTTTTTTTTAATAAAAGTAAGTTAGTGTAGATAAAAAAAAAAACTGTTGGCACCTCTTCTTCGTGTAGGCATAGCGATGCCTTGAACTATAGATTATATTTTTTTCAACTGGATTATTCTATTATTTTCATAAGTTTACTCCCACAAGATTCCCAACACTCATTTTTCCAAGCTGCGATATTGAATTATTTTTAGTCAATTACTTTTATTTATTTACTTTAAGTTAATTACGATACGTCACCTGTGATCTTTTAACGCAAGTGATCGTCTTTGTGATTTCTCAAAAATTTTGGCAAATATTTAAATTCTAAAGTGAGCTTTTACCGGTAACGGACCCAATTATGATAGCTGTTATGAAAGTTCTCATGTACTTTTTTAATTCCTTTCCTCACTGGGTTATTTTTCCTGTTGGAGACCTTCGGCTTAAAGCATCCTGCTTTTCCAACTAGTGCCGTAGTTGATCTATTAATGATATTGTTATAGTTAATTAGGAACTTTTGTTATTCGTATCTTTTCTAATATCCGGGAGCAGGTCTCCTTTCAGAAAAAAAGAAATGATAAGAGATAAGAATTGAACATTTGGAATTACACAAGTCGGGCTTATTTTGATTCAGTCTTACAAGTATAAATTATTTTTCATAATTCCGAAGAAAAAATTTATTCGATTCTAAAATCGAAAATTATACCTAGTCTGTTTTCTTCACGATACTTAATTTATATTTTATAAAATGCAAAATTCTTTACTTAGATTCATACTACTGTACCACTTGTCTGTGGATTAGAATCAAGTTTTAGATTACCTGTTACTAATTAACTTTCATGTTGACGTAAGTCCAATTGGTACGGCCAAAACTTCGTTCTTCCATTTCTTGCATATCATTGGCAACTGATACTATCAATCACGAATCGATGTTTAATTTCAATATAAATATATGGCTGTTCGGCTAGAAATCTTAGAAATAATAGTAAATGGTTCATTATTCCTAAATTATTTATTTAGAATTTATGAGCTAATTTCTTGGGGCACTGCAAAGATATTATAGGTTTTTAAGGACCTTAAAAATATTTTTTTACGGTGCTCGATATCGTTTCAAAACAGGTCTTTTTGAGGAAATCGATTAGGCTTCGAGAGGATCTCTCTCTCTCTCTCTCTCTCTCTCTCTCTCTCTCTCTCTCTCTCTCTCTAGGCTTCGAGAGGAAATATCTCTCCTCTCTCTCTCTCTCCTCTCTCTCTCTCTCTCTCTCTGCGTGATTTTTGTGAGCATGCGCATGTGTGAATTCTCATCCACCTCCTTCGACCACATGAGAGAAACTGACCGCTGGGAGCAAAGTCGTTGGAGGCCGAATAGGAGAGTTAAGGCGGCGTCGTTGCGTGAATTTATACCTTTTATCAGCAACAAGGCGAGAGATAACCCGTGTAAGGAGCGATATGCTCTTGGGCGTACCGAACTCGTCTTAGTGTTCAACATCGGGCTCGGGAGGGATCGGCAGGCTCTCTGCTGCCTTGCGTCTTATAACGAGAGAAGGGCCACTTTGTTGCAAGAAATAAGCAGTCGGGGAATAAAGGGTCATTTAGTCTCTCTCTCTCTCTCTCTCTCTCTCTCTCTCTCTCTCTCTCTCTCTCTCTCTCTCTCTCTCTCTCTCTCTCTCTCTCGTTTAAAAATTTAAATCAAGTTATGTTTTTTACTCTCTCTCTCTCTCTCTCTCTCTCTCTCTCTAGGCGTCGAGAGGAAATCTCCCCTCTCTCTCTCTCTCTCTCTCTCTAGGCTTCGAGAGGATATATCTCCTTTCTCTCTCTCTCTCTCTCTCCTCTCTCTCTCTCTCTTTCCTCTCTCTCCTCTCTCTCTCTCTCTCTCTCTCTCTCTCTCTTATTGGATAGTTTGATACTGCCATCATAATTGTCTGGAAAGCATCTGACCTCAACGGCAAACATCCAAAGATTAAAGTAATTTCGTATAAAAATACACAAGTGAAGCTAAAAAAAAAAAAAAAAAATAAAGTAAATTAAGATTCAATAAAAAGTTTGTAAGTATTGCTTGATTAATCAGTATAAATGATCACGCCATTATGGCAAAATAAACTGAGGAAAAATTAATACATAAGAACTATTGAAGGAACATTCGAGATAAACAATTTAAACTTGCAAATGAGTGTAATATATTAAAGTGAACAAAATTCCTTTTGCTTTGGTGATATGACACCTTAACACGTTCAAAAAAAAAAAAAAAAAAAAATGAGGGTCCTTCAAGACAAGGAATAGGTACTGAGTAAATGGAAAAAAAATCATAATTTTCAATGCTATAAGAAAAAAATCTCTACTCATTTTTTTTAATGAGGTGCATACGCTGACTCGCAGCGTTGCCCTTTTAGCTCGGTAAAGTTACCTGCTCTCTGATTGGTCAGAATTATCTTGTCCAACCAATCAGCGATCAGGAAACTTTTAAGAGCTAAAAGGGCACCCTTGCAAGTCGGTGCAAATCTGCCTAACTAAAAAGAATTGACTATAGGTAATGTTGTCAAAAAAATTTATTATATTGAAAACTGACAGGATAAGAGATACCAAGCATATGTTATGGTCATAATTTAAGGCATGTTATTTATCTAGCCCGACTATTTTTTCATTGTTTATTACAAATTTTGGCATTATCTATAATTTGGATGACCAATTTCCACTACTTGCCTTTCCAGATCACTATTATACTGTTCATTTACTTACATATACGTTTCGTTCAATAGAGATGCCAACACCATTTGAAAGAAAGCTCTTCTAGACTGTGATCGAGACCAATATTTTGTATATTGATAGAAACATATCCGAGCCTTGGGTATCATAGCCCTACGATAGACACGATAGACGTATAATGAATGGAACGTATTATATGAACAACCTAGTTGATTTCTAATACCGTTTCAGATCTTCGTTCACCTTGGAATTTTATCAATATATTTTATAAGACGAAATGTACAGTTGAATACCAATTCCTGGCACACTAGGCTGTAAGGAGATGCACCTTGTCACTCCCTTACTGTGCCCCGCCCATGGCTTCAGCTACTCTGCATACACAAGCTGTTGTTACTAACCGCAAAGTAAGGATGTACTTCCACAGAGCTAGGTGTGCCATGACATCCAGTGTCCAACTATACCTTTTCAGCCACTTTTTCAGTCATTAAGAATATTATTTTTCCTTCTGTATTTATTTTGTAGGGGGCCAGAGATCCTCACAATGTTCGAATGATTTCCGTTTTACCGGCTAACAAGATTAGTTATTTTTTAATTTCTGGTTTCTCTAGAATACTACGATCTTTATCCTTTTTAAAGTGGTAGTTCTGATCCTCATTAAGGGTTAAAATCTCATTTTTTACTCTTTATTTTTCCATTAGACCTAGTTTTTTTTTCTTTGGTTTTTCTTACTATCGGCTTTTGCATAAATAAATACGGCATACTTGGGATAATTATATAGCCATTTTTATAACAAGTATAATTAATATGGTGTGGCTATAGATAGAATATACAAGTATTACAAATACTTTATTACACGTAACTAGTGGTATTGTGTGTGTGTGTGTGTGTGTTTGTGCGCGTGTGTAGGTCGGTAATCACATATATATTTATAAATGCTAGTGCAGCCGTTTCGTAGAACCTGAATTTGAAGTTCATTATAGGGAAAATATTGGTTAGATTTATGTTTTGTTTCTTCGTCGGTATAAAGTTTAGATATGTACATACATTCACACTCACTCACATAGAATTGCGTTTTCTTTTTAGTTTTCTATCGATTGCATTCATTTCTAACGCTGTACCCTTCACATACCACAGCTTTCCCAAAGATGCATTCTATGCTAGGGCGTTGATAGCGAATCCTTCGAGGTATGTATGGGAGCTTTCCCCAAAGATGCATTCTATTCTAAGATGTCGATAGCGAATCCTTCGAGGTATGTATGGGAGCTTTCCCAAAAGATGCATTCTATGCTAGGGCGTTGATAGCGAATCCTTCGTGGTATGTATGGGAGCCAAAGATGCATTCTATTCTAAGGCGTCGATAGTGAATCCTTCGTGGTATGTATGAGAGCTTTCCCAAAGATGCATTAATTCTAAGACGTCGATAGCGAATCCTTCGATGTATGTAGGGGAGCTTTCCCCAATATGCATTCTATTCTAAGGCGTCGATAGCGAATCCTTCGAGGTATATATGGGAGCTTTCCCCAAAGATGCATTCTATTCTAAGATGTCGATAGCGAATCCTTCGAGGTATGTATGGGAGCTTTCCCCAATATGCATTCTATTCTAAGGCGTTGATAGCGAATCCTTCGAGGTATGTAGGGGAAAGGGGGGTCTACAATCAGAGGATTGCTACATACCAACCAGAGCTGTAGTAGGATCTGTGAACCCGTATGGGTGGATCCCTAGTGATCTACTCCCCGATTTTACGAGGGTCGGCCGACGTTTCATTATCACTGTTGAATAAGGTGGCAAAATGCTGCTGTGATCATTCCGTAATTGAAAAGGGGTTTTAAGTTTTCATTTATATCAGGGCCAGACGTTTACTGTCAGAAGCGCTGTGGTTTTATTCACCCGCTTAAAGTGTTTCAACACCATTGCTCGTCTAGTAATTGGATGTGGTCGGAATTTATTGAAGTATTCACCAGGTAACTTTCGCTTTGTTTATTAATTTATATGTTTTATAGACGCAGTTGAAGGGGCTTTGTGCGTATTTTTTTTTATTTTTCTTTCATTTGAATTTCATAAATTATGCAACGTTAAGAGAAAATTGGTATTCATACTTTGTTTTATTAACCACTACTTTTCTAGTACATAGTTATTTATTCTAAGAACACTACGCTCTCTCTCTCTCTCTCTCTCTCTCTCTCTCTCTCTCTCTCTCTCTCTCTCTCTCTCTCTCTCTCTCTCTCTCTCTCTCCTTTTTCTTATTCTTCTTTTTCCACTTTGATTAATAGAAGGAAAGGAACTAAAAGCATCTTTTTAGGAACCTTTAGGTAACCTCTGATTCTTCACAAATCCAGTCAGAATACGGAAGATATATAATTTCCCAGGAGTAAATCTAATGATTTTGACCAATCACACGCAATTAAATTTTAAAAGGAAAAAGTTTGTTGTCTTTTTTTTTTTTTTTGTACAAGCATTTTGGGGTGTGGTTGACATCAGCTGTTCTTCTCGACACTGGCGGCGACATGTGTCAGGGAGACTATACTGTATAACCTGAAGAGAGATGGAATTAAAGCGAACGCGATGAAGGGAAATTGACTAGGGTTAGCTGGTGTCAGTGAGGAGAAACTGCAGTGGTTGGTGACTTGAGTTTTAACCTTTAAGCTGGTTTAAAGCCCGTTCATAAAAGACGGAGTCAAGGAACAGTGATATTGACCTAGCAAGCAGGATAATGCTCTAGAGACTGACCATATATACATATCATCAGCGCCCAATCCCCCTCTCCACCCAAGCTAAGACCAGGGAGGGGCAGGCAATGGCTGCTGATGACTCGGCAGGTAGAACTATAGGCACCCTCAGACTCTCCATCCTTACCTCACAAGGATGGTGAGGTAGCAGCGACCAAAGAAGCTAGCGAGTTTGAGCGGGACTCGAACGCCAGTCTGGCAATCACCAGTCAGGGACGTTACCAATAGGATACTACAACCCTGGAGGCCGGAAATAGATCTGTAGCTCTGTGGAGGATAATTCAGTGCCTGAGGGCGATCTTTCCATCATTTCTGAGAATTTGTTTTAATGTTGTTACTGTTTTTGGAATATTCTGTTTTTTATGGTTTCCTTTCCTAACTGGACTGTTTTCCCTGTTGGGGCCCCTGGGCTTATAGCTTCCTGCTTTTCCAACGAGGGTTGTAGCTGAGCATTTAATGATGATAATATAGTGTCTTACTTAGAACTCTTGTGAAATTACACCTCTAATGTCTTGTTCAGCAATGCTCTTGGAAACCACTCTTTGTTTTACAATGTAGCAGCTCACCATTTGTATTATATGATCGAATAAATAATTACATTCCTTTTGAGCTTGAAGACTATAAGGAGGTTCTGAGTCATTTTAAGTGTGAGTTTTACGTCCTGTTTTCTCTAGATCAAATCTTCAATACTAGTATTCCTTTGTCACTTTACAAACCTCAAATATATTATTATTATTATTGTTATTATCATTATTATTATAATTGTTGTTATTATTATACGCTGAGCTACAACCCTAGTTGGAAAAGCAGGATGCTATAAGCCCAGAGGCTCCAACAGGGATCATAGCCCAATGAGGAAAGAAAAAAAGGAAAATAGAATATTTTAAGAAAAGTAACAACATTAAAATAAATATCTCCTATATAAACTATAAAAGCTTTAACAAAACAAGAGGAAGAGAGATAAGATAGAATAGTGTGTTCGAGTGTACCCTCAAGCAAGAGAATGAACGTCTAATTTCAACATACTTAAGAAAAACACAATTAATATATTTCACTCAATTTTTGCGTTGTGTAACGCTCTCTCTCTCTCTCTCTCTCTCTCTCTCTCTCTCTCTCTCTCTCTCTCTCTCTCTCTCTCTCTCTCTCTCTCTCTCTCTTTATATATGTATATATATATGTGTGTGTATATATTTATGTATATACATACAATATATATATATGTATATATACATACAACATATATACATTATATATATATATATATATATATATATATATATATATATATACATATATATATACACATTTACTGTATATATATACAATATATATACATATATATATATTCAAATAAGCCATATATATTTTGATATATTAATGTCTGGATTCTCTTAACGACCTCGGGATCAGAGCCCCAGGCGAAATCTCACAAAGACAAGAGCTTGGCTCCGGCCGGGAATTGAACCCTGGTCGGCAAGCTTATATAGACAGTGACTAACCCATTCGGCCACGAATGGGTTAGTCACTGTCTATATAAGCTTGCCGACCAGGGTTCGATTCCCGGCCGGAGCCAAGCTCTTGTCTTTGTGAGATTTCGCCTGGGGCTCTGATCCCGAGGTCGTTAAGAGAATCCAGACATTAATATATCAAAATATATATGGCTTATTTGAATATATATATATGTATATATATTGTATATATATACAGTAAATGTGTATATATATATATATGTATATATATATATATATATATATATATAATGTATATATGTTGTATGTATATATACATATATATATATTGTATGTATATACATAAATATATACACACACATATATATATATACATATATAAAGAGAGAGAGAGAGAGAGAGAGAGAGAGAGAGAGAGAGAGAGAGAGAGAGAGAGACTATATATATATATATATATATATATATATATATATATATATATGTATATATATATATATATATATATATATATATATATATATATATATATATATATATATACATACATATAGTGTGCGTGTGTATTTCAATTTTGTCTCTGTTGTTTTGATGCTTGCAGCATGGGCGTATATTTGAGAGAATTTGCGATTCATATTTTTACTACTCGCCAGATGGTAAACAGGTAATAAAGATGACTGCTTGTTAAATATTTGTCCAATAGAGATATCATATTTTTTGGACCTTGGATTTTTATGATCTCTCAAGAATCCGTTAGATTTAAGTGTTCTTGTTTAAGGAAATATTGGCCATAATGAATTCGTACCTGCAGTGTTGATATCTATGTTAGTAAGAATTTTGTTCTCGTGGGAAGGCCGCTGAATAGATCATGAGGTAGTTTTAGTAGTTGTGATAATCAATAGTATTATTATTATTATTATTATTATTATTATTATTATTATTATTATTATTATTATTATTATACGATTATTACCTGCTAAGCCACAACCCGGGTTGAAAAGGCAGGATGCTACAAGCCCAGGAGCCCCAACAGGGAAAATAGTCCAGTGAGAAAAGGAAAAAAGGAAAATAAAATATTTTAAGAAGAGTAGCAACATCAAAATAAATATCTCCTATGTAAACTATGAAAACTTTAACAAAGCAAGAGGAAGATAAATTAGATAGAATAGTGTGCTCAAGTGTACCCTTAAGTAAGAGAACTCTAACCCAAGCGACAGTGGAAGACCATGGTACAGAAGCTATGGCACTACCTAAGACTAGAGAACAATGGTTTGATTTGGAAGTGTCCTTCTCCTAGACGAGCTGCTTTCCGTAGCTAAAGAGTCTCTTCTACCCTTTCCAAGAGGAAAGTAGCCACTGAACAGTAGTGATAGTAATTTTCATGCAAATAGATATAGTTCGAATAGCGTTACTTATTTCTCGCCATGAGATCTACAGTAGTTTTCGGTACTGGTGAAAAATGAGAAAACCTAACTTAGCTGGTGATCGCCTTACCAAATGTCCCAACCAATATGTTGTAATGTTGTTAATGTTTTTAAAGTATTTTATTTTAATTTTCATTACTTCTTATATGGTTTATTTATTTCCTTATTTCCTTTCCTCACTGTGCTATTTTTCCCTGTTGGAGCCCTTGGGCTTATAGCATCTTGTTTTTCCAACTAAAGTTGTAGCTTGGCTAATAATAATAATAATAATAATAATAATAATAATAATAATAATAATAATAATAATAATAATAATGATAATAATAATAACAAC
>NC_090733.1:144857152-144862152 GCF_036898095.1 Palaemon carinicauda
TAATAATAATAATAATAATAATAATAATAATAATAATAATAATAATAATGATGATAGTAATAATAATAATAATAATAATAATAATAATAATAATAATTTCATACCAGTCGACTCACCTTTAAGATTCTTCATTCTATCTCACCTTGCAAAATGTTTAGATAGAAAAAGCTAATCAACCGAGGGTTGTAAGAATTTTCTAATATTGATTCTTAAATTTCACTTTTAAGAGTTTCTCGAACCTTATCTTGCAAACCCGATAATAAAACCTGAAAGGTAACATTAAAATATAAGAAGGGATTTAAATCAAGTGTAACTGCTTTGAAGAAGTTTGTAATCTTACACTTCATTCCTCTGAAGTCTTTGCGCAATGCCGCAGATTAAGGCTAAATACATATATAACTAAAGTTGTATTTGTTTTTGTATATAAAAGAGTTTTTATTGCTTTACAGTTCGGGGTGATATTAATAGTGGTCTAATTTCGATTTTACGGTGACTTGATCCTTATTATATAAATGTTTGGGAATTTTTAATTCTACATGTATATATATATATATATATATATATATATATATATATATATATATATATATATATATATATATATATATATACACACACACATATATATATATATATATATATATATATATATATATATATATATATATATATATATATATATATATATATTTATATATGTATATATATATATATATATATATATATATATATATATATATGTATATATATATATATATATATATATATATATATATATATATATATATATATATATATATATATATATATATATATATATATATATGAAATGCGTAAAGGTGGTATCTTTTTGCTGTTAATGTTGATGGAAAATCTTATTTAAGGACGTGAGGATCAGGTTTTTCTTGTTTTTTATCAGGAAATTTCACACATAAATTTAAGAAAGAATATTTATCTACTTTATGAATATATCAGGATTATTATTATTATTATTATTACTACTAGCAAAGTTACAACCCTAGTTGGAAAAGCAAGATGCTATAAGCCTAAGGGTTCCAACACGGAAAATAGCCCGGTAAGGAAAAGAAATAAGTAAATAAATAAACGATATAAGAAGTAATGTTCATGTTCGTATATATTCTGAAGAGCAGACGTAGAAGAAGAATAGATTCGTTAATCTTGGAGACTTTATGGATGAGAACAAGAAATACAACTTGAAAAGAGAAAGTGGGTTGTATGAATATATTTGCATGCATAATTTATTAAATATACATTCTCAAATGCGAAAGTTACCGATGGGTAAATCTGGCAAGATCAAATCGATATAAATTGTGTAAAAACTTGTATAAGAAGTTTATTAATGTGCATAAACCGAGACGGGAAAGCGAGGAAATACACTGCACGATTGGTTTTCAAAGGATATTCTTCAGAGCGCCGTGTCTGAAGGATACTTTATGAGCTCGTGTCTGAAGGGTATTATGAGCGTTCTGTCTGAAGGATACTTTCTGAGCGCTGTGTCTGAAGGATACTTTCTGATCTCGTGTCTGAAAGGATACTTTATGAGCTCGTGTCTGAAAGGATACTTTCTGATCTCGTGTCTGAAAGGATACTTTATGAGCTCGTGTCTGAAAGGATACTTTCTGATCTCGTATCTGAAAGGATACTTTATGAGCTCGTGTCTGAAGGATACTTTCTGAGCTCGTGTCTGAAGGGTATTATGAGCGCCGTGTCTGAAGGATGTTCTGAGCGCCGTATCTGAAGGATATTCTGAGCGCCATGTCTGAAGGATACTTTCTAAGCTCGTGTCTGAAGTATACAGTATTCCTCTGAGCTCCGTGTCTGAAGGATATTCCTCTGAGCACCGTGTTTGAAGGATACTTTCTGGGCTCGTGTCTGAATGATATTCTGAGCGCCGTGCCTGAAGGACGCTCTTCTGAGTGCCGTGTGTGAAGGATATTCTTCTGAGCGCCGTGTCTGAAGGTTATTCTTCTGAGCGCCGTGTCCGAAGGATGCTTTACTGAGCTCCGTATCTGAAGGATACTTTTTGAGCTCGTGTCTGAAGGATGCTCTTCTGAGGGCCGTGTCTGAAGGATGCTCTTCTGAGCGTCGTGTGTGAAGGATATTCTTCTGAGAGCCGTGTCTGAAAGTTATTCTTCTGAGCGCCATGTCCGAAGGATGCTTTTTTGAGCTCCGTATCTGAAGGATACTTTTTGAGCTTCGTATCTGAAGGATGCTCTTCTGAGCGCCATGTTCGAAAGATGCTCTTCTGAGCGCCGTGCCTGAAGGATATTTTCTGAGTTCGTGCCTGAAGGATGCTCTTCTGAGCGCCGCGCCTGAAGGATATCCTGCCTTCCTCGTTACCCTGAATAAAAGGTCGAAGGCAGATTGGAGAGTCGCATGAGAACGCATATAAGCTATGTAGAACGCGGTATTTTATGCAGATCAGATCTCTCTCGTAAGGCATCGAGGCCTCGTTATAAATGTCTCTCTTATGTTCGCTTCTTTCCTTATGGAGCTTGTGGACGAAGCTCGTTGCCAGCTCTTTTAGGATAATGCTCGCCAGTTAATTAGGGTCGGGATTGCTTAAACGCCTTTGTTAACTTGTCGATCTAGGAATAGATACTATGTCGGTTCGCTTTGATGTTGGGTTTATTTTATTATTTTCTTTATTTGGAATTTATTGTTTTTTTATAGCATGGCTCCTTAATCAAGAATAAATTTAGAGTCGATGAGTTTGAAATTTTTGGAAGAGTTAAAGGCACAGTAGCGATGTTTTTGTTGATGCAACCAACTTAATTTAATTTTTCACATTTTTGTGGTATTGTCTGAACTTGTGTAATATTACTTATTTATATCCATAACACCGAGTCTTTTTGGGTAAAACTATTGAACTTTTTGTTGAAACAATATATACAAAAGTTTATTATATACTTATATTGAAACTGTTCGATGGCGTTAGATTTTTTTTTTTGACTTATGCAAAGTCCTTTCTTAATCAGGATTCCAAAATTGTGTTTGACAAAATAATTTTTTTTTATGAGCAACTTGAATTTTTTTAATGAAATGGTTGTTTGTATTTGTGTGGATGAGATCATGGCGATGGTTTGGGCATTCTCTTCGCACTCCCCAAGAGAGATTAGTTCACCAAGCTTTCAACTGGGGTCCACAAAGCACTAGGAGAGTTGGAAGACCCAGGCCTACATGGCTGAGGACTAAGAAGCGAGAAGTAGGAGATGAGGAATGAAAAATTATTGAATTAAAAGCTCAAGATAGACACGACTGGTGAAATCTAACCGAGGCCCTTTACATCAATAGATGATGATGATGATGATGATGATATTTGTGTACAAGCTTAACTAAAGTCCTACTTTCATACCAGTTGTATATTGTAAGGTGAAACTTTGGGCCTATTTGTTGTTCAGCAATTGAACATACGGTTTATCAGTAAATGAAAACATGACTCCATATTGTCTTCGCCAGAATACTAAGAATATTTCATTAGCCTGATATCTTACATTAAATAGAGTAAATAAATTGAGGTTTTTCCTCGAAATTGATTGAACAGTAATCGCCTTTTTTATTTCATTTTGATCGGACACAACGTTTTTCAGGATAAACGAAAAATTTTATAATGTTTCCTCGCTAATGCATGTAGCTCTCTCTCTCTCTCTCTCTCTCTCTCTCTCTCTCTCTCTCTCTCTCTCTCTCTCTCTCTCTCTCTCTCTCTCTCAGTGTGAGGCCTTTGAAAAGATATTTTGTGCGTATGAATACACATACTTTGAATATAGGTGTTATATATATTTCAGTCATGGGCAGAAAAATGGAAAAGTATTTTTTTAGTTACTGAAACCAATTTAGGAAATGTAGTTTTCGGGAAAATGAAAAAATGCCTCTGAATAATATCTAAGCAGATAGAATTTAGGCGTACTTTTCAGGATGCCTTAAGATGAACTAACCCCGAAGGACTACTATACCAAGCACAAAATTGCACCAACAACTATTTAAGGAGCCACTGCTCCATCATTCTTATTACGGGCTGCCAACGCAAGAGCCCGTGCTTAGCATAAGGTTAGGCAATCAATCAAGCAAGCAAGCATCATACTTAAGTTAGGCAGACAACCTTGAAGGGGTGTTATAGTATAGTGGCTTTCTTTAGATATTTACATATCTCCTTTTGGGACTAAGCCGAGTATGGATACTTATCCTGTAAAAGATGATGACCCCAAGTTCATGTTAGGTTAATATTGTTAGATTCCACTGTGTATTTTGATTGTTATTTTGCAAAGTAACAATAGAGCTAGTTCACTAGATTTTTTTGAGTGACGGTTTGGTTATTCCAATTTCTTATCAAAGTTGATTTTTCTGTTTTTTAACGATTAAAGGATGATCAAAGGATTTGAACATTTTGAACATTTTCTTATGAATTCATAAGTAGTAAAAATAGATCTTGCGGGAGCTGGTACATTGATTTTTTTTTATTATTATTATTATTATTATTATTATTATTATTATTATTATTCTAATATACCTATTTACGAATAAATTTTGGAAATATTCCCCGGATTGAGAAAATCAAGATCTTCGCGTATTTCCGTAACGATGGTATGTGAACTCACTACTTTCCATATTTGTAAAATGAAAATACAAGAGATAGAAAGTCTGTTGATGCTATCTAATTAGAGAAACCAGAGTCGGGTGACAGCTCATTTTACAAGCAGCAACCATTTGGCTTGAATCCCGTCTCAATAATTAAAAAAAAAAAAAAAAAAAAAAAAAAAAAAAAAAAAAAAAAAAAAAAAAAAAAAATTTATATAGTTTTAATGATTCAGTTTTTATAACAAGGGGACCATATGGTTGGATTCATTTACTGAATAATTTTAGTAACTTGTAAGTTTGAATTTCATTAAGTGGTTTGATTCATTTACTAAATAACTTCAGTGACTTGTAAGTTTGAATTTCATTAAATTATTAGATTTATTTACTGAGTAATTTTAGTAATT
>NC_090733.1:144864652-144872152 GCF_036898095.1 Palaemon carinicauda
TGAGGCTGGTTACAACTGACTATATTAATTCCATTGCGATATGAATATTTAACTTCCAAGTTCTTATGTAACATATTCATCATCATCGTCGTCATCATCATCTCCTTCTACGCCTATTGACGCAAAGGGACTCTGTTAGATTTCGCCAGTAGTCAGTAATATTTTTTGTGTTATTCTTATTGGATATCGTTTATATGAAACTTTTATTACCAATAAACATAATTTCACTCTATGTTGATTGACTGGTAATGATTTATGCAGATTAATTTATTCTTCTTAGCACAACTGCATAATGTCGTTAACTATTAATTTTACGAGTAAATTCATCTTATCATCGATAGGTCGATTTTAGCTTGAAATGTAAAGATGGCTTACGCATTTGAAGAGCAGCAAGAGAGATGTTTCAAATACACAAACTTGTTTATTTATGTAACTCTACTAAAACAAGAGCCTCAAGTTTGGGTAGGACCCCTGGCCATATAATTAATTCTGTTTGTTTTCATGTATGAGAAAAAAAAATACGCAAAACTGGATAAATTCAAAGCAATGATAGTAATAGGGAAGAGAAATGGCTAATATTATTATCAATGATTCTATGATTTTTATTGTTATTGTTTTTGTTGCTACAGTGAATAGATAATGAATAATTATAAACATCTGTTGTCAATGAAAAGAAGTTAAGATACCAGAAAAGCTAACCACATGAATAATTTTGTTTTTGCATGCATGAGAAAAAATAAAATACGCGAAACTTAATAAAATCAGAGCAATAATAGTTATAGGGAAGAGAAATGACGGATATTATAATCAATATTTTTATGATTTAATATTGCTCTTATTATTTTCGTTACTACAGTGATTAGATGATGAATAATTGTAAACATCTGTTGCCAATGACAATAATTTAAGATACAAGAAAACTTTGAATATCCAATAAATCAATGGAAACAAAAAGTGCTATTAAATTTTTGTATATGCCGGCAAAGTACACAGTCGAGCATGTATAATACTTTAGATTTTTAAGTATGCTCTAAGAGTTGGCCCAGTGGACCAAGCCGGGTTTGGGCCAGAGATGGACCGGATCAGGTTTGGCTCCAGCTGAAAGTTGTGGCATATTTTGTCTACATTAGGCACACACATTGTTGAGACGTCTTATGTGTTATTACGTTGCTAGGTTGTTTATGAAAGAATAGGGAATTTAATTAAAGAAAAATACAGAAGATACTTGTAATAATAATCATAATGAATTATTTTCATCCTGCTTAATCACTGAACGAAATCTTCCGATGTACGTTGGTCTCAATGATAACTGTAAAATCGAATTATTATTATGATTATTATTATCATTTTTTTTTTCTTTTTTTTTTTTTTTTGATAAACGGAAATTATTCTCCGGTCCTGATACATTAGCATTACACTGGTTGACGACTTTACCACTGATACCTATCGGAAATAAATGCAAAGCAAAAGATTTTTTTTTTATTTGAAATGTAGTAAGTTTTGTATCGCCGTACCAATACTCTTACCTTGGAACCCACCTTTGTAAGTTCCTTCGTTAAAACTCCTGCTTACCATATTTGTTATTAAGATGCTGGACTTACTATCTCCCTCTTCTCTTCCTTCTTCCCCATACCCCATTGGAGGTTACAACGACAACTCTCAGTGACCTTAATGGGCATATTAAGTAAAAACTGATGCCCGGAGAGGCTCGTAGTGACATCTACCTTCACACGCAATATTGGGACCGAGTGTTTAGTTAACCCCTTCTCACAAAGACAGTTGTCGGCGAGTTAGTATTTTTTTATTGAATATTTATTTGTATTTGATTTTCTGGAAATTTCTCTTAAGTTTCTGATGAAATTATCTTTTCCCCCTGATGTCTCTGAAATTTGATTTGTATTAAAACTACCTAAGTTGTGTGTGGTAGCCTGGTGGTAGCGTCCTTGCCTGGTGATTGCCAGACTGGGGTTCGAGTCCCGCTCAAACTCGTTACGTTCCTCTGGTCGCTGCAATCTCACCATCCTTGTAAGCTAAGGACGGGGGGTTTGGGGGAGCTTATAGGTCTGTCTGCTGAGTCATCAGCAGCCATTGCCTGGCCCTCCTTGGTCCTAGCTTGGATGGAGAGGGGGCTTGGGCGCTGAGCATATGTTATATGGTCAGTCTCTAGGGCATTGTCCTGCTTGATAGGGCAATGTCACTGTCCCTTGCCTCTGCCATTCATGAGCAGCCTTTAAACCTTTAAGTGCCCAATTATCTTCGTCTTTGCCATTCTATTAACGGAGGCCGTATTTTTAAAATTGATTTGAGCATTTGGTATGGTTTGCATATATGTAAATACATTGATTTTATGAGAGGCTTTGCTTATTTTGATTCATTTCGAAAATAATAAATTATTATTATTATTATTATTATTATTATTATTATTATTATTATTATTATTATTATTATGTATATATACATATATACAGTATATATATATATATATATATATATATATATATATATATATATATATATATATACATACATATACATATATATAAATATGTGTATGTATATATATATATATATATATATATATATATAAATATATATAAATATAAACATATATATATATATATATACATATATATATATATATATATATATATATATATATATATATATATATATATATATATATATATATATATAAAATTTCCCCTTAACTGAAAAAGTCGGGAGTCATCCAAATTCGCCCACCCCCAGGCTTATCTAACCCCCCACCCCCCCACCCCCAGGCTTACATAACCCCCCACCCCCCCACCCCCAGGCTTACCTAACCCCCCACCCCTAGGTTTACCTAACCCCCCACCCCCCCACCCCCACCCCCCTCCTTAAAGTTTTACATTGTTTTCGCGTTAGCTTTGTCCAGTTTTAATCCAAATCTTGTCTATATTCAGTGTGCGTATGCTCTCCTTACGCATAGAGAAATTGAATTTGTAATTCAATGTTTTCTTGAGTTCTTCCCCTTGAATTTCATAGAATCTAATTTAAAAAACTCAGCTGACTTCGTAAAAGATATATAATTGGAATACTTTGACAAACAATGTGAGTTTATTAGTCCCTTGGATATTTTATTATTATTTTTATTATTATTATTATTATTATTATTATTATTTTTATTATTATTATTTACTACTACTACTACTACTACTACTACTACTACTACTACTACTTGCTAAGCTACAAACCTAGTTGGAAAAGCAAGATGCGACATTTTATTATTATTATTATTATTATTATTATTATTATTATTATTATTATTATTTTTTACTACTACTACTACTACTACTACTACTTGCTAAGCTACAACCCTAGTTGGAAAAGCAAGATGCTATTTTCCCTGTTGGAGCCCTTGGTCTTATAGCATCTTTCTTTTCCAACTAGGGTTGTAGCTTGGCTAGTAATAATAATAATATAATCCCAAGGACTCCAACAGGGAAAAATAGCTCAGTGATGAAAGGAAATAAAATAATTGATTAACGATATGAGAAATAATGAACAATTAAAATAAAATATTTCAAGAACAGTAACGACATTAAAACAAATATATCATATATCAACTATAAAGAGACTTATGTCAGCCTGTTCGACATGAACAAATTTTCAACAAGTTGTCAATAAAAAAAAAGATTGATCCTTTAGAACTGGAAAATCCCAAGAGTTAAGACGCATCTTGTTTTGTTTTGCTAACGTCCTTGAAGTCCGTCTAAGGAACAGTCCCTCATTAACGCATCCACGTCTTGTAATTAAGACAAACTGAGCTGTGAAGAAAGAATACAAAGATAAAGATGATATATATGTTTAGTCTTGCAGCCTGATGCTCTGAAGTATTTTGTTTAATTATAGTTTTTTTTTTTATTTTTCTTCCCTTATTTTTACGGTGTATTTTCAATGATTTTGCGCATTATCCGAATTCACTTTGTTTCCAGTTTATTTGCTTCCTTTTTTTTTATAGCAGTACCAGCCGAACCCGGTTGAGTCCCTCGTCAGGCTGGGAGGAGCGTAGAGAGGGAAGGTCCCCCTTTTTTTTCATTTGTTTGAAGTCGGCTACCCTCTAAAATTGGGAGAAGTGCCTTGGTATATATATATATATATATATATATATATATATATATATATATATATATATATATATATATATATATATATATGTATATATAAGTATGTATAATCATAGAGTTTCTTTGAGTATCTCTCTAAAACCATTCTGTCAATATATTTATTTATATGTAGTCTATATATACATTTATATGTACTGTATGTGTATTCGTGTATGTATGTGTATAGTACACTTATGAGAGAGAGAGAGAGAGAGAGAGAGAGAGAGAGAGAGAGAGAGAGAGAGAGAGAGAGAGAGAGAGAGAGAGAGAGAGAGAGAGAGAGAGAGAGAGAGGGTGATTTTCTCATGGGTTTACTTGCATTAAAAAGTCTCAATTATAATGAGCTTTCAAAAAGTCTTATTTTCAAATCCTGCTATCATATACTCTAACTAAGCTACCGCGTTCGAATCTCGTACCGGGGTCTAGAATGACCTGTTCCAAAAATTTGAGAATGCTTCTATACACGTAATTAACAAATTATATACCTTGATGTTAATCGACCGTTGTGGGTCGCATCTAGGGCGAGGATAGAAAGAGATAAGAAAAAAAAATGAAACCTAACGTGAGTAGTGTCTATTCTTGGTCATAATAATTGTATACACCATCAAAACAGGAGGGTCTCGACGAAGTATATTTTCCACGTACTGGGATGAAACAATTTATAAGGTGTACTCTCTAAGACTTTGAGTTCATTTTATGGTTCGTTGTATAAATGGTTTTCTGTAAAACGCACACTGGCGATATTATACATTCTTCTTCTTTTTCCTCGTCCTCTTCTTCTTCTTCTTCTTCTTCTTCTTCTTCTTCTTCTTCTTCTTCTTCTTCTTCTTCTTCTTCTTCTTCTTCTTCTTCTTCTTCTTCCTCTTCCTCTGTCTCCTCTGTTATCATATTGATGAAGAATTTGACTCACAGAACCCATTTGGTTATTTTAAGGTAAATGTGTTATAATGAATCATGTTGATGGATACTAATATATAAGAAAATTATTGTCACTGTAAACAATTACATATACTGGGCTTCTATGAAGTCACCATATGGTACTTTGGCTAAGATTCTGTCGAAGTGTTAGTTACTGCTACTGTAAGCTTTTACGAAAATCTTCATTGATAATTTGAATTTTTTCGGCATCAACTTTTCCTTTATTTTTGTCATGTACTTTTAATCGCATTATGACTATGAAGTAATGTGATTAATGTATAAGCTTTCATAATGTTCCCACATGTATCGAGTGCTGGGTGCGTGAGAAGCATATCACCATGAAAATATCTACGGGTTTGGTACTCCTAATTTTATTTATTTTTACGATGTTCCTTCTTTTGTTAGAGGTTACTGTATTTATTTCATTTCATAGTAGTCTGTACCATTTTTTCTCCATTTGTCTTTATTTCTTCACTTTAATGTTTACTTGTTTCATTTGTATTGAGCATTAAGAGATGAAAAGTGCAATTTTTATTTACTATATGTTTGTATAAACCCCTTTGGCCTTTTTGGCTTACTTTCACAGTTTCGTCATGAATTTTAGCCTTATTACGCCTAAGCGCCCGCAGACACACACACATATACTGTATACACACACACACACACACACACACACACATATATATATATATATATATATATATATATATATATATATATATATATATATATATATATATATATATATACTGTATATATACTATATATATGTATATATTATATATTTATATATATGTATATATATATATATATATATATATATATATATATATATATATATATATATATATATATATATACACAGTATATGTATGTGCATGTGTGTGTCTGAGGCCTTTGTTCTGCAGTGGACTAGTAACGGCTGCGATGTGTCTGTCTGTCTGTTTGTCTGTCTGCTTGCGTGCGTGTACTGAGCTTGTGTAATCCTAAATTTTTGGGGCTTATAAGAAATACTATTCTTTGACAATAATTCAATAGATTACACGTAACTCTGACACAGGAACGGAGACGTTAGCATTTCCTTTCCTCACTGGGCTATTTTCCCTGTTGGGCCCCTGGCCTTATAGAATCCTGCTTTTCCAACTTGGGTTGTAGCCTAGCAAGTATTAATAATAATAATAATAATAATAATAATAATAATAATAATAATAATAATAATGGTTGGTGTCCTTTACATAATATTCCTCCAGGTTATTCTGCCATAAAATGAAAGTATGATATCGGCCTTAAAATACGTCAAAAGGTTAAACACTCCGAACTCTGCTCCTAAAAACTGAACACGTTGGACACGAGCTGTGTGCCCTTCTATCACGAAGGCTTTCACTGTTATGCAAGATGTTTTTCAAGCGAATATATGTAAACTGGCGGTGTCTTGGATAGAGTTCACGTGGTACTCTTCTTTTTCATATTTTTAGCTTTTCTTCATTTCTTGATTTTTCCTTTTGGAAAAAGTCAGGTCATTTCGGAATGCAGTTAGTGCAATTAGTGGTCGTTTACTTTAATGTATCTTGGTCTTAGGTGTTCGTGTTTTTTTGTGGGAATATTATCGGTGCTTTTTCAGAGATTGCAAAATTGCGCTATGCAACGGGAGTCCCTTGATATTAATATTCTCTCTCTCTCTCTCTCTCTCTCTCTCTCTCTCTCTCTCTCTCTCTCTCTCTCTCTCTCTCTCTCTCTCTCTCTCTCTGTATATATATATATATATATATATATATATATATATATATATATATATATATATATATATATAGATAGATAGATATAGATATAGATATAGATATAGATATATAAGGAAAATTAAAAGAGTTCCAGGGGCGGACGAAACTGTAGAGAATTTCTACATATACACATTTGCTTATAATTTTTCTTTATGTGGACTACCATATGTTAAGTTATCTTCATGCTAAGGAAGAAGATTACATTTGTAATATATGTGTATGTATATACAGTATATATATATATATATATATATATATATATATATATATATATATATATATATATATATATATATATATATATATATATATATATATATATATGTATGTATATATATATGTATGTATATATATACACATACATAATGTATGTGAGTGATATAAACACACATACAGTATATATATATATATATATATATATATATATATATATATATATATATATATATATATATATATATGTATATATATATATACAGTATATATATACAGTATATATATACAGTATATATATACAGTATATATATATATATATATATATATATATATATATATATATATATATATGTATATATATACAGTATATATATATATATATATATATATATATATATATATATATATATATATATATATATATACCCTGTATGTTTGCTTAT
>NC_090733.1:144879652-144882152 GCF_036898095.1 Palaemon carinicauda
AGTAAATTTAACTTAAAACCATAAAATCTATGTCCTTTAAAAAGTTGGCTTTCGGGAGACCTGCTTCTGCAATAAATCTATAAGTACCCCCTAGTATAGTGTAACACATCATGCCCAATCTGAGCCAGTTTGATAACTGGATGAGGAGATAATATAGTAATATGAGAGAGAGAGAGAGAGAGAGAGAGAGAGAGAGAGAGAGAGAGAGAGAGAGAGAGAGAGAGAGAGAGAGAGAGAGAGAGAGAGAGATACAAGGCCTGATGTTATGGAGAGAATAAAAAAAGAGTAAGAAATATTAGTGACTTGTTTAAATTTGCTCTCACCCAAATATGGTATTACACTACTATGCTATTATTATTATTATTATTATTATTATTATTATTATTATTATTATTATTATTATTATTATTATTATTATTATTATTATTATTATTATTATTATTATTATTCATCTCCTCCTGCGCCTATTGACGCAAAGGGCTTCGGTTAGATTTCGCCAGTCGTCTCTATCTTGAGGTTTTAAATCAATAATTATCCACTCATCATCTACTTCAAGTTTCGTAGTCCTCAGTCATGTAGACCTGGGTCTTGCAACTCTTCTATTGCCTTGTGGAGCCCATTTAAAAGTTGCTATTATTATTATTATTATTATTATTATTATTATTATTATTATTATTATTATTATTATTATTATTATTATTATGAAAAACGTGTCACTAAACTAAGCACTACTTGACCAATATGTCTGAATCGATAGTTTGATCCACGCATGTTAACATTGTTTTGGCAGTGGGGCCATTTTGTAATTTGATTTGCATGTTTGATGTAAAATGCTAAAAATTACTTGAACGCGTAACTGTCTCTCGGTGTTTTTTTTTTTTTTTTTTTTTTTTTTTTAATGGGAATTGCATCTACAACAAATAGATTTACATGATGAATTTTTAAACCTCCCGAAATTTATTACTTTCTTTTACTGTATATTTCAATCACATTTAGTTTTCAATTATCTCTCTTGTTCCTTTTTTCGTCCCCAAGGATACTAAGTTAGTTAGATATCTTATCTTTTATATCGGCAAAAGTTTTCTTCATATGATCGTTTTTGAAGGAAGTGTTTGGATGGGACAAGTGATCTTAACTTGAATGGAAGTAAATACGCATAATGCTATTTTGTAGACCAGTTTTATATTGTTTTCTGTTAACATCCTGGTTATGAATAATGCATAAAAAAAAAAAACAGTTGGCATTTTTGTACTAGTTTTACAGCTTTAACTTGATTGACATCTCACTGCAGCTTGCATAATTCCAAGGCTTCATTAGTGTCATTTTTGGAAACGTTAGTCAATACTACAATAATTCTGGAGGCAACAGCATCCATAGATGCAAGATACAATGTTTGATTATGATTAGTGTCGTCAGTGCTTCTCTTGCGTTAAAGGTTTAAAGGCCACTCGTGAATGGCAGGGGCAAGGGACAGTAACATTGCCCTATCGAGCAGGACAATGCCTTAGAGACTGACCATATACACATATGATCAGCACCCAAGCCCCCTCTCTACCCGAGCTATGACCAAGGAGGGCCAGGCAGTGGCTGCTGATGACTCAGCAGATAGACCTATAAGCTCTCTCAAACACGCCATTATTAGCTCATAAGGAGGGTGAGATTACAGTGACCAAAGAAACTAGCAAGTTTGAGCGGGACTCGACCCCGAGTCTGGCGTTCACCAGTCTGGATCGTTACCACATCGGCCACCAAAACCCTGAATATAATCCTGGAGGATTTTTGCACTCACTTTTTAGCCTTCTTCGGTACCATACCTCTAATATTCCTGTCCGATCTCTTTCCTCCTTAGTTGCACCTTTGTATTGAATAGCAACCCCAGACCCAACACTGGATCAGTTGTCCCAAATTCCTTGAAGCTAATCCAAGCTGTGTTCCCATTGTAAAGTTCTTTCATTCCCTAAAGTCTTAAATTCATTACATCCAGTTCGCTCATTTCCCTGCCCTCCACCCTGTCATGCTGTGGCAGTGATCACCATCACCACACCGTCATTATCAACCGCATCTCTACTTGTCCTCGTTCGGAGTAAACGGGAGCTAATGCCGGCCCCGCGGTGTGTGGTTCGCCACCCTAAAAAGGTGGCTGGACTCGGCTTAATTATCGCCGATATTGCATCCATTAGCTGTTGCCTAGCTTCGTAAACGGTCTGCTATTAGAGTTCATTAAGATAATCGTGTAGGTTCTCAGCCGACGTAATGAAACTGCGATAATGAAGATTAGAAAAAAAGATTAGTCGTTGGGTAAAAAGATTAGGAGTTGTGTGGGGAGAGAGACGGAGGATTTGGAGACCAGGGCAGACGTTGTGTTGAAATAAGGTCCGTTGCAACCGCTGGCAATTAGCATATTGAGTCTTAAAGGATAGTTGAAGGATAAGGTTGTGCGGGGCTGAACATTAAGGTTTTGCAAGATCAGTAGAATTGTGATTATTGGGTTCAGTTGGAG
>NC_090733.1:144887630-144890130 GCF_036898095.1 Palaemon carinicauda
TCCTTATTTCCTTTCCTCACTGGTCTATTTTTCCCTGTTGGAGCCCTTGGGCTTATAGCATCTTGCTTTTCCAACTAGGGTTGTAGCTTGGCTAGTAATAATAATAATAATAAGAGGATCAAGTAAGTCGAAATCACTTATTTCTCTCTCTCTCCTTTGCAGCTTAGGTCGTTGATCATCTCACATGGCTTTACAATCCTAACGAATCGAGAATGGCAGTTCTAAAGGTCGTCTATCAAGCTCAGCTGCTCGGGATTACCTGCAATTCCTATGAACATTTCCTTATCATTCGCGAAACACGTTGCCAAGGTCGGCTTGTGTATATCATTTTGAATCATCTATCACTAAAAAGGAAGCATTTACTATATGGTTACAGGAAGCATGAGACCTATCGTATAAAAATATATTCATACAGTGTACACCATTCTTTATTCATTTTTTTTTTGTAACGAAATAATTTTTTTAAAATGATGAAATAAAATCAGTTGGCAAAGGAACAAATTGCCAGTCGATTCAGGGGTGACAAATAATTATTTGATATCTCTTCAATCTAATTACCTTTCTTTAATTTCATATCTATCTATACATGAGTATTTTGTTTGAAATCTCTCTCTCTCTCTCTCTCTCTCTCTCTCTCTCTCTCTCTCTCTCTCTAAAAGTTTTACACACAAGTAGATCTCTTAACTGAGACGTGTTCTAAAGACCGTGCTCTTGAAGGCAAATTAGACACACCGAACTGGAGATGAATATAATTAGCTAAGTGTAGCACCTAATACCCGACAAGATAGACATAAGAGGAAAATTCTCAATAATAAGATTTTTTGGTTTATCTCGAGAGATAAAAGAATACCTGATGCTGAAAACTGCCTCATCGAAGTCGTTCTAAAGATATGATAATTACACGTTGCAAGAACATGATTGAGTGACAAATGACTTACTACGACTATCATTCGTTTTTTTTATTCTCTTCTTTTCCCCATTTGCGGGTGCTACCCCCATAATCGACTAACTACCAGCTACATTTTTCTCTGCTCAAGTGAAAAAAAAAAAGTCAATTAGTTTTCAGAACATGTATTGACGCTAACTGACCTAGCTTCCCGAATTAGTAAGAGATATATAAGGTCAGGGCACCTCCATATATATATATATATATATATATATATATATATATATATATATATATACATTACACACATTTATATACAATATATATGTATATGTGTGTATATATATATATATATATATATATATGTAAATATATGTACATACATACATATACATATGCATATGTATATATATGTATGCATATATATGCATATATATATACATACATATATATATATATATATATATATATATATATATGTATATGCATACATATATAATATATATATGTATATATATATATATATATATATATATATATATATATATATATATATATATATATATATATACAGTATATGTGTGTGTATATATGCATGTACATATATATATATATATATATATATATATATATATATAAGTGTGTATATATAAACATATATATATATATATATGTATATACATATATATATATATATATATATATATATAAATATATATATATATATAATATATATATATATATATATAAAACCTCCTTGACTGAGACCTTGCCCGGAATTCGAATCCTGCCATAAGCATGGCGAACGTGCAGGTACCAAAACTCTTTCTGTACGGCTTAGCAGGTACACTCAAAGGGACGCCAAGACCACGGTTGTTTGCGTAGAATGAATTATTAGTTATCTCCGCTGGAATGAATGTTGTTTTAGCTGCATAATAAACAGACGTTTTATACTTACTAGGAGAGAGAGAGAGAGAGAGAGAGAGAGAGAGAGAGAGAGATGCTTTTAATACGAAAATATGTGACTGCATCTAAAATAGCAGATAGCTTTCGATAACAACACGAAGGTGTACGCTTGAGCAAAAATATTCTAAAATAATTATCAAATGATAAAAATCGTACCCAGTAAAAAGACAAGTATACTTATTCTGATAATTATGAGTAAAATAACATCAAATTATTAACGATGTTCACATACGAAAACTAATCTTAGAATGATCATATCTTTAAATAGTTGTACGAAGAACAGAGAAAAAGTCGAAGACAATAAAAGGGAAAAAAATGCAGTAAATTCCATTAAAGTAAAGTTGAAACTTTTGGAACTTAGCATAATTAACATAAGTACTGTATAATCTTCATATAAAAACAATGACTGTAGCCTTCAGCATAAAGATTTGAAGCAAGTAAACCAACAACAATTTTAGTAGCAGCAAAAAAAAAAAAAAAAAAAAAAAATCCACACACACGCAGACGTGGATTTAAGTGTGACCACCTCAAACAAATATATTAATGACTGCGACTTCCAGGCTTTCCAGAAATGATCAGTACAGGGAAACGGATACAGGGTCATCAATTTCCTCAGCGAGAGTATCTATGTCATGGTGATTTAGAGCA
>NC_090733.1:144895130-144912630 GCF_036898095.1 Palaemon carinicauda
TCTACTAACAACTACTTCCTCAATTCGTCTCTCCTCGTAAGGTTAAACAATCAAAGAAGATCACTTTAGATTGCTACTTGAACCTGCTTACCACAATAACAGAGAGAGAGAGAGAGAGAGAGAGAGAGAGAGAGAGAGAGAGAGAGAGAGAGAGAGAGAGAGAGAGAGTTTATCCTTTCCAAATAGCAATCTATCTATTGAACCAATATTTGCTGCTATTAATTTCACCAAAATAACTAAGACGTTTTTTTATGTAAAAAGCCAGTGAAAGACGACAGATTATTATTATTATTATTATTATTATTATGACTTGCTAAGCTACAAACCTAGTTCGAAAAGCAGGATGCTATAAGCCCAATTGCTCCAACAGGGAAAATAGCCCAGTGAGGAAAGGAAATAAGGAAAACTACAAGAGCAGTTTAAGAACAAATAGAGAAATATGTCAAATACCGTTAATAGCATAAAGATTTAAAAAGTTGCTCATGAACGACACAGTCAAGGGACAGGACAACGCCCCAGAGACTGGCCATCTATGCGAATGATCAGGATCAAGGTAGGATCAGGGAGGCTCAGAGAATGGCTACTGATAACTCAGGAGGTAAAAACACCAATCCCTAGCTCACTATACTCAATTTTTTTTTCATGAGGCGCATTTACACCGACTCGCAGCGGTGCCCTTTTAGCTCGGAAAAGTTTCCTGATCGCTGATTGGTTAGAATTATCTTGTCCAACCAATCAGCGACCAGGAAACTTTTCCCAGCTAAAAAGGCACCCCCGCAAGTCTGCGCAAATCTGCCTCGCTGAAAAAAAAAATGACTTTAGGATGGTGAAGCTGCTGGTACTATTAGAAACTATTGAGATTGGGCAGGTCTTGAACTCCCGTTCAACAGATTACCAGACAGGGACGTTTCTAATATGTAACATAAACCAATTACTTGATATTGGCATAAAACTTTAAAAGACCAGAAGAAATTAAAGAAATTTTAATTAAATTTGTCATTTTCTTATTTACTTGACATTTAATAGGTAGAAAAAATATAAGAATAATATCAATTAAATACGTCTTTTTTTAACTTAGCTTTAACTAGGTAGAACAAATATAGGAATAATATCATAAAAACATTAATAAAGGAGGGAGAAATTGCGGAATATATTAAAGAATAAAAAATGAACAAAGGGTGTGTTGCGCTTCCCAATGACAGGCTAATTAAACAAAGGCAGCAGATCACAAGACTACTAGACACTAGTTAACACAAATCGACAGCAATCAGTTACGGGGAGACAGTTTGATAAACACGGGTTAATACAGAATCGACATCGATTAGTTAAAAGCCACAATGTAAAAGGGGGAATCCAGCAGGAGGAGATTAGCCAAGAACAACGAACTATATACACTATCGGTGAAGATCATCTGAGGTGCCACAAGTTGATAGACGCTACAAAGACACTCGTTAATTCTGTAATTCTTCTGTATCGCTGTGTGTGTGTGTGTAGGCAAAAAGAAAATGAACCGTAACCACAGAGAAGGGTCCAATGAATGAATCCAATACACACACACACAAACATATATATATATATATATATATATATATATATATATATATATACGATACTACATATATACTCATTATACTGTATATACATACAAATACGATACTCATTATACTGTATATACATATATATATATATATATATATATAGAGAGAGAGAGAGAGAGAGAGAGAGAGAGAGAGAGAGAGAGAGAGTTCAGATTTTGCATTGAAATGAAGTTCTCACTTATATGTATTTAGAAAAAAAAATTAGACATCATCTTTAAACCTTATGACGAAGATTGAGATTGAGAAGCCCAAGTTGTTGGTGCAGATTTTATGATAATTTCTGAGATTAAAATTCTTGAAAATATTCCTTTGGAAAAGATTTCAATTTTATAAAATAAAAATGGATGAATGATCGACTACATTTGAGAGTTGATGATTCACCTTCATGTCCATTATAACTTTTTTACTTGAAAAACAAAAATTAGTTATTTTCGTAATTGTCATGCTAGAATTTTCATAATCTATCTATCAGTCAATTGACTCAGGCTGCAAGTGTGTAAGAGCCTGTTCCTGGCCGTAAGGGCCAGGCAATCTAAAACAACAACGACTATAAATAAAAAAAAAAAGTCTATTTCTTTTAGCGAGGCAGATTTGCACCGACTCACAACGGTGCCCTTTTAGTTCGGAAAAGTTTCCTGATCGCTGATTGGTTAGAATTATCTTGTCCAACCAATCAGCCATCAGGAAACTTTTCCGAACTAAAAGGGCACCGCTGCGAGTCGGTGCAAATATGCCTCGCTAAAAGAAATGGACTATAGGAAAGATAAACAATTCAAATAAAGTCAAAGATTTATCAGTGATACGACAGACAATTGACAATTAATTAAACTGATTTTTGCATTTTATCGTGAAATATGGAATGATATCAAGACCTGAAGAAGTTCCTGAAGCATTTCCAAATTTAGATACATAATGCCAGACTTGGTAAAATTAGCAAATAATTAACCTGCGATGGCATTAAAAGCTAATATTTAAAAACCAACTTTGCGCTGATTATGAGAAGTCTGATGACACTATCATTTCGATTTTAAGCTTCATTTTTCTTGCACGCTGTTATTGACATCTTTAGTCTAGTCTTACAGAGCTAGTTATTCTACGAACTAACCTCTAACTTAAGCGTTTTTTTTTTCTTTTTTTTCTTTTTTTTAAGCTTATAATTGAACAATCAAACGAATAAAAAGCCACATTTTTTAAATAAGAAAAGATGCTAATAAGTAAATCAATACATTCTGGGTCGAGGATTATCGCATAGAAAAATAAAGGCCACGACTGAGTATGTTAAACATGAAAGAAGCCTGGAAGTTTGGTTAAAAGGGTTTGCGTATCGCTATGATCAGCAAAGCTCTATTAGTTAAGAGCCAACCATACTATGTTGGTTTGCTGTGAACGATCAGACGAAAATCTCCCACCATCAGCAATCAGCACTACCTAGCGTGGTGATGAAAACTGGCCAAACCCCAGACGTGAATTGACATGTGAGGCCTTGCGTTTTACAGTGAACTAGAAACGGCTTTATTTGTAGTTACTAGATTAAACCAGACCTTTCCCAGCCCAATTTATACGAAAAGAAAAAGTAAAAACATTCCACATTTAGGAAGTTATTACTAAACCGAAATCAATAAAAGGCTTACCTCTACAGTTTAGCACTTCGGAGAAATTCATCTAATACTAGGAGAACGTTAAACGGGGTATCACATTTTTACCTGTGGAAGAAAAAGAAAACATCGTGACTAACGTTTAATTAAGCATTACCCAGAGAAATCAGTATGAAAATGCATTGAGAAAAAGGTAATAAAAGTGTAGAAAATATAGGTTTCAGACGTTGAACATTGAATGCCTAAAGCACCACAGTAATGAAACACTCATTTCGTTGACGTAAATAAAAGAGAAACAAAAAATAAGTGTTTGGTAAATAAAAGAACAAAAAGTGTTCCTTATAATAAAAATCAATAGTCTACCAATAATTCAAGATCAATATGTAAATAAGTGATATGTAAACCATAATTAAAAAAAATAAATTATTCGAAAAAATATACTTCCGTCCCAATATATTGGTGAATGAGCACTACTACACTCCAAAAGTCAACGCTTGGAAACTAGCAACACTCTTAGGATTCATCTGCAAGCTGCATATCATCAAAAGTAAGGGAAAAAAAAAAACTATGAAGCACTTGCCATTTTTTTAAAGGTTTAAAGGTCACCCACGAAAGGCATAGGCAGTAACATTGCCCTAGTAAGCAGTAATGCCCTAAAGACTGACCATATATATGATCAGCGCACAAGCCCCCTTTCCACCCAAGGTAGGAGGGTCAGGCAATAGCTCCTGATGACTCGGCAGATAGACCTATAGGCTCCGCCAAAACCCCATCCTTAGCTCCAAGGATGGTGAAGTTGCAGCGATCAAAGGAACTAACGACCTTGAGCGGGACTCGAACCCCAGTTTGGCGTTCACCAGTCAGGGACGTTACCACATCGGCCACCACGAACCTTAGCATAAAAGAATAGTATGACACGAGATTCTCCGTCTGAATGTGGCTGCAGAACATTCGAGCAAATCGTCCATCAAGAACATTTTGGAAGCATAAAAGAAAAATTGATTTTTTATGTTAAGTAAAATAAGTGGTTAAGATGACTGTAACATTCACAGAAGGCGCCAAACCCGTCGTAAATCATGGGAAAGGGGGGGGGGGGGGAAGGACAAAGGTTCTGTTTCCGAAGCAAATGCTAGTTACAATATTTCATTCAAGTCCATCTTCGCAAAAGTGCTTCGGAAATGAATGCAAATATAATCGCACACCTATCTTGTTTTTTTTTTTTTTAATATTTTTTTTTTCTTTTGATTTGCAGATAAATGCCAGTTGCATCCGTGTTAAGTCTTTTAACTTTTACCGGACGGCATATTTTTATGATGAATTTTGAGAGAATTTCTTGTGAAATTTTTATCAACATTCGTCCCGATCTGAAAAGATTTTTATGGAAATTTAGAGAATTTGGAATAACTCACTTATATTAAAAAAATAGCTAGTCAAACGAATATTATAAGAAAATATCAATGCACGCTTACGAATTGCGCTAAAAATCATGATTGCGATAAGTTATAAAAAACTATTTGTTTTATTCTAAACTTTACTAAGTTAAAGATATAAGATAAAAGAAATATATTTCTAATCTCATTGTTACAAAAAAGTATCAGATGCTTATCAGTTCATTGCTCTGCACTCTTTTTTTTCAAATTCAGGCAACAAGTTCCCATAAAATCATTAAACTATCATAAGTTTCAATTCATCTTAATGTCAACACATAAATAAAAAAACACATGAGAATCATAAAAAAAAAAAAATAATGCTAAATTGACCAACAAAACAAAAAGAAGACTAATCACCAGAGATTTTGAATAAAAAAAACAAATGAGAATCATAAAAACAAAAAAATAATGCTAATCGACCTTTAAAAAAAAAAAAAAAAAATTCTTGTGAAATTTTTATCATCAACATTTGTCCCGATCTGAAATTTTTTTTATGGAAATTTAGAGAATTTGGAATAACTAACTACTATATATATTTAAAAAAATAGCTGGTCAAACTAATATTATAAGAAAATATTAATGCACTCTTACAAATTGCGCTAAAAATCGTGATTGCGATAAATTGTATAAAAAAAAAAACTTGTTTTATTCTAAACTTAGAGAGATTTCTGGTAATGAAGAACAGATTATGGCAAACAAAAATCTGGAAAAACAACTTGCAATTATTCGTACCGTTCATAATGAGTACCAGTCATTAGCTTTGGAATGTTTAGTGAGAGCAGAGTTGATACGGTCGCTTTAAACCCTGTAATGTGATGGTAAATCTAAATCACTTTCGAGTCCGATCTTATTTCAATTTTTATTACTTCTTCTATCGTTTATTTATTTCCTTATTTCCTTTCCTCACTGGGCTATTTTTCCCTATTGGAGCCCTTGTGCTTATAGCATCTTGTTTTTCCAAGTAGGGTTGTAGCTTAGCTAATAATAATAATAATAATAATAATAATAATAATAATATTAATAATAATATGCATGACCCTAAACCAAAATTCAGCAGTCACACCGAAGACATACACTCGGGAACAATAAATGAAATAGTAGTTCTCAATAGTTATATACTCTTACTCCCAATTGTCAATGATAAGTTTTGTTGAGGAAAATTACATGATTGCATATTTGCCTATCATTTTGATGCTTGCTTTCTCTCTCTCTCTCTCTCTCTCTCTCTCTCTCTCTCTCTCTGCGTAAGAAAATGTACGAGTTTTAGTACCCATAATGTTCGACATAAGATTATAAGACTCCAAAATATAATATACTAAATTCTACTGCATAAATAAAAACAAAAATTAAAACTAGCGGCATTTGACTTTACAGCGGATTTATAGACAAGACTTACCCCCAAAGGAAATCTGAATTCTGGAGAGAGAGAGAGAGAGAGAGAGAGAGAGAGAGAGAGAGAGAGAGACGAAACCTAATTGCTAATTTCGTTTATGCGCTAGATTTCAAGGGGTTGTTTCTAACCGAAAGCATAATGTAACTAAAGATGTCATCAAACCAATTGCTTTTATAACATACAAAACATTCAAGATAATGAAATGAAGGTAACTGTGTGGAACTAAATCCCTTTGATTTATCATTAGAAGTCGGAACAATTGAAATGTTTTTTGTTTTTCCTTTGATACCATATTATGCATAAAATTTAGAAAGAATAATCCTAAGTTAGCTTGTTCCCACAAGAGAGATATGGTATTTGCATCTGAATGCTGCCGAGGCCAGATAGTTTTTCATGTAATGTGTCCGTACTTACAAAAGCTGGACACCACATCGAAATTCTCCATTTTCCTAGAATCTTTAATAAACTTGCACACATTCTGAATTGGTTTGTTTAGTGATTCATATGATTCCTAGCATGAAAATGGCACTCCATCTCAGTCTTAACTGAATATTGCCTTTGATTTTCTAAGGAGAAAATTACAAACATGATAACTGCATTTTACAATGTCTAGCCTTCGTTTCCTAAACACTTTTCAACATCATCATCTCCTACGCCTACTGACGCAAACGGCCTTGGTTAGATTTCGCCAATCGTCTCTATCTTGAGCTTTTAAAGCAATACTTCTCCATTCATCACCGCCTACTTCGCGCTTCGTAGTCCTCAGCCATATAGACCTGGGTCTTCCAACTCTTCTAGTGCCTTGTGGAGACCAGTTAAAAGTTTGGTGAACTAATCTCTCCTGGGGAGTACAAAGAGCCTGCCAAACCATCTCCATCTGCCCCTCACCATGATCTCATCCACATATGGCACTCGAGTAATCTCTCTTATAGTTTCATTTCTAATCCTGTCCTGCCATTTAACTTCCAATATTCTTCTTTTTCACCAAGGGCTATACAATCCAAAGTATTCCATAGACCTTGCTTCTCACCATCAACAGTTTACAAACGAATTCAACTAAATCATATTCCTCACTGACACTTGATTCTGTCAGCTACTGCGGACATATGACTAATAAGAAATGCAGAACTATTCGCTAATCTTCTAATCTCCCAAACTTATGTTTGAGGTCCTAAAAAAGGTCCCATCTCCGAAAAGGGCAAATCTCAAGCAATGCGAGAAAATCCATAAACGTCCAAGGCGAGCGTACGTTCCGGCGAGGCAGTCCGTTTCTGACACGCTTGATAAACGACCTAATTGCAAAGGCATAAAAGTAGCCCATTTGTGATTCCAATCTTTTCAGAATGCAAGTCGAGAGATTTGTAGCCTTCAAGAAATTTTGCTTTTAAGAGTTTCAGGGAGATCTGAAGATAGGCCCAGAAGCCTCGGAAGATTTCCAGATAGGCCCAAACGATGCAGATGATTTCCGAGATAAGCTATAAAAGGCTCAGGACCTAACGACCCAAAACGATAAGAGAAGAAACGTCGATTTTCCACGTGGTCTCAAACGAAACCGAGCGGCTGATGTATTCACTCGGAAAACCTTGCACACCTGACGGAGGAGGTCAAGCTGCCTTATTTGCTCTTTCCGTCTTCCAAAAGACACCGGCGGGAGTACGTGGCGTACACGGGACCACAGGGGCGTACCAAGTCAAAATGCGAGCCACCCTCCAGTGTCATGTAAACAGCATTGCGAGATGGGCTACGTGCCTACTTGCATGCCAGGCCGTAACCTGCATCCAGAATGACATATGTGAGCAGGTAAAGTTATTTCTATAACGGTCTAGCGACTCTAGCCCCCAAAGTCTACTCTATAGACCTTGCTAGCCCCCATCATCAGACCTCTACCCGTCCCCATACAATTTCCAAGGACATGTTCAACACTAAATCATATTCTGTACTGTACACAAACACGAACTGAAACTCAAACCTGCTTAATTTCCTTGTTGCCATTCCTCACTGGGCTATTTTTTCCTTGCTGAGTTTATAGCATCCTGCTTTTCCAAGTAGGGTTGTTGTTAGCTTGGCTAATAATAACCATTCTTTCTTAGCGAAGCATCATACGTACAGTTGGCTTCATTAATTAAGGTACGCTTATTGGGAAGGCAAGGAGACTCCAGTGTACCGGGATTAATGAAGCCAACTGTACATACTGTACATCCTTACATTCATAAATATAAATGTATGTGTATATATATATGTATATATATATATATATATATATATATATATATATATATATATATATATGTGTGTGTGTGTGTGTGTGTGTGTGAGTACATGTGGGCGCGCGCAAATACATAAACACACTTGCACGGAGAGCTTGAAACCCTCGCGTAAACTCAACCTGTCGAAAGAACAGCCCCCCAAAAACAAATGTCCCCAATAAGCGCATGATGATCCAGACCTGGTAACAGTAGAGAAGCTCCGGTAATTCCAAGCCTCCAATGCCCTACTCATCCGTCATGTCAGGTAGTAGATGGGTAACTTCGATGACTTTCAAAGGACTTCACATCCCTCGCTCATGCATAACCCATGCGGATGGTGATTAACTGCGGCAATACTCAAAAAAGTTCACTCGAAGAGCTGGGTGGAATGTCCGCTAAATCGATTTGAAGGTCGAGGTAAAAACTGGAGCGTTAAAATTAAGAGTAATTGGCCGAGAGCCGAAGCTCAATTGGGATTTGGCAATGCCCAGGATAATCGTGTATACGTTAAAAGTGGCCATTTTCATGTTTGTGACTCATGACCTAAAAACAAAAATAACCAATAAGGAAAAATCTAGGATATTTTCATGATATACGGAATTTTTGGAACATGTTTTAACATGATTTGAGAGCAAAAATTGTTATAGCATATACATATTGGGTAATGAAAAAAAAAAAAATTTTCCAGAATGAAAGGAAAACTATTTTTTTGGGAGTCAGATATAAACTTTTAAATTGAAAAATAAAGATTTGTTGTTTAAAAATCGATGAGGCCTAATAGATTTCACTAACTGTTAGGTGGTCTATTCTTTAAAATAAAATCTTAAAAAATACGCGTATACGATTAAAAGGCATGGAAGACTTGGATGTAAAAACTGATCAACACTGCAACTTCTTGACAATAATGTAGCCAATATTCCGTACGAATACCGTTTTATCAATTAATTAATCTATGTGACATTAGTTAACGGCTTGACATGGCCGGTTGTGAATAGTATAAAATAATGTCGGAGAAAATTCCCGAGGGACATAAAGGGTACCTGGCAGCATAGAATGTCAATCATTAAAAACAATTTAACGAGAAATGAAACAAATGAATTTTTTAAATATAAAAGACAATGAAAATAAAACAGGGGCTAGATTAAGAGGATTAATTAAAAAAATGGAAGGATAAAAGTTAACTTTCAATGAAGGGTACACTATAGCAGACTCTTCTATCTTATTTCTCTTCCTCTTGTTTTGGTAATGTTTTTATGGTTTATATAGGAGATATTTATTTTAATGTTGTTGCTCTAAAATATTTTATTTTCCTAGTTTCCTTTCCTCATTGGGCTATTTTTTCCTGTTGGAGCCCCTGGGCTTATAGCATCCTGCTTTTCCAACTAGCAAGTAATAATAATAATAATAATAATAATAATAATAAAAATAATAATAATAATAATAATAATATAATATCTTGTCAGATCTAATAGAAACATTGATCGGTATTATGGGATGTGATACAGTACAATACATTACGAAGTATTATTCGATAAATCTAGTATTTCACGTCATAGTATAGATAAAATACATCATTACGAAAAACACATTTTAACTATGAGCTTGACCCTAAATGAGACTTTACGTCTATGAAATATAAGCACCAATAAATTCATGAAACGATATGTATTATCATGGGTACTTAGTCTAAGACCATCAATTCCTAGGGGGTAAATCACTTCGTTTTTTGAAGTATTTCATTTCAAATATTCATTATTTATCATATTGTTTATATATTTCCTATCTTACTTGTTTACTTGTTTTGGGTTTAAATCCAACCGTACACTGAAGTCGAGTGAACTACTTCCTCATTGGGTTATTTTTCCCTGTTGGAGCCCTTGGGCCTATAGCATCTTGCTTTTCCAACTAGGGTTGTAGCTTAGCTAATAATAATAATAATAATAATAATAATATTTGCGTTTAAAAGAGATAATATTGATGTCACTTGCACCAGCAAACAAGTTCTCTCTTATTCGTCTTTCTCTGCTTGAAAGTTTTCGATAATAACTTTTCTGGCAAAAGAGGCAGCTTGGGTAATAACAGACAGTATTTACCGACCGAGAGAAAACCAGGCGAATATAAGCTGATCAAGGTTTCTTTTCTGTACACAATGCACTCGAGACATCTCGCTAACCTATTCAATACGCACATAATTTTCAGGTCAAATGATGGAACAATGCAAGAATAACAAAACAGATGGCATAACAACTGTCTAATCTCTCACTAAAAGACCCCAAAATATTTCTTCAGCCCCCCCCCCCCCTCCCCTTCTCTTGCCTTCCCAAGACGGTTCCTGCAGTACGCCAGTTCTCTCTCACCCTCGTACAGTTGGCTTCATTAATTCCGGTACACTTCAAGGGAAGCCAAGGAGATGTCAGTGAACCGGAATTAATGAAGCCAACTGTACATGCGTCTTCGGTATGACCTTGCGTATTGTATAAACGACTTTGCCTGTCACATATTTGGTGACCCACCCCATCTTCCCGTTCTGACATTTATCTGCAATACTTACTAACTGAAGCCGCAAATGGGAAGATAATAGCGTGCGCATTGACTTCTGAAGACGTTGCTAAAAGGGCAGCGTTGCTGCTTCTTAAAATAAAAGGCAAGCTACATCTTGATAAAAGCACACGATTAGAATTCGGGTATTCCCTTGAGCTGTTATGCTATCGTTGGAATACGACTATACACAATACATACAATTTTCAGACTTTTTACACGCGCATACATAAACCCCCTCGGTATTACTTTCAGAAACTTGATGTTCATGAACCAATGGAAGTGAACGATCGGAATAATATTTCCATTTGTGAACAAACAAAGCACAAACATGTTTAGATGAAGATTGTCATACTACCGCTAGAGTTATAGAACCTTTGACTGGCCAGACAGTACTACATTGGATCTATATCTCTGGTTAAGGTTCACTTTCTCTTTGTCTACATATGCACAAAATAGTCTGGCCTCCTCTTTACACATTCTCCTCTTTTCTGATACACATGACAGCACTGTGATTACCAAACAATCATTCCTCACTTGATAGGTTAGCTACTGCACTATAATTGTTCAGTGGATACTTTCCTTTTGGTAAGGGTAGAAGGGACTCTTCAGCTATGGTAAGCAGCCCTTCTAAAAGAAGGACACTCCAAAATCAAACCATTGTTCTCGGGTCTTGAGTAGTGCCATAGCCTCTGTACCATGGCCTCCTACTGTCTTGGATTAGAGTTTTCTTGCTTGAGGGTACACTTGGGCACGCTGCTCTATCTTATATCTCTTCCTCTTGTTTTTCTTTAAGTTTTTATAGTTTATATATAAAATATATAATTTAATATTACTGTTCTTAAAATATCTAGGAGTTTGTGTATGTCTGTGTTCAAAAAGTCAGCGTGTTTAAAGGCTTTCATGACCGCTCATAAATAGCAGAGACTAGGGACAGTGACACTGCTCTATGGTAGGACTAGGGGGGGCCAAGCAATGGCTGCTGATGACTCAGCAGATAAACATATTTTCTTCCCCAAACCTGGGACGTTGCAGCGACCAAAGAAACTAACGAGTTTAAGCGGGACTCCAACCCCAGTCTGGCGTTCACCTGTCGGGGACGTTACCACATCAGCCAACACAACAATCAGAGACCAAACATGGATAGATGAAGATTGTCATAACACATCATCTACTTCTCTATCTATACATCTGTCTACGATGATTTGCTGTTAAGTCATCACAAGAACATCAAAATTACAGAAGATGACGTGGACAGACTCGGTGCTTTAATGACACCAAAGAAAAAGAAATCTTAACTGGAAAAATCATTATATATTGACGACTATAAAATAAGATGTTATAGAAGAAATATGGCGAGATTCTTCATTCGTTTTATTTGGGAAATAGAAATATCTTCAAATAAATACGTTTCAAGAATTTCTGAAAAATATTGAAAAAGTTCGGCATTCATTTGCATCACTACATAAATATGACATGATATATTTATGATATATTTATATGAATATATATATATATATATATATATATACATATATTATATATATATATATATATATATGTATATATATATATATATATATAAATGTGTGTGTATGTATTATAGTCACGTAAGGAAAAATGAAAAGTCTTAATTGGAGTTAGTACTTTCGTCCATTAGGGACATCAACATGTCTGTAATGGACGAAAGTACTCACTCCAATCAAGTCTTCATTTTTCCTCACGTGGCTCTAATACAATTTATACTGACCACGTGCCAGCTTTCGTGATTTCTACACACACACACACACACACACACACACACATATATATATATATATATATATCTATATATATAATATATATATATATATATATATATATAAATAAATTTCATCTTCAGCAAATCTCGCAACCCCTCCTTGCCATGACAGCTTCTCTATACAGATCAGTTCGTTTGAAATCTCATTTATTTTTTAGAGCAACCTATCAGCCCGAAATAAAAAATTGTAATATCAACGGTGATAGTCTTAGTGATAACTAATATAAACACGGTAGGTTTACTTACCTTAATAGGAAGTACAATGATGGCAATATTACATTCCACTTTACGAGCATGTTATAATCTCTCTCTCTCTCTCTCTCTCTCTCTCTCTGTTTTTCTTTACTTGTCATTAAGTTCATATGAGTAACTAAGGCTAATTTTACCAGCAAGTTATGATCTCTCTCTCTCTCTCTCTCTCTCTCTCTCTCTCTCGGTTTATATTCTTTACTTTACTGAGGTCATTACGTTCATGAGTAACTAGAGCTAACTCTCTCTCTCTCTCTCTCTCTCTCTCTCTCTGTGTTTTTCTTTACTTTACTGAAGTCTTTAAATTCATATGAGCAACTAAAGCTAATTTTACCAGCATGTAATGATCTCTCTCTCTCTCTCTCTCTCTCTCTCTCTCTCTCTCTCTGTTTATTTTTCTTTACTTTACTGAAGTTATTACGTTCATGAGAGTAACTAAAACTGATTTCACTCTTGTTATTAGTTACTTATTCCTCTTTACTTATTTTACTTTACTTTTTAGGCCTAAAATTTCTCAAATTTACCTCTCTTTCCCTCATTAGTATAACAATTAAAGCTCTGCCTTTTCATTGTATGGAATAATTAAATAATAATATCTCTCTCTCTTTCTCTCTCTCTCTCTCTCTCTCTCTCTCTCTCTCTCTCCCC
Organism: Palaemon carinicauda; assembly: GCF_036898095.1. NCBI lineage: Eukaryota > Metazoa > Arthropoda > Malacostraca > Decapoda > Palaemonidae > Palaemon > Palaemon carinicauda. The sequence continues at coordinate 144,908,629 of NC_090733.1, forward strand.
TAAATGCATACATCTAAGAGCATCAGATAAATGCAAAAGCTGAACTCTCTCTCTCTCTCTCTCTCTCTCTCTCTCTCTACTAAATGCATACATCTGAGAGTATCAGATAAATGCAAAATCTGAACTCTCTCTCTCTCTCTCTCTCTCTCTCTCTCTCTCTCTCTCTTCTGTGGCTACTATTCCCAAGGGTAGCGGATACAAGAGGTCATCATTAGCAGTAATAGTGCTTTTAAAAGCAATTGCCTACAGCCCAGACAGATAATCATCGTGCTTGAGTGTTTTTTGAGAGAGGTTGTCAACGATAATTGTCAATTTCGTCTCTAATGGACATTCCGTAAGTACTTTCTACGTCTCCTATCTGTTTTATCTCATTTACAATAGATACTTTTATGTCTCTACCTGTTCATATGGAGAAAAAAGTGGGCAGTAAATGAACTGGACAATGCAGGTTATGGTAAGACATTATTTTTGGAGGCAAAGGTCAATTAATAGAAATAAATGATTAGTTGACATGGATAACCTGGTGAATAAAAATAGGCCAAAGGGAGAAACTAAAGTTTCAAGAAATTGGGAATTCGCTGACGATTGCAAAAGAGTCCGACGGCCGCAATAGAGCCCAACGACCTTAATAGAGCCCGGAGATCGCAGTAAAATCCGGCGACCGCAATAGAGTCTGGCGACCGCAATAGAGACCGGCGACACCATTAGAGTTCGACAACGGCAATAGAGCCCAACGACCGCAACAGAGACCAGCAACCGCAATAGAGTCTGATGGCCGCAATAGAGCCCGGCGACCGCAATAGAGCCCGGCGACCGCAACAGAGCCCGGCGACTGCAATAGGGCCCGGCTACCGCATTAGAGTCCAACAACAGCTCTAGAGCCCGGCGACCGCAATAGAGCCCGGCGACCGCAATAGAGCCCGGCTACCGCATTAGAGTCCTGCAACCGCAATAGAATCCCACAACCGCAATAGAGTCGGACAACCGCTCTAAAGTCCGACAACCACATTAGAGCCCGGCAACCAAAATAGAGTCCGACAACCGCAAAAGAGTCCGACTGTCGCATTAGAGCCCTACGACCGCAATAGAGCCGTCACTCCAACTTACGAAAGCGGGAACAAAAGACGCCTTAATTACACACAGCGGTGTTATTGACGGCCTCAACCATCAATGCCGATTCACCATTGAACAAGCGATAAGCATCCGAACAATAAGGCCTAAGAGGGGGGTCTTCATGGCCGAACAAAGGCCCAATGCTGCGAGTACCCTTAGGCTAAGTACTTTCGAACAAAGGATACCATATACTGTGTGTAAGGTACAACCTCTGACCTTGCCTGAACCCTACCTTTCCCTAAATCACCAGCCTGCCTCTGTGTGCCTACATCATCTTTGAACTTCAAAAGTTTAAAGTTGCAGCAAATGTTTTTATGTTAAACAGGCTTGCATAAGTCTTTTCCTAGTTAATATATGACATACCTGTTTTTATGCTGTTAATGTTTTTGAAATATTTCATTAATTTATTTCTCATGTCTTTAATTTATTTCCTTATTTCCTTTCCTCACTGGGCTATTTTACCCTATTGGAGCCCTTGGGTTTATAACATCTTGCTTTTCCAACTAGGGGTTTAGCAAATAATAATAATAATAATAATAATAATAATAACGTCCCAAAACTAAAATAACCATTCACACACGTTCATTGCAACGTCATACATTTAATGTGCCAATTTCATATAGAAAGAAAAGGACGTCTTTACCTGAGGCGACAGTGTTGATACGACTGAGGTCAATAATATACACGAGTTCAGGTGAGTTCAAGTACAGATTTGCTTTTGAAAAAAAAAAAAAGTTTTTATCCAAACAGGATTTTAGTATTGCATTTTAATTATAACAGCCTTTTGGGAATTTAGAATTACTCACCAAGATTGGGGGAAATATCCATGTTCTGAATAAATCATGAAAAAATAGATACAGATCACAAATTGAAAATACACACTTCTGAAAATTGCAACATATTATTCAGTAATCCTTTCGTTCCATTACACTAGAGTCTCAATTTATCAATATATGCTACAGGGAAAACAAACTGGATGTTAGTTATTTCCTAGTATATCCAACTCATTATAGCTAATCATATTTTGTGATTTTAAGTACCTTGGAAATACCATATAATTATAATGTTACAGGTATGGCTCAATAAAAATATTACCCTTTATAAATACCGACCCATGCATAATACTCATAGGCCTTTTCCGCAATGTATCGTTCGCATATCTGGATTAGATTTTATATTCTTAATGAAATTGAAAAAAGTTGACATAATTAATGTCACGGAAATTTGGTTTATATTATTGATTTAAAATGGAAACTGCTTACACATCTCCAACACTGCGACACGTCATATTTAATATCTTCACATAATGATGAGGGGAAATTTTGTTTTTTCACCCAGATTATCTCGTATATATAGTAAGTTTTTAGCATTATAATCTCTCTCTCTCTCTCTCTCTCTCTCTCTCTCTCTTATATATATATATTTATATATATAAATATATATATATATATATATATATAAATTCTCTCTCTCTCTTTTATATATATATATATATATACATATATATACATACATATATATATACATATATATACAGTATATATATATATATACATATATATACAGTATATGCAGTATATATATATATATATATATATATTAGGAATCTTTGCCAATTCACATCCGGCATATTGAATAAGATGTATAAATAACCAGAGATGAAAAAGCCAGGTAATTTAATGCCACAAGTATTTTCAAGATACCTGCATTGTACAGTAACATCAACATCATTAATTATAGAATTGCAAGGTGAAATTTAGTCACTAAACATACACACAAGCTACTGATGTAGACATATAATTTATAATCAAAATTTTTATATTTTCTATGAAAATGGTCATAATAAAACCAAAAAAATTCGCACCGTCAGCAGTCTCTCGATGTTTATAACGTAGTCCAAAACATAAAAATGATCATAGATGGAAATTTTAATCGTAAAAAAATGCCAACAGTAGTCATGTGTGGATCCGTTGTTGATCAGTGTTGCCAGCACACGAGAGAGAGAGAGAGAGAGAGAGAGAGAGAGAGAGAGAGATGGCATACACCCGGATGTCCAGTTGCAACCTGAATCTTCAATACAGTTGAGTCTGGACGCTTCTGGATTTACTGTTGATGCAGTCGCTGAAGTTGAGACTCTCTCTCTCTCTCTCTCTCTCTCTCTCTCTCTCTCTCTCCTCATTTCAGTCAACAGTTCTTCACCTGTCTAATGACCTTTGAAATCCATTCTTTCTACGTGGAAATGAAATAATGGATATTAATTCATCACAACCTGAAAATGTCGTAAGAACAGCTGCTTCGTATTCTATGCGATAACAAACTTTTTCAGAGACATAAAGGTCTGTAATTACATAAGAGTTGCATGTCTCTCACAAAAATAATCATAAACACACATACACACACACTATATATATATAAATAAATAAATAAATATATATATATATATATATCTATATATATATAGATAGACAAATAGATAGATACATGGATAGATAGATATAATGTATGTATATGTAGGTATGTATGTATGTATATGTATATGTATACATATACAGTATATATATAGACAAATATATATATATATATATATATATATATATATAATATATTTTATCAAAAAACAGAAATAATTCGGCACAGCTTCCGCAAAATGTTCAATCACACCATCCCAAGGAAAGCCCGGATATGAATAAATTGTTACGTCGTATATCCTGACGAAGGGAAGGAGGGCTAACATACATAACGACCTTGGGAGGGGAAGGGAGAGGGAAGGGGAGGGTGGCTGACGAGGTCGAATTTCTGTAGTTGGCAACAGTGGGGAAGAGCATCCCCAGAGGGGTTGTGTTTTCCCCGGGAGGATCTGGCAACAGCCACTGCAGGAATCTGGGACTT